>NC_085051.1:8469689-8777631 GCF_963662255.1 Cinclus cinclus | reverse complement strand
TTTGCGAGGCAAAGCGTTCTGCAAATCTTTATTTTTAATTCCTTGTTAGAAAACAGAACCAACTGAAAGTGGCTGGCAGAGAAAGTGTGCCCCATTTCTTTCCCTCTGCCGGGCTCAGCAGTGGAGCTGCCAGTTTCTGTTTTCACCTCTATAGAATTATGTGCCTCTATTTGAAAGTTTTGACAAATCAGCCGGTTTTCATTCTCCCTCTGCCATAAATTCAATCCATATGTCTCTAAAACATCCTTTCATAGCTTTGGCATGGAAAAGGAAGTGGCTTAGGCTCTGTGTAGTGTATTTAAAGCAAAGCTCTTCTAGTTTGCATGCATGGTTTCTGGTAGCTCTTAAAGCCTTAACTTCCTAATTATTCAGGTTAAGAGGGCATTGGCAGTGCATTCTCCATTAACTAACAGTGATGTACAGTGAAGAAAACACAACAGGATAAATCATTGCCTTATTCTCATCATGTCCAGGAAGTTTTTGATGCAGCCCTTGGCTTTGCCACAAAGCAGGATGCAAAGAGGATGTGAAAAGGGTAGGAGAGATCAATCCAGCATAAAATCTCAAAAGAAAACATCAAGACAAAGAAACAAAAGGTTTCTTGCACAATGAGCTGCAGGGGTTTGTTGAGGAACAATACACAGCACCTATGTGACGGGAGGTCACTACCACAGGAGTAAAGGATCTCCACATCCCAGCCCAGCCCGGGTCCGGAGGTGAGGGTGGACGGAAACGTGGGGCCGAGCTGAGCTGTACTGCTGTGGATCAAAGCTGAAAATCAGAAATACAGGATGCAGCAGGCTAAGAACACAGGCAGTCGTGGCTGTTCTGAGTGGCCGGGTCTGGAATCAGGGAAAATTTGAGTCAGGAGGTGCTGCTGGAGTTGTGGGGTGGATCTGTGATTAAAAAGGGGGCAGTAGCGAGGGCACAGGAACAGTGGCTGAGTGACTGCAGGTGGCTTTTTGGAGTCCACCTGCCCTGTGGATGCAGTGGCACCAGATGTACCCCAGGGTGCCCCTGGTCAGGACAGGTCATTGTCCCAGCCCAGCCTCTGTCACACACACCCTGCTCCCTGCCTCACATCCTCTCCAGAGGTCACATTCCCCCTTTCCTCTGTGCCACACGGAGCAGTCGCTTCTGTGCACTTGTACTGAGAGGAGGTGTGTGGTAAACACGTGTGTGTGCTGTAATTACCTCCCTAATCTCTCTTTTTCTCTCTCTCTCTCACCCAGAGGTCATTTACAGAGATGAAAATGCAGGCAGCTCGGCGCATCCAGAGGTGTGCACATGCAGAAACCACAGTCTGAGCGCCTGAAACTGCACGGCAGCTTCAAAGGGCTGCCACAGCCCCTGGTTTTGTTTGCAGGGTTGCAGGGATGGGGTGGACTCCAGGCTGTATTCCACATCTCTCCAGATCAGGCCCTTCTATCTGGGGATCTGCATACAGCTGTTCAGCAGCGAGCTGTGTGTGCGTGGCCCGCTTGTTGTATAAACAAGAGTAGAGCCTTAACCAAAGCTTTTCATGTAATTTTATCTCAACTGCAATTTGTTTCCAGCTCTTAAAGGCTGTAGGAACATCCAGCCTTACTCCCCGGAGCCTGTTCCAGCGGCGTTCGCGGCGCTGTTTGATTCCCTTTGAACTGTTAAAAAAAAAAAAAAAAATTCCCGGAGAAAGGTGCGAGCTCTGTATCCCTCCTGGAGGGATTTGCTTTCCCACACGTGCAGGCTGGTTTGTAAGAGGTGTGCTGTGTGCTCTGCCCCAGGTGTGCTGTCCCTCCCTGCCTACTTCAGCCCCTACCACGACGGCTCGGTGTGCAGCGATGGACGGGCCGATGCCTACGCGCAGCTGGAACTCCGGACCCTGGAGCAGTCCCTGCTGGCCACGTGCGTCGGGAGCATCTCGGAGCTGAGTAAGTTTGGGATGGAACCCACCATGGGACTCTTCCAGCAGAGTGGGAGAGCCCATCCCTCCTCCTGCAGCCGGAGTTGCTGCCGCTGTTGGCAGCGTGAGCAGTGTTTAATGTTGGGTGAGATTTAATTGTCTGGTGGTGCTGTTTATGAAAATCAGCTGGTTTCATTAGCCTTCTTTGTGTCTAATTCACCTGGAGAGGTGTAAGAGGTGCCTCTTTTCTTTTTTTTTTTTTTTTTTTTGAGATGTTACTGCCAGCTAAAGTTGGATGCTCTTTCCTAGGTGCCTCTGGAGGCTCTCCTGTGCATTTGTGGAGCACAGCAGACCTCCCTCTTTGTGGAGCACAGCAAACCTCCCTCAGACAGCAAAGAGGGTTCTCTTTGTTACTGTTTCTGCAGTGGAAATGTCTGGAATATTCAAGGAAAACGTTTTTGGTTATTTAAAAAACAAAAAGCGAAGGAAAAAGAAAATCTGAGAGCACTCTGGTAACAAAAACTTGTTCATCCCCCCCGTTTTTTTTTTTTAAGCTGACCAGAAGAAATATTCCATTCCTAGAGTACTCACAAAGCCCCTTTAAAGTAAACAAAAATGATTTGTGTTTTCCTGGTCTACTTTCCCCCTTGCAAGGTTTCTGCTGGCATCACTTTCTTAGCCTGCACCATCTGAATACTAATGAATGCCAGGGCCAGTAAGGAGCTTGTGTGTTTCACCATTTATTTTGCAACCTGCCTTAGCTTGAGGTTTTCAAATTCCTTCAACACACCTCTATTTATCCTGGAACACAAGAGAACATTTGTAGCAAGGGCCTGAGATTGAATACAGCTTCCTCTCTCCCTCTTCCCCCATCCCTGCCTGGCCAACTTGGTCAGTACATCCAGTGAATGGCTCTCCTGATACAGTTGCCTTTTTTTTTTTTTTTAAACGTTGCTGCCCATTGCCAGAAAAATAGAGTGAGTGTGCAAAGGAGAAGGAACGTTGTTCTGAGCTGAAAATTTGAATTCCAGATGCATTTCTGCTATAAACTGTGCAGACTTGTGTGTTAGCACCAGCGCTGGAGGATCCGTGATGCTCTCGTAAAACGTGTGGATCCTGGAGCTACTGAAGTGGAAAGGCAGAGTTGTTAGGAGGATTTTTTTTATTATTCTGAAGTGGGTCCTTAAAGCTGAATGTGCTGTACAACAAAGGAGTGGCACAGCCTTAGACTGCAAGCTGAGATTTTTAATACCTCGTTGGTCTGAACCACTAAAAATGTCATGTTTAGACATACAGTAGCTTTGTGGGGCTTTCTCCCGTGTAACAGTAGAACCCCAGGGGTTCAGGCTGGCAAATGTAGTGTATTGCTTTTAGATATAAATGAACAAATAATAACTTCCCAAGAATTTCAGAGGGAGGTGTTGCTAATGCATGTGTGGCACCGCTGAGCTCAGGGCGCTTTCCCAGGAGCCAGCTTTGTGATGGGACGACTATTTCGGTTCCATCCTTTCCCAGTATTGTAACTTTTGGACACAATAGAGCAATGTTTCCTGTGAGAGTTTGAGGGGACTGTAAAGCATAATGCAGCAGAGATTCTCCCAAGGAAAAAACAGATCTTAGCTAAGTATAGTAATAATTCAGCTCACTGGCTGGTAGTCACACTACTCAAAGATGAAGCTTTTTGGAGTTTGTAATGCACCACAACACAAGGAGATTAAACAGAGTTGTGCCTAAAGCAAGCTAATTGCAAAAAGACCAGCCTTGGGGTTATTGCTCTGGGAACTTTTTAAAAATCTGCAGTCCTAAAATTCTGAGTGCAACTGTGTGGTCCAGGTCACCTTCATCCAGGCCTCCTCAGGTCCATCGTGCTCTGACAGAAGCAGTTTGGCTCTAGTTCAGAATCAAAGAGGAGTGAGAAGCCCAGAGACCTCCTGGATTGAGCTTCTTACAATGCTGAGGGACAAATTTTTGGCACAGCTTGAGACAGCCAGCATGATAAAGATTGGCTTTTTAATTAGAGAATCAGGTCTTGCCGTTCTGGAGAAACCTGCAGCTAGAGCAAGAATGGGAGCAGCAGACCCCTCAAAGAAGGAGGTTCTGTCTTGAACATAATGTCACTAATTTCTCTCAAGTGCCTGGACAGGAGTGTAGAACAGCATGACCCAGTTGGAAGAAATGGGAGCAACCTCCTAACAAAAATGAGAGTGAAGAATTGGTGCTACTGACTTTGCTTTGTGAAACTCTTTCTCCCAGGTTGGGCAGAGGACATTTTACATCAAGTCATCAGTAGTTTTTGTGGGCTGGCAAAAAATTTTGATATTTGTGGGTGGAAAGAGGAAAAAAACAGCAGCAAACCAGAAAACTCACTGTAAAGAACGTGTGGTAACCGAGGGATGTTTCACTTTGTGTTTTCTAGCTGATAACTTGGTATTGAAAGAGCATGCCAGCCTGAGGGACAGGACACCCTCTGCCTTTGTGCAGGAGGTTCTGTGCACACAGCAAGCATTCCTCTGAGCTGTGAGAACCTTGACTTGTTCAAAAACCGTGATTAAAAGCACTGTGGGTGACTAACAAAGGAATGTATTTTGTGTGTGTGTGTGTGTGTGTGTGTGTGCAGGTGATTTGGTCTCTCGAGCCATGCACCACATGCAGTGCCTGAACACCGTCCGGCCTGGCATGAGCCCTGTCCGGCAAACCCGGCAGCAGCAGCAGCCCATCTCCTGGTCCCCTGATGCCCTCCACACCCTCTACTACTTCCTACGCTGTCCCCAGATGGAGTCCATGGAGAATCCCAACCTGGACCCTCCGAGGATGACGCTGAACAATGAGCGGTAGGTCGGTGAGCCGGGAGTGGGGATGGAGCAGGCTGGAGGGGCTCCTTCTGCTGGATTTGTTTCCAGGGCAGTGTCTTGGTTTAGGGCAAATTTGGGAGGAAACTTTTGAATGGGGTTCTTTTAGGAAATAGATTCAAGTAGTTTCTTTTTTAACTGGTTTGGGGAAATATATTCTTGGAGAGAAGTGGAAAAAAGCTGTTTCTTTAAAAGGCAAAGCACTTTTAAATAGCACAACCAGCACAAAAATGAACAGTAGTAAGCAACTAAACCTCTCGCCTCTCCGAAGAGATGACAAATTCAGCAGAGTCCCTCTCGTGGGTTGCAGCCCAGCTCACTCAGGCTGTTCTCAGTCCCTCCAGAGCTGGGGAATGTCACAGCCCAGGCCAGGGCTGGTGGGATACAGCTGTGAGCTCCTGGTGCTCCTCTGGGTTTCCAGTCCAGAGCAGGTTCCAACAGTTCCAAGAAAAAAGAAAACCACGGTCCAGGGAACTTCTCTGCCTCAGCTAGTTAAAAACTAAGAGCACAGGAGAGCTCTCTCCTGCTGTCCACTGCAGCCAGCACAGCCTGTGTGAAGGATGCAGGGGAGCAAGTGCAGTCTCTGATGACAAACTCTGCACCTCTTCTCTCCCCCTCCACTCCTGGAACCAGCCTTGGAGCTGCAGAACTCAATATCCAACCTATACAGAACAGATGATTTGGGGATACAAGCAGCATTAAAGTCACCCCAAGACGGGCAGTTTTGTAGGATGCTACCTATGAGGCATCAGTTGTTCCTGCAGCCAGGCCAGATTAGGTTGTCAGCCCTGCCAAGTTTGCGAAGCCTTGGAATTGGAGCTGGAAAGTGAGCTGGTTTTTCGTGCAGTCTTTCCGAGCGAGGCACAAGGCTGTGTGCTGCCAACAGGGCTTGTCTGGAGGCCTTGCCAAAAGTACATGTGGTTGCCTAAAGCAGGGAAGGCCTTCCCAAAAAAAATGTTACCTCCTGAATGGTGCCAATTAACAGTTGTCATCGTTCTGGGAAAAAGCAAAGCCGTTTGCTGTGGGGTGGGTTCAGGGGATTTATGAACATCCTACTGAAGGATTACTTCAATTGGTGCTGTGTGTCTGGAGTAGAAAGACATTTCTATAGGAAGGCAGGAGCTAACCAGGGAAGGCAGTGGGTCTCCCTGCCTTCTGCCAGCTCCGTGGCTGACTCTCAAAGTAGGGCCATTATTAGAGCAGTCAGAAATTTTCCAGCGGGATGTTTTTTCTCTTGGAAGCCTCCCTGGTTTCCTTCCTGCCCAGCTCCTTGGCAGGCTGCCTGACAGGCTGGTGGCACAGGAGAGCTGAGGAGCCCTTAGAGCCGAGTTCCTGGACAGGTCAAGGCAGCTCCTGCTCCCCACTTACATTCTGTAGGGAGACCCAGGCCACTCCAGGCTTGTTCCCCAACTTCCAAGTGCACACCCAAGTTTCTGTTCATTTCAGAAATATTCAATGGGAAGTTCTGTTTTCTGGTTATCCATTATTTATTCTGGCTTGCTTTTTGGATGCCTTTTTAGCCTGCTGGACATCAGGCTGAGGGGAGGCTCTATCCTGGCCCTTCCCAAAAGCAGCCTGTGGTTGGGAAGTTTCCTGATGTGTTGAGGCCGTACCCATAAAACAGAAAAGCAAAATGCTTTTTGTGCAGGTGAGCTGGGAAAGGAGAACATCTCTGCAGTTTTGTAAATAACATGGTTTCTTCTTCCCACCCTGAGCTTTACTGTACTCAGCCCCAGCTTCTGAAATCTGTATGAAATTGTAGTAACGCACAAATAATTAATTACAGAAGCAAAAAAAGGTTGCCTTTCTGTTTGATCCTCCCCTGAAATCTTATCAAAAAGAGCAGAACTCTACAAAGAGGGGGAAGTGATGTACAGATAGGAAGAATCAAGAGGAATTAAGTTAAATAAAATAGGAGCAGCAAGAAGCATGGTTGCACACACCTCAGCCTGCCTGTGGCTCAGTTTTTTGGGCTCACTAACCTTAATCAAGTTTACCCCTATCTACTGCAAGGCTGTTTATTTTGCCTGCTGTGCAAAAAAAAAAAAAAAAAAAAAAAAGGGTTTTCAGGAGACCAGATTGTGTAAAGTTGTGCCACTGGTTCCCACAGTGATACAGCTGAGGCTGCTGAACAGCTCATATCAGAAATGTAGATTAGGCTTTCTATTCTGTGTTCTTTTCAGTGCTCTCAGTGTAATGATGTTACTGCAGCTACTTGTTTTGTACACTGGGGATAACAAATGAGTTAAATCAGGAGAGCAGTTATCTCTCCAATTGCTCCCAAACAATGCTCCTCACACGGTTCACCGGAGTTTTTTTGGAATGCAGGCTGCAGCTCTATTCTGTTTGAAGTCCACACTAGATCCTACAACAGCTGGGGTAAGGGAAATTTCTGCCATTTTTTTCTGACCAGTACTTAGCTGTAAAGGAAATTAAAGAGGATATATTAAAATGGAGCAAAAAAAGTGACTTTAAGGAAAAAAAAAATAACAACCTGAGCACTTAAAGGACTGGCTTTGAAAAATTTATGGAGGCTGGAAATGAAATTTGTACTGCCCATCCAGCTCTATGTTTGGTGTGCTGCAGGATGTGTTTGTGTCTCGCTGTCCTGAGCTCTGGGCACATATCTAGCCCAGGCAGGAGGATGAATTCTGCTGGCAGCACTTTGCAGAGGAGGTGCTTTGCTCTCTCCTGGCTGAGAGGGCACTGATTCACCTAATGTGACTGGGCAAGGCTGTGCAGCCCAGTTCTTTTATTCTTCCCTGAGCTGTGCTAAATCAGCTGCAAACTGGGCACTGCTCTTTTGTGTGTCTGTGCTCACTTTCTGGAATACACGTGTTCTGTGCTCTGCAATCCCAGCTTGCTTTCTGCTGGAAAAATCCCGGTCACGAGCAGGGACAATAACACTGACCTGTTCTGCCTTTGCTCGTGCTCCAGTCCCCACACTCCTGCCTGAATCTGTAAATCTGCTGATCGGAAATTCAGCAAAGAGAGGGATGGCTGTAGGGAGAGCTGCAGACTTGGTAAGACCTGATTTTGGGGAAGATCCATGAGCCACACCGATTCGGTGGAAGGAGCTGCAGTCGTTCATCTGCAGACCTGGCAAGCTGTTGTTCATCTTGACTTTCTGTGTGTCACACAGGGATGCATAGTGCTGTGAAAATCATAACACTGCAGGGTCTGAAGGTCTTCACTTCAGCAAGAAGGCAAGCCCAGGATTCAGTTCTGAACCCATGGCTGTGATGTGCCATGAAAGGCTTTTATGAGCCTGGCTGAGCTTCTGCACTTGCCCTGCAGCAAACTGCAGAAGGCATGAAAACAGACACTTGCAGATTTGAGGCACCCCGGTGAACAGAGCCAGTTTCAACCCACACAAGTGGGTTTTTATCCATGCTAAACACCTTGGCAAAAGACCTGAGGTGAGGAAGCTGGAGAGGGCTGCAGCAGTGGGGTGGAGGGAGTCATCTCTAGAGCTCTGCAGTATGTGGATGGTTTGGGATACCCAATAGGCTGAAACCCTGCAGAGTTTGTGGGTTGGTGATGTTTGCTTCTGGCACCTTCAGGTGAAGGTGTTGAAGCAGGAGGAGGAGAGGAGGCAGAATTAGAAAGCAGTCTGGTATCTTAGGCAAAACATGAAACGTTTGCGAAGTGAATGCAGCTGCTGGCTGCATGGCCCAGTTAGAACCCCAGAATGACCTTGTTTGCTGCACAGACAATAAACCATCTGCTGTTTGGGGTCAAACAGGACACCTGAGGAAGCGTTTTGCAAACACAGAGTGCCACTTGTGCAATATTTTGGCAAAGGAATTGGACCCTGAGGTGAGCACGAGCTCAATGAGGATACACCTGAGTGCCCGGAGGCTTGGAGCTTTTCCGTGTCAGCAGAGCTCTGTCTGTGCTGCTGCTGCTGCAAAAAGGGGCTCTGCTGGGCAATAAGATACTTTTCTTCTCTCTGAGATCCTAGTCTGTGTTGTGTCAGGGGTCAGAGGATGTGGATTTGGACCAGGCACGTGGCACTCCTGCTTTCTTCACTCTGCTCCTGCCCTGGGATTTCTCCCATTGCTTATGTCAGGCAGGCTGAGCTTGGGAGCACTCTTGCAGTGTGAGCTCACGTCCCAGAGCAAGTTTGCTGGGATTGTTTGGGATACTGTGACTTGAGAAGAGCCATTCAGAGGTAAACGAAGTTCCTTTCTCCTTTTTCACTTTTCCCCAAGTGGGATATAAAGCTTTTGTTTTCTTTTTAATGGTGTGTCCAGGCAGGAATGCTCTTGGAGTGATGCTTATCTTGGGAAGTGTTTGTCAGCTTGCAGAGACCAAATCGAGGTCAGTATTTAGGCTCATTTTACTGCTGAATGGACTGCTCTGCCCTGGGTTAATTACTTGGCCAGCATAGTGGTCCAGCCTTAAAGTTGGGAATAGACACCACTGGCTGCCCTCATCCTGTCTCTTTTTGGTTGTCATCTGCCTGCAGCATTTATTGTTGGGAAGGCAGCATGATCTAATAACTAAGGACAGGCAAAGAGTTGGATCCTGCTTCTTTGTGTAGCTGATTATCTGTGGGTTTGGGTAGGCTGGGCTTCCTCCCCTTCCAGCTGCCCTATTTAAAAAAAAAACTCCAGATTTTTGTCTGTTGTTGGTCCTGTTGGTCTGTAGAACATTGTGGAGCTAATTCCAGGCTTGTCTATCAGTGCCTGTTGATCCAGCCATGTCAGGCCTTTCCAAGTTGTCCATGCTGCAGCAGTGCCAAGTTTTACATGTTGGCTGAGTTTATCGTGCATTATTTTATCCCAAACATCAGGGAGTATAAAACAATTTACATCTGCAGAAGCCCACAGACTGTACCCATCTTGAGCCTGTCAGTGGAAATCCAGCAAAATGCTGGGGAAATTCCAGAGCTGATGGAGGATTTGTCAGCTGCCAGCAGTGACAGATCTTCACTGCCAGCAGTGAAATTTTAAATTTTGTCAATTTAAAGAAAATTCACAGCTCTTCAGCTGGAAAACTGCAAGAAGCAGACTACAGGGGCTACCTCCTAAGGAAAAAAAAAAAAGCTTCCTTCGGTTTGCCATGTGCAGGCTCCAGATTTGCTGCTTGTAAACAAACCTGGGCTCATTCAGTTTCTTCAGTTTTCTTCCTTGTCACAGAAAATCCTTCAGGAAGGTTGCTGCTCATCCTGCTTTCAGCTCAGTGCCTGCTCTTACTTACCATGTTCAAAAGTGACCTCAGTTTGTTTTCTGCTTGCAACAGGAGTCTTCCCATTACATCTGTTACCTCTCATGATCCAAAGTCAAAGGATAAACATGCAAACCAAGTTTTTCAGGAGGGTCAGGCAGAAAAAAATAATTCATTTGTGCCACATTAGCTGTGCAGAAGGGGAAGAAGCTGAGCTGCCTACTTGGGTTTTCTTGGTGGAGTATTCCCAGCAATGCCTGCTCTGAAATGTTATTTTTTGGGAAAGGGTGAAAAATTAATCTGATTTTGAAGGAAGATGTATCAATGCTGCAGAAGGAAAGACTGTAGCTCTTTCATGCTGTTTTTCAGTGCTCAAATACTCTATTCTTCCAACATCTGAACTATTGATTTAAATCATCATTGGCTGGAACACTTGATAATTTTTGTCTTGTGTGTAATCTAAATTTACTTTGGCTGGAACAGAAACCAGAGTTGGGTCTAAATTAATCCTTCCTGGTAGAGTGTCAAAATCCTGCCCAAGCAGGATGGATGGATGGATGGATTGATTGAGTGATTGATTTGCAGTGCTTCATGCAAATAAAGGGCCCCTGTGCCATGGCTGGTTTGATCTTAGGTGTCCTCATCATATTTCTTAAATTTCATGTTTTAAAAAAGCAGGACTTTGATCTCACTTTGTTCCTTTTACTCAATGGTTTCTAGGTGCATCATTAGAAATAATTAGAGCCTGCAGCTCCTTCCTTCCCTAATGGTTCGCTGGGTTCTTTCCCTGTGTTCAAAAAATGCCTGCCACAACTAAATGTTCCTTCTGGAATCTCTTGAGACAGGAGTGATTGGCTCACATGGATCACATTTATGCAAAGATACTAATTCAGATTAAAGAGAATATTAAGCCCAGTTATTAACGGGGATTGTCTCCAAAAGTCTTGCTTGGCATAACATGGGCATCCAACTGGCAGGAAAGGAAGGAAAATCAGGAATAACCTGCAGAGCGTGCTGCAGAGACCTGTGTTTGCTTGAGCTGCATCCTCAACATCACAGAGAGGAATCCCTGCTTTCAGAGCTGGTTGAGGCTTTTCAGGACAAATCTCTTCTCCAGATGGATCTTTCCAGACTCTCCCTGATCTGTCATGAGGGTTTTTTCCCCTCTGCTCCTTTTAACTGCTGGTTTATGGAATTTTATTAAGTGCCATAGCTACATCATTGCCTGTCTTTTATATTTATCTGTGGCCTAGTCTTTCCTAATTCCAATTTAATGTATTTATGTCTGAATTCTTTTATTTTACAGCCATACCCCATTGTTTCCATGCAGTATCAGGAGCAGAACTTGATACACTTAGTTCCTTTGAAAAGGTCTGCAATAAAAGAAGTTCTGGGGACTCTTGTCTGAGAGGCCTGAGTATCTTTCCATTCTGTCTGCAGCTGCCTCACCACTCAGAAATAGGTGGACAGGAATAATAAAAGCAGACCCTGTTCCAGTCATTTGCCTTGAGAGAGCAAAATGCTGCTATCATGCAGAATTTAACAGTGCTTAAATCCACTCAGAGTATCCCTGAAGTCAACAGAAAGATGTGTCCACACATTCCAGCCCCATCCCCATGCCACAGTCCATTGATTTTATCTTTTCTCCCAGAGCCGTTTTGATAGGAATATAGTGATTAAATATAGGGAAAGAGAAGGAAGCCTTACAGTGAACTGTGCCATTAGGGCATTGCTTGTGCAAAGGGCACATATAAATGTTCCACCCTTTTCAAAGGGAAAAAAAAACAAACCTATTTGCTATCCATGAAAGCTTAGTCTGGTAGATTTATTAGAAGAGTAAAAAGGTTATAAACAGATAAGATCAACTTCCTTCACCAGCACAGGGAAGAGAGGCTGCTACCATGCATTTTTCAGACTTTGACCAGTTAATGTCAGCCTTCATTGTGGTATTGAGGTGCTCATTCACAAGGAGATGGCATGAATAACCCTGTTTCAGAGGCCTGTAAACTGCAACCCACATGTATCTATTGACTGAAATTAACTGGTACGTGTCAGGGCTGTTCCTGACCTTAGGCTGGATCATTTGCTGGCTGAGCCCATACTAAATAGTTCAAAACATTGACTGTATTCCACAATTTTGAGATCTGAGAACACCTGTCATTTTAAATAGATAAGTGAGTAGCTTTAACGCATTTATGATGAGCAGTTTTCACCTACCTGCTATTTATGGGACATCTCAGCACTTATTCAGCAGTAACTCCTAAGTCAAAATGACCAAAAAAATTACATTCTGACAGAGTCAGAGCTCATGGAAGTGGGACTCCTGCATATGTGCTCCTGGTATTTTAACTGAAAGGCTGAAGAGAGACCCAGGATGAAGTGTTTATGGAATATTAAATGGAAGGGAATTAAAACAAGTTTGGCTAAAGTCAGTAGGTGACAGACACCAACCATGTTCTATTCCTGCCTGCGCCTGGCATCACCTATTGAGGTATTTTTACATCTCATTCCTTTTTTAAAATTGTTCATTTCTTTAGAGTTCAAAGATTGCAGAACTGGTGTGTGATGGATGACCTTGGCAGTGGTGAAGGGAATTAATTACAAACAATGAGGATGTAATCCATCCAAGTGTAACTGCTGAAGCTGGCAATAATGCGCTCTACTCTCAATTAGACACTTTCCCCCCTCTCCTATATATTGTTTGTATAAACAAGCACTGCTCAGTTTTATTTTTTTCCCCAACTCTACCTGTCTCACACGTGGGACAGACCAGCCTTTCTTCCACATTGCTGGCTGTAAGCAATTTGTAGTGTTATTGTAGTGCTTCCAAAGGAGCTCCTGCATCTTCTGATCTTTCTGTTTCAGAGCAGGGGTGTGGTATAAATACAGATTGTTTAAATTATCTTCAAAACTGGGAGAAGAAGACTCTCCCTGTATATGAATTGGAGTAGAGCACAGAGCAGACTGCATGGAGAGTAAAGAGACAGGGAAAATATTACAGGTAAAAAAGAGAGTACACTGAAACAAAAATTAGATTATAAAGGCTGTGTGTGAAGCCATGGGGGGAAAAGTCAGGTTTTTTGGCTGACTTGAGACCTTGCTGCTGTTTTTCTTGTTCTGAGAAATGTCAAATATCACTGGTACAGGTGGGACAGGGCACCTGAAAAATCACCCATTTCATGTGGTCCTGGGCAGCGTACTCGGCTCACTCTGGTTTTGACTGAATGATCTCCAGAAGTGCCTTCCAGCCCCAGCTGTCCTGTACTTCTGTGGTTCTAATTTCGGTATTTGCCCACAGAGTTGTTTAACATCTCTCCACTTGGCGATTTCCCACTGGACGGGAATCAATACCTCGTTCCCTGGAACTGGTTCTTCAGCAGGCACTGGCTGATCCTCACCTGGAGAAGTGTGAGGTGTCTGACAGTCTTCTCCTGTCAGCTGCAAAACGTTTTTTTGAAAAAAACACAATTTTCTGCTCTTAGAGTGGTTTTACCCCAGTGCTGGTTGGAAATCCCCAGAAAGGTCATCACCAGTCACCCGCAGCCACTTCTGGTGAAAGTCCCTGTGTGTATAAGTGTTGAAAAGTGGAGAGATGATCTCTGGCTCTCTTGTTCAGTTAGCAGTGAAGAGAAGACCAGCACTGTGTGTGTGTTTTGTGTGTGTTACCACCCTGCAATTACAGCTCCAGTAATTATTCTATGTACAGCAGAGATGCCCACGTTGAGTTCTTGGCTTCTGCTCTTGAGTTTCCATCTGCTCAGATAAAAAACAAAAAGAAAAGGTGCAAGAAGATGAGAGCCTGGCAACTCATCTGCCTGGAATCTCGGGGCTGGTGCACCCAGGAATCTCCAGTGCCTGTGGGCAGCCTGGGTTGTGCATTATTTGTTGTTTGCTCTTTGTGATGAGCAGTGAACCAGCATTAAGACTGAGAGGCAAATAATCCAGGGAAATCTAGAATAAAGCTGTTAGAGCATTACAAAAACGCAGGAATGAGTTAGGCAGGGTCTTCTGGCTCCTTCTCCCACCTTTTAGACTCCTGTAGAAATAATAGAGGACAGACTGGGAGTCTGTGTCTCTCTGCTTGGCTCTTGTAGGTTTGCTGTCTTTCTTTCCTAGACACAGATCCTTAAGGACAGCCTCCTCACAGTGCTCTTTAATACAGTGAAAAATCAGTAATTCTGGGAATGAAAAGTTCTGTGCACTTTGCAAAGAGCAGTGATGGTAACAAGCCAACAAGTTTCTCCTTTTTCAGTAATTGCTGTTGCCAATTGAAGTTAATATTGTTTCCTATTGGTCTAAATTGCAGCCCTTCCCTTGCAGAACTTGCCTGTTTCCTGAGGAAGGAGTTATCTGGTGCTTTAACAAAGGCCACACTAAATAAATACAATTCTGAGCCTTTGCTGTGCAGCAGCCAGGGCTGGCAGGTTGTTGGGGGTTTTGCTGTTATTGTTCCTGACATCTTCGTAACACACTGCTAAGAGCAAAGCTCCACTGCAGAGTAAATATTTCTGGATATAATTTGTGATAATAGCAACAATTGTTCTCTCTCTCTGACCTTGTGGAGATTGGACCTAAGATTTCCCTGGGGTAATCCTGGGTTGGTGAGTCTCTGCTGGGTTTCCTTTTCCAAGGCAGTTTGCACTTCCCCATCCCATCCCTGTGCTGCCCTGACCTTGTGGTCACTTACAGTGCTAAACTGCACCGTTTTAATCACATGGTTTTTACAGCAACTGCTGAACTGAGTGCTTTAAAAAGCACCTCTGCTCTGCAAGACAAATCCTATTCAAATGAGATGCATGTCTGAGCTGATTCAGCCCTGGGTTGAGATTCTTCTGAGGCTGAAGCACCTGGTGTTGATCCCAAGGGTGCTGGTCTAACGTGTTTGCTGAGAGAGGAGGGACCAGGCTGTGCTTTGCTGGTGATGCTGCTGGAAGGGGCATTTCCAGCCTGGAGTCAAACCACTGGCAACTCGAGTTCCACTGGAGAGTTTGTGCCTGCAGGTCTCTCTTCCAGGGATTGCAAAGTCTGTCATCATGTCTAGAGAACAGAAGGGGCAGGCAGAAGCTGGGAGGTTTTATTCCTAGGCTTGCTGGAAAACTCTGTTGCTGGAAGGAATTTGGTTAACAATTCCTTACCTCTTTGGCTTTGTTCAGAAATGGGAAAGATCTTTTCAGAGATACAGGGGGCTCTTCTTGGACAGGTGCTGCAGAACTGGGGACATTTTCAGTGGGAAAGGATGACTTGAATGTGGTGTAGTTCCAGGAGGTGGTCTGAGGAATAGGAGCATGCTAGCATGAAATTATAACAGGACTAACATAACCTGCTCAGAACTTAGCTGCTTGTAATTATCCTGCTCCCAGCAGCCAGACTGGGTGATTAAGAGTTCCCTCTGCACTGTGCCAGGTAGCAAGTGCTCAGTTCCCTGTTGGGGCTGCCAAATTCTTCAGGAAGGATGTCTCTGAAGAGTTGGTGCAGTGGAACATCACAGAAACATATGTGCTTTAAGTGACTTTCCATCTGGGCATCCCATTCTTCCTTGTACAAGAAGTTGCAATCATTTAATTAACACACTTTGGGACCACTTTTGGTCTGCTAAACTGTCCGTGCTCAGACACTCAGGATACCTAAAGATAAGTGGCTAAACTGGCTAATCTGAGAGCACTGTTTGCCCCAGCATAGTGGCAAAGTTTGGGCTCTGTACAGCTTCCTTCACAGTCGGGGCTCAGAGGTACCTGCTGCAAAGAAAATAAAATGGAAACCAGTTAATTTCTCAAATAATTTTGTTTCTTCATTTTTTTAGGTAGAAACCCTGGGAAGAAAGGTGTGTCCTATGTCATGTAAACATTGTATTGATTACTCTTTCTTTGTGCTTGAAATGCAGAGCATTGGACGCTGAGAGAACAGTTTATTAAAGCAACAGGTACTGAAGTGTAGAGCAGAATTTTATAATGCTGATACTTACCTCAACAAGCTGAGAAAGAATAGTTGTGCACATTGAGTGTGTTAGAATAGGCTCATGTTTAGTTTTGTCATTTTTATCATATCAATCACTGATGCTTCTGTGGTTTGAGATTTTCTTTTTGGCAGCAGCATTTTAATGGGGCTGAAAAGAAAAAAAAATCCTTGCCATTTGGCATTAGAAACAAAAATTATTGTTTGTTCATGCTGGTCATTAGCTGAGAGAGCAGCTGGAGCTTGAAATTCCTCCATGTTCCTGTAGGAACCACAGAGCTGCACCCTCTGCCATGGTCAGCATGAACCAAGTTGGGCATGTTGCAAGAACAGATTTTATCTGAGCATAAGAAATTAATTCTCTTATCCCTAATAGAACATTTATCTAATCTAATAATGTGAGCTATTTAAGTGTGGCTTTTTAGAGAGAGAGAGAGATGGGGTAGCAGATAACTTGATATGGAGACTTGAGTGACAGCTGGGTTTTTTCATCTACCTGTGCTGCAGGTGTCAGGGTGTAAATAAATATTGCTGGTACCTTACTCAGTCATTTGCCATCTGGGCATAAAATCTGCAACTCTGTACTTCACAGTCCATGAGAAACAGATACAAAGCTTTGGTAATTTGACAGGCTGCTTTGTAGGAGAGTATTGGTTATGCCTCTGGCCCTCTGTTTGTGCTGGTATTTGGCCACAGCGTCCTGAGGGTGTCAGGGTAAGAGCTTTTTTTCCATCTGTCCTGTCAGCATTACTCTTGGTTAAGCCAAGCTGTGACCTGCTGAAAGATCTCCTGCATCCATATATTGAGGTATTTGAATAATTTTAATAACTCTCATTTGAGATGCAATAGAAGTTCATACACTGCAGCAAGCAAAGCAAGAGGCTGCTCAGCAGGACTGCTGGCACTAAAAGCAGACTTAATAGCTGGAATTTGTGGCATCTGCTGAGAAGCTCCAAATGTTGAAATGTAGTGTATGCATGCTCTAAATTTAGGATATTGGAAAGCTGAAAGAATTTGAGCTTGGCCAGTTAAATCCACCTACCAGAATCCCAGAGTTAAGCTGTTGTGTCTACCATTCCCAGTGCTGTTTAGGTTCAGTGATGATGCCCATTGATAGGATCATAAAAATCCCGGGGATAGAACCATAAAAAGAGTTTGAAATTAGGAGATTTCACAGTCTTAAGCACAAAGTGGAAGAATGAGATGATTTCTTGTCTGGCATAGAAAGACTTCATTGCAACTGTTGTTATCTTTAAATTCAGGACACTTCTGTTGCTTGCATTTCTTGTATCTGTAACATGGCACTATTTATTCAGTTATTCAAGGCAAAATGCAAACATGGAACTCTTCATGCTTTCCAGTAAAAAGCAGAAACAAATTCATTCACCACTGGAGCTTTATCTTCATTCTGCAAAGCAGCTCTTCAGTGTTTTAAGATGAGAACTGAGAGGCAGAGCAGAAGCTCCTTGAAGTTTCCAGTGAAATGTGTTCATTGAGCAGTTTGCCGTTAGGACAGGGTGATGTCTTCCTGTTAAATAATAATTTAAAAACTTTAAAAATGCCACACTGACATCTATTTGATCCAGCAGTGATGTTACTTCTCCTTCTGAACTTTGATTAATGGCAGATTCTGTGACACTATTAGAAAAGTGGTGTCCATTTATTCACAAACACTACAGCCAGTGGGCTTTGAATGTCCTTTATTTAAGCAAGTGGACTCTTAAATTACATTATTGGGTGGAGTGGGTACCTGATTTTAGAGCACACATTGCATTATTTCACCTAAGAGAGCTCTAAACGCACATGTGTTGGTGTGTTCTTAGTGCCTTCATGCTAAATTAATTTCTGGAACATCTCAGATTCCAGGAATGTGAAAAGCCAAAAGATTCCTTGAATTTTCATGAAGAAAGCACTCACATCAGCAGTGGGGTGACTGATGACACACAGTGTCCCTGCTCACAGGAGTGTGACATGGCCCAGGAATGCCCCATCAGTCAAGTCAGTAGAAAAACAGCAGCTTCATCAACTTTTTCTTAGTCCTGAAAGGGAAAGAATCATCTTAGAATCGTCTTTTTAACCTTGAAATGTTCTGCCTCTAGATACCAGTATTCTGTGTTTTAAAATGTCTTACTTGATACACTAATTAGGTTTTGGCTTGTGCTAGGATGCAAATGGGAAACCTTTCCCTGTTTATTGTGAAAACCCCTTTGCTTCAGTAAGAAATGCCTTTGTTTAACTGAACAAACTTTTCCAGCTATAATTAACTGAACAGCTCTCGCTATTCCAGAACTGCAGAAAAAAACATTTCTCTTCCTGGCTCTTTGCTCACACAGCTTTAACTCAGGAGCTCCGGGCAGTTTTCATGAGCGTGGCAGCTCTCCGTGTCAGGATTTTACAACTGGGCTCTGAAAAGGAGTTCAGTGATTGAATCTGGCAGATTGGTTTTGGCTCCAGAGCCAGCATATGCTTTTAACATAAGCACGTTGGCAAATCAGATTGAAGTCATAACTAAAAGGGCTGCTATCTCAATCCTGCTCCTGCTGTTGGGAATTACGTGTAACAGGCAAAAAAAAAAAAAAAAAAAAAAAAAACAATACGGGGAAGACGGCGTCTCGGCTGTGGGTAGTGAAGAACCAGCTGACCCCTGGTAAATCAGCTTGCAGGTAGCATGGGATTATTTTGTTTTCTTTTCATTATTATTATTTTGTTGTCGTTGTTGGTTGGTTGTTGTTGTTTTGTTTTATTTTTGTTAGTTTACCAGTGTAGCTGCTGGAATGCACCGTAGGAGTTAGCTCTTGGTTTTTCTGCCCACAGGATCAAGGCTGATCCAGGAATAGCAGACACCCCACTCTCGCTCTCTGCCCGTGTTTATCTCTGATTATCACCTAACGTGCTGCTACAGGCTCATTCCTTTCATGCATGTAAATTGTGCTCATGTCCTGCTCCAGAATGTACCATTTTTTTCCTTTGCTGCTGGAGTTGTTGGGCATGGCGAGGTTTTCCTGGGTCAGATTCCTCAGGGTGGGTCCTGGGTACCAGGGCTCCACATGTTGGACTGGTTGGATCATGCTTGGAAAGTGTTTCGTGCTTGAAACCAAGGCAGTCACCTTTTGTAAGAGTTGGGAAAGGTTTGGATCTGATGCAGATGGCCTGGCCAGAATCTGTTGGAATCATGGAATCAGTACAGTGGAATGGTTTGGGTTAGAAGGGGCCTTGAAAGTGATCTCATCCCACCCCTGCCATGGGCAGGGACACCTCCCACTATCCCAGGTTGCTCCAAGCCCAGCCTTGGACACTTCCAGGGATGGGGCAGCCACAGCTTCTCTGGGAATCTGTGCCGGAATCACCACCCTCGCAAGGAAAAATTCCTTCCCAATATCCTATTTATCCCTGCCTTCCTCGTTTGAAGCCATTCCCATTGTCCTGTCATTCCAGGCCCGTGTCCCAAGTCGCACTCCTGGAACTTCTTTAGGCACTGGAAGAGGCTCTGAGGTCTCCCTGGACCCTTCTCTTGTCCAGGCTGAACATTCCCAGCTCTCCCAGCGTGGCTCCAGAGCCGAGGTGCTCCAGGCCTGGGAGCATCTCCATGTCCTCCACTGGACTGGCTCCATATTAATTGAGGTCAGGACTGCAGTTAGGTCCAGACACATGGAATAGTTCATCCCCCAGATTGTTTGCAGTAGTTTTCACCTTACAGGAGCTGGGAGCAGGAGCAGGAGCAGGATTGGTGGTTTCCCTTCTGCTTTTCCTCCATGTCCATCGGGGCTCCAGCAGCTCCGTGTGGGGCTGGGGGGACAGATGGAAATCTGCCACATCCTTGACCCCCTAACTGTGACCATATTGTCGTAGTTAAACTATCATGTATATTTATCTGCCTCTTATCAACAACTGTATACACTTTAAGTTGGTTTTCATTGTTTTCTGCCTCTCCAGAAACCTTCCTTCTGCTTCAGCTTTGCAGATGTTACAAATATGTTTTTTCTAATGAGACACATGGCACATTCCAGAGCAGCACCAGTGCTTGTTTCCAGCCTGAAAGTGGAATCTTTTCCCTGTTGGTAAAGTAAAGTTTGTAAAATGTGATTACAATAAATAAACCGTCGACTTGAGAGCTCTTTTTAAGTTTCATAGTGAGTTCCCAATTATTACTTCATGTTATTTTTTTTTAGTGAGCTCAAATTTAGTTTTTCCTTTGATTTGTAGCAACATGAAGTAAAGCTTGTCTGATGCTGCACCTTATTTTCAAGTGTGGTTTGCAAAGGATGGAAAAGGTGTTATTTCTGTATGTGGGAAGAAGGATCAGAGCTGCCAGTTCTAGATTCAAACTACTCTTGTACCATTTTATATTCTCTAAGCAGAGGAAACTCTGAAGGCAGATTCAGTGGAGAAAGGATCCCAGTAAATATAATATTATCCAGATGGCTTTTATTCCATTAGTGTCTGACTGCAGGGATAACTCTCTAAACTCATGGCATAGCCAAGCCAAGGCCTTAGTAACTTGATAACGATCCACTAAAACTTGAGAGCTCTTATCTTCTGAGATGTGAGCCAGTCATTGTTTTAAAGGAAGTCAGAAGAGCACTTTTTGGGGTCAGTTGGATGTGATTAAATTTCTTCTTCCTTTTCTGTGAGGATCTGGACTGTGTGCCTTGAAAGATGTTGCACATGTTGAGATGATCCTTGAATAGGGCCCAGCACAGTAATTCCCCTTTTTTTCTGCTGTAAACATGGGAAGTTCTTGAAATTTTGTAAAATACTTTTGAATCTGTGAGGAGTAGCTCCTGTCTGAAGCTGGTTGTATTTTGGAGCAACAATTTTGTGTTTCTTCTAAATCAACATCTCTGTTGTTATTTTATTCACACATAATTACATACCCTGAGATGCATTTTTTCTCCCTGCTGCTTGAAGAGGGGTTTTAGTGTTTGAGAATCCAAATTGTAAATATGCCACTGTTTTCCACATCAGCGTGCCATGGTTTGAGTTTTGGATATTCTTGTCTTGCCTCAGAATCTCCTCTCTTCTCCAAGTAATGAGACTTCACTCTCATTTAGTTTTGACTCTGTTGCTATCCTTGGGATTTTTCCATCTTAGTTCCTTTGAGCCACAGAGTTTGATTCCAGCAATAAATTCAAACATTAGCTCACTGCACTGAAAACCCTTCCTTTTTATTTTTTAGTTCCTTGCAAAACCCCACACTGATCTTTAAAGATTGGGATTCTTCCCCACAGGAGCCTCTGTATGGTTCCTGTAGGTCAGATATGGGGGGTTACCATGGGCTCCCCTACTCTGATCATAAATATTGTGATATTTCCATGTGCTTTAGTTTACTCAGATCATTTAGAAGGCCTGGGGAAAGGCAGGATGGGAGACTATGTCTGTGTGTCTCAGGCCCTGCTCAGGCTGCCAGGAGGGAGGTGAATTTTTGCCATTCCCACCTGCTTCCATTAGGACAGGATTTTCTTTCCCCCTTTAGAAGGAGAGCCTTGTTTAGAAGAACAAGGTTTTTCTTTCTTGCTGTTGCTGTCACTGTTGGCTCCCACTTTGTTTTGCTGTAACAGAACAGAAGGCAATGAAAAAATAGCAGAGAAGAGGTGGGTCAGCAGTGAAAATGTTTTATTCCTCCTTTTTCTCTCCAGGTTGGGAGCGGCTCTGAGCAGCCTGGACTAATGGAAGGTGTCCCTGCCCATGACAGGGGGGTTGGAACAAGATGGGCTTTTTCCACCCCAAACCATTCTGTGACTTATTTTTCAGCAGTCTTGTCACTGGATCCTCCTGGGGACAGAGGCAGATGGAGGAATGTGATAGAATGGCTGTTCTTCTGGGGGAAACCCCACTGTCCTCACCTGAGTTAGCAGGTTCTCAAAGCAGAAAAAGGATGACAACTCCTCTGGACTGGTCTCCTTTTTTTTATGCAATTAACTTCCCTTTGCCAAAAATACCGTGATCCCAGTGCTCCTGGAAGTCCCCAGAAAAGCCCATTTTGGGGAATGATTTCCTTGTGATGGATATCCCTGTAAATCTGTGATTCCACAGCTTCTCCTCGAGATACTGCACATCCTCTCCACATGCAGGTCATGTCTAAAGCCATCCTAATGCAAGTACCTTTTCCAGGAAAAAGTTATCCTAAAACTTGCTGTGAATTCTCTGCCAAGTGCTGCTTGGCCTCCTTGGTTATGTTTAAATAAAACAATGTGGTTTAGGTCGAAGGAAGGGGGAAAGCCCATAATAAAGACTGTTCTTTCTCAGAGCACTCTTACCCAGCTCCAAGGTGATCCCCTCAGGAATGGAGTGGCTGTCCAATTCCAGATGGAGAGAATTTCAGAAAATTTACAGAATTGTGGAATG
This sequence comes from Cinclus cinclus, assembly GCF_963662255.1. Lineage (NCBI taxonomy): Eukaryota > Metazoa > Chordata > Aves > Passeriformes > Cinclidae > Cinclus > Cinclus cinclus. The sequence continues at coordinate 8,755,431 of NC_085051.1, read as the reverse complement.
TCGACAGCAAGTGACAGTATCACAGAATCACATCAGTGTGATTCTTCACAAGGTGTACAGAAGAGGAGCATTTCCCATTCCACTTCCCAGTCCTGTGCACATTCCCAGTCCATGCTGGCGTCACTCCAAGACAACATAAAAAAAAAAAAAAAACTGGAAGAAGCTATGGTGGCATTGCTTTTCCCAGAAAACTGAGGGTCTGTGTCCCTAGTGAGCTGCTGCTGGAATATGACAGCTTCCCAAGGCTGGATCACTTCATGTGTGGAATTTAATGAGCTGCCAAATGCTTCTAAATGTCAGGAAGACCAGAGGAGAATGGCACCGTGCAGAACATGGCACAGGCGGGAGCACGGGGACAGAAATTAATTCTTTAGCTTGCAGCATCTCCCAGTTAATTTTCCATGAAGGTTTCTCCCCTTCCCCTCCTGCAGACTGTGAAATGATCAGTCATTCCTTGGAGGCAGATGGATGCCCAGGTTAAGGGCCACAGGGTTGAGAATGGCATTTTATTTTCTAGGAAATAAGTAATTTCATGGATTTTCTTAGTGCGACGTGACCCAGTGTTGGTTTTTCATTCAGCTGAACTGCACCTCTTCTTTCTGCTTCAGTCCTGGGATCATGCTGCTTATCTGGCAGAGTGTCAGTGAGCAAAGGAAGATAAAGCTGTTCCCAGAGCGTGGCCAAGTTGGGAGAAAGGAAATAGTTGGGGAAAGAGTGAAATGCCCATCCTCAAGCTAGAAATCTTGAAGAGAAACAAAGTTTTTTTTCCAGCAGAATAACAATTGAAACCATTATAGTGACCTTTGATAGAAGAATGAATAATTTATCCAATTTGTGCAGCAATGCCGGTGGTGGGGTTTGGAAAATCAGGACAGCAGGATGAGAACCTCATTTCTGACACTGCTTTTTGCATTCAAAAGTCTGCTTCCCTTTGGACACAGGGGAACCAGGCAGTCTGAGCTGTCACTTTTAAAGCCTTTGGAAAAAATCTGTTGAGATTTTAAAAAGAAACGGGGGGGGGGGGGGGGGGAAATCTTTCTCCTTGCCATTCCTCCCAAAGCAAGTTTTCCACATCCAAGGTCTGCTTGTGTGGAAGTCATTTACAACCTTGGCACACGTGGATTTTTTGCAGAGTGGAAATTCCTTCAGGATAGGTGTTATTTCTGGTGCAGACTCCGTGGCATTTGCTGCTGGCTGACCACAGGCTCTGGCTGCCCAGGGCCTTGAGTCAGTCACCAGGGCTTGGTCCAGGGACGTGGTTCCCTGCCCAGCAGCGTTCCCACCTCTGGGAACTGTGTTGGGCAGTGTCAGGGAAGCTGGGATGTGGCCTAAATCTTTATTGACCACGAAAGATGGCAAATGGAATCTCTTGTAAGATGGGCTTTTCCAGTGCTCCTGAGCATTCCCAGTCTAAATATAATTTAATTCTGCATTTAATTTTGGTGCTTTTAGCCTCCCTGGCTTAACTCTCTGCCCTCACCAGCTCTGTGGAACTTTGAATCCCATGCTAGAGGCTCTGCAGAGTACATAGAAAAGAGAAATAATTAATTTTGGCTCCTCACTTAAGTACCTGCATTCAAAAAGTGTGAATGACTCTTTTCCAGGCTTCGTAAGAGTTGAAATTCTCTGGAGCAGAAGAATTTGCTGAAAGGCATCTCCCAAATGCCTGTTGACAGTTCCTGCTCTTCCCTTAGGGAAGTCAATCAGCTCTGAATTGGATGAGCTGGAATGATTCATCCCATCCCTTTCAGAAAGTCTTGCGAAGGATGAGCTGCTGGACAGTTTTCAAAGTGGTGATTGTAGCAACCCTGATATTCTGATTCTTTGACAGAAGAGTAAACTGATAACAGGAGAAAGTCCATATCCTGTTAGAAACACCCTGGCCCTGGCAGTCCAGGCTGGATCCGGTGCTTGAAACACCTCCCGGTTTTGTAGGTGCTGTTTCACAACTCTGAAGAGAAGGAGAAGGAAGAATAGTGGGTGTGTTTGTGGAGTGCTAATGGCAGCATTTCAGGGTGCACCTTGCTGGGAAAATGGGAGCAGCACATATTTTTACAGAGTGGGGTTATTCGAGCTTGAAGGGTGATCAGAGTCGTGATAAATGGAGTTCTACTTGCAAATCCCATTATGAGTAAATTGTTTCTAACGGGATTGGGGTAGCTCACTCTTCCTGCCCTCACTCATGTACACAGGCACAGCTTTGAAAATGCCTTTCATGGCTTTAGCTGCTTTCATTAATGCCCAAATCAGTTCATATTCCCTCATACCTATCTTTTTCTCTCTGAACTTTGTAAAGGAATTGATCCTTTCTCCCCTCTGTTATTTTATTTTGAGTGGTTTAATGGAAAAGGGTTTTTTTTTTTAATGTATATTTTTCCACAGCGTTAATGAAGTCGTTATTGGGAATGGGAGAGGTGTTTTCATTACAGCTGCCACTTCCAAGCCTTCCACTGGGGTGGCAGGTATCCTTGGGGAAAAATCAAGCAAAATAGATCACTCTGGTTGTATATTGAGAGGGTGGATGAGAGATGTTGTATGTGAGAGTATTATGGTAACTATACATTAATGTGTAATCTCAGTGCTCTGTTCATTCTTACAGCAGGAGTAAGGGGGGGCTAATCATGAACTGCTGCTGTTGGTATTACCTTATTTATATTCCTTTATTGCCTTTCAGCCCTTCATATTGAGTAAAACCTCATTGTTCCACCAGTTCTGTGGCTGGGAGGCTCAGAGGGGCAAAACTGAGGGTCAGGTGGGCAAAACTGAGCTCTGCATAAAAAAGGCAAAGCGCAAAAAGCCATGGGGATAGTGGTAACGTAAAGATTAATGGAGGCAAGGCTGAATTAGCAAGGTTTGAAGGTGCAGACAGTCAGTGATGTTTTTGGTGTTCCTAGCAGAGAAGCATAAAAATAATAAGAAATATTTAGACTAAGAGACACAGCTGTTACATAAACTGTTGGTGGCCGAGGCTGAGCGTCTCCTTCCCGCTGCCGTGACATTCCAGTCCGTTTTCCTTGCTCAGGTGGGATTCTTCTGTGCCAGGCTCCCCCTTTGCACAGCCAGGATCCCATTGAGTGTCCTGCAGCCTCAGCCCTTGGTCCATAATGGATTTGTGCCCTCCTTTCACAGCCCCTTCATGCTGCTGCCGCCGCTGATGGAGTGGATGCGGGTGGCCATCACCTACGCCGAGCACCGCCGCAGCCTGACCGTGGACAGTGATGACATCAGGCAGACAGCCAGGCTGCTCCTCCCGGGGCTGGACTGCGAGCCACGCCAGCTCAAGTACGTGGGCTAAGCCTTGGGGAGCTCCTCCAGTCCTTGGAGCTTCTTCAAATGTCCTTTTGCTGCATTTCCCAGTAGCTGGATCTTGCCGTGCCGTACAGGCGATACACGTTTAACCTTCTGGTGCTTCCAGAGATGAAGGAACTTTGGTCAAACTGCACAGCTAGGGCAGAAAGGTTTTTGTCTTTCTGGAAGTTAAATATGAAATATGAACCAAATAGGTTCTGGGATATTTTTTCTTTTATCTTACATTTACATATATATATATATATGTATATACACACAAACAGGACTTTGATTACAATCAAAGCTTTGATTACAATTTGTGCTATCATTTCTGTAGTTGTAGAAATTGTTTTCATGGACATGAAGAAAAAAAACGCTTTATTATTAACAAAGGATCTTTTTTCAGAAGAATCCCATTGAAAGATAAGTTCATAAAGTTGCATTTTTTCTCCTAAAACTGTAAGGAAGAAAGGCTTTTCCGGAGAGCACCGATGTGCTTGTGTCTGGCATTTTTCTGTGCTTCAGACTTAATTGCAAGATTATTCTTTGCTTTATAAGGTAGCTTGAAAGAAAGATCTAAACCAGCCCAAGAAAAATAAAGTTGATTCCAGATCACATTATTTGATCCTTTAAAGAAGTAATTTTGTATCCAGCATGTTCAGGGGGACAAAAGGCCTTGAAACTGGTTTGTTTGTTCATTTATTTATTTATGTATTTATTCCTGGCTTGCTGTGGGATAAGAACAACGTGCAAGTTCCATCCCTTCAAAAACCTTTGATTTTCTGAAGTTCAGTGGATTTCAAGCGGAGTCATTTTGTTTCACTTTTTTTTTATTACAGAATTCTTCTTTTTCTCTTTCTTCTTACTATTATATAAAGTAATTACATCTTATTCTGGATATTACTGTAGATTGTGTTGGAATAAGATGAATGGTGGGATTTTATATGAGATTCATCCTGAATCTTCTGTGTGAGGTGATGAGTTGTCTGCTCCTCTGGCAGGCTGTCCAGGCTCTCCAGAGGAGGATGGCTGTGCTGAAAGCATCTCGTTTATCAGAGGAACTTGGCAGGCTGATATCTCACTCACTGGGAGTTTGCTCAAGAGCCTGTGCTGGAAACCAGGCGGGTACTGTGGAAGGCATTCACCCCAAAATAACATCAAAGGGCTGAGCCTCCCAGTGCCAACCTCCAGTTGGGAAGTGATCCTTCAGTGAAGGAGACACACTTCCAGGTCTGGAATTCAGGAGAGACTGAGCAGACAGCCAGAGGATTTACACTAATCCCTGGGCTCCTTCCAGATGACATAAAAGTTGTCCTGATAGTCATCTAAAGGATAAGGATTTAGTAGATCCTCATAGAAATGCTAAAGCACTTCTTTCATTGAGTTGCTGGAAAAGCGTTGAGGGTGTTCCCCTGCCTAAATACGATTTTTATTTCATGCTTTTAAAAAATTCTTACATTTTTTTGCCCAGAAAGGACTAAGGATCCATTTATTTTTTTTTTTTTTTTATGGTATGGGCAGCATCCAGGAATTCTTTTGTCTTTCACAGACCTGAATGCTGCTTCAGTTCCTTCCGGAGACTGGATGCTAAAGCTGCTACTGAGAAATTCCAGCAGGATCTGGGCTTCCGGATGCTGAACTGCGGGAGGACGGATCTGATCAACCAAGCCATCGATGCACTGGGCCCCGACGGGGTGAACACCATGGACGATCAGGTGTGCCACAGGACACACACACACACACACCCAAAACTCCCTGCAGGGCAATCACTCACAACCCCAAAATTCCCTGCAGCAGTAGCTCGCTCCTTCCTTTCCATGTGGCAAATCAATACCAGGTTGTGTTTGTTGCCTCTCCAACGATTTTCTAATGCTAGGCTGAAAATGCATCCCTTAAAACACAGAAAAATACTTCCTCACCCCACTCTCGTGCCACCCCACCAAAGAAAATCCCATTAGAAACCGGAGTGGAGTGGATTGTTTATCAGTGGAATGTCTGTTCCTTGGGTGGGCTGTCTCAGGCACTGCTGGCAGGCAGGTTAACACAGGGGCAGTGAGTGGAAAGTCTGATATGTGCTGAGAGGATGTCAAAGCAAAGTGGTTTCTTTTCCAGTGACACTCCTCTCTCGCTCAACAGCCCAAATCCTGGCTGGGTCAGTGAGGAGTGACCAAAAGGTGTTTTTGTCTCATGGCTTTCATGCTCAGAGCAGTTTGGAATACAAGAAACAACACTGAGAACCCTACCCCAGTGGCCTGGTGTCAGTCAGTGTTAGATTTGCTCACAGTCCATCATGCTGATGTGTCTGTTTATCCATTTTTAACTGTTCCCTGCTCAGCTACACTGAACCATAGGGGTTTGATAGTCCTGGGAGTCTCTGGCTGCTTCTGCTCCTGCTGTCAGTCCCATCAAGCAACAGCAGAGTCTGTCCTCTGGGGCATCAATGCATGGAATTAGCTTTGAATTTAAAAAGGGGGAGGAAAAATGCCACCTCTCCTAAATAAACACTCGTTATAGCTGTCACAGCTAGGAGAATGAGCTGTCACATGTCTGGAACAAGAGGATATTGAGCAGTGGGAAGGGTTTATGTTCAGGTAGAGAGGTTTTCTCACGACCAGCATTTTACTGCAGTAGCATTTCAGACCCAGCTCTGAACTTGGCACATCTTCCATGGCACTTCCCACCATCCTGCAGTTTAAAGGGAAGTGTGAATGTATACAAAAATAGCAGAAACTGCTTCTGGACATACCTGGGTCTGTAGTTGCCTTATTTACAAATGCAGTACCAGGAGCTTTGTGGTCAGTGGGGTGGGTATCTACTCACTTCAGTAAACAACCCAGGTGGCAGATTTATATTATGAAGGTTTCCCACTTCCTCTTTATATTTTTTAAAATAAGTTTTTGAAGTTCCTGTAGCTCAGATGCCTCTCATAAAGATTATTTTGTGATTTTCACTGTGAGTCACTGTGCCACAACACCACAGACACTGGTGCCAGGACTGCCAACTCCTGCTGCAGGATGTTCCCTACCTCTCATCCAGCCAGCAAACTTGGGAGCTGTCTGGCTTCTTTCTGTCAGCAGAGACCCCTGTAGGCATCTCCTGAACAAGTCTGAGGAGTTTCTGCTCTCACTGTCTGATGTCTCATCTTGTGGGTGGGATCCTCTTGCCAGCCCTGCTGTGAGCAGGGACAGCTCTGTCATCTTTGCCCCTCAGAGAGTGTTTTGGCACCAACAAAAAGGACAGGACAGGCCCCCTCTGGAGATATTGTTGCTTGGAAATTCTCCACTTGACTTTGGAGCAACTCAGCTTTGTGTCCAAGCAAGTGCCTGCATGGCTCTGCCAATCCCGGGCAGAGTTAAATCCAAGATCTGGGAATTAACTCTGCCATTGCTGGAATAGGAAACCAAAGCTGGACTTTGCCACCAGCTTGTTTTGCTCCATTTGAGAAAGAGTAAGAGAAAGCCAGATGCCCAAACTTGGGAAAATTGACTTAGGCGTGACAACTGCTGGATAATTTAATACTAAGGTTTTAGGTCCAGGTTGGGATTTTGACCACTCCCAGGGTGTGAGCATGTCCAGGATGTTCAGATCCGCTTGTCCATCTGTGTGCATGGAAATCTGTGGAAAAAAACTGAGAACATCCCCTCAGAAACATGAGTTTGGAGCAGGACCCTGTATTCAGTTCTGATAGGGACCAACAGGCACTCTGGTTTCAGGGGATTGGAGATGTTTAGGAAAGCAATCTTCTTCCTTTGCAAGGAGCAAGTAGGGAGTGCAAAACTAACATTAAATTTTTTAAAAAGGGCAACGTAAGTCTATACAAGTTTTAGAACCCTGACTGGGGTTTGTGCCTGCAGACCTACATTTTATTTTCAGTTTATATGTCTATAATGAGTGTGGAGTCTCCTAAGCCCCACAAAAGCCAAAATATCTTACCTAGAGATAATCTCACCCAGAAGTACCTTCATGAATGGAAGTGCCCCAAAGCAGGAAGCTGGGAGTTGTGGCTGCTTTGGAAAGACACCTCTGCAGAGTCAAGAGCAGAACTGCTGTGTGAGAGATGTAATTCCATTTTATAGTACAGCTCCCATTAAGGATGAAGCTCTGTTATTGCACACTGAACAGCGGAGATGCTGCCTGTAAAAAATTCAAATGCCTGCAGTAATTAGGGGAGGGGGCAGGAAAGCTGTGGGATGTGAGCAGGAATGGATTTTACCAGGCTGTTTCCTTTCTGTCCAATGAACTCCATAAGTAAGGCTCATTTTGCTCATAATTCATCTCTGAGCCGTCATGGTTTGCTGGTTAAATAGAGGGAGGGAGATTTATGGGATCGAAATGCTGAAATATTGAAGCAAATAGGATTTTAGCAATGGGGAGAAGTTGCCAAATGAATTCATCTTCTGTATTTTTGTGTTGCTTTCTGCCCTCAGTTCATTTGGCTACAAATGAGCCAAGAAATGGCATTTCTTTGTAGGCAGCCTTGGGAAAGCTGGAGAATTGTGGACAATACAAGGGCTAGGATTTTCAGTGATCCTTTTTGGTGTTCTTTCAGCCTTGTCAAGTGATATTTTGTCCAGGTCATTTTCCAATATCAGTTGTGCCCAATCCGCATAGAAATCAAAAATGCTTTATAAACATATGTGTGCTGTCCCTACACACACTTTGCACATCAGGATTCGAATTGGCTGTGTCTGTGACAGTGTCACTGTTGATAGGGATAGAAGGATAACTTTGTTTTTATTTTTCATTTCCTTTCTGAAGGGTATGACCCCCCTCATGTACGCCTGTGCTGCTGGAGATGAAGCCATGGTCCAAATGCTTATAGATGCTGGAGCAAATTTAGATATACCAGTGAGTAACCCTCTGCCCATAATTATCCAGCTGTAAACTAATGGGAGGAGGTCTGAAATCCCTCCTAGCAACTGGAAGCTTCAAGCAAGGCATTTTTTTCAGAAACTGTCGCTTCAGGGATTTGGGAGGGGGGAGAAAACCTTCACAACCTCTTGGAGCACTCGGTGGCTCTAATTAGGATTGGCACTGGCAATTCTAATGGGCACGAGGAGGGGGAGGGAAGGAGCTGCCACAGGGACAAACCAGTGAGCCCATTACAAAATCCCAGGGGACGGGGCAGAGTGAGCGGTGGTCGCCCCGTTCTCTTAAGTGGTCCAAGTGCCCATTCCCTGGGCTTGTCACTCTCAGAGGAAGAAGCTGGTGCTGTGCAAGGCAGGGATGAAGGAAGGCAGGCTGCAGTGGGTAACGAGTGCCTGCTCCCCTTCTGCAGGTGCCCAGTGCCTCTCCACGATACCCCTCGGTCCATCCCGACAGCCGGCACTGGACTGCTCTCACCTTCGCCGTGTTACACGGGCACATATCGGTGGTCCAGGTAAGATTCCAGCCAGGAATGTTCCAGCAGACACAGGGGACTGAAATGCAGCACTGTGAGCCCTGGCTCTCAGCCTTCCTGAGCCTCCTGAAAACCGGTGGAAAAAAAACTGTGTGTTGTTTAAAACAAGGACAATGAAAATCGGTGCCATAATTCCTAGCAAAGCCTTGATAACAAAACACAGCGTGTTTGCGTATTTTTCCTTGGTTTCAGTATTTCTCCAAGGCTCACTGCTTCCAAAACAGTGCTGTACAATCATTTCTTTGGTTTTAAATAAACTAGTGCTTCACATGGAGTGGTGACAGGTCGGCTGTTTGATCAGGAGCTCTATAACTGTAGATATTAATTGGTTTATAAATTTACTTGTGCAAAATTCCAGTGTGTGCTGGTTTCAGCTGTAACGGCAGCAAATAATCTGTTACTTCCTTCATAATCCTTGAGAACTGCATGAACAAGATTTAATCTGTTGTGGGATTTGAGCCTGTGGCATCCTCCCTGCTCCCTTTTCTGTGGAATTATCACAGGGGGCAGCAGGATGGGGTGAAGCCTCAGAAATGCTACCCAAACTTCCAGGGGGATGAAAAACTGATCACAGCAGACAAACAGTTGCTGTTGAATTTAATTTATCTTCAGCTCAAAGGGAAGGAATAAAATAAAAAAAAAGTAAGTAAATGGAGGCTGCACACACTCATCTTTTGTTTGTGTACATTTGTACATAATTATAAAGATTAGATTCCACCTGGCAAACTGCCCAGGCAGCCTTTGGTATTCCAGAGGTTGGACAGCCTTAATTTATGTGTAAGATATGAGTTTGATTCTCCCAGGAGATGAAGCCAAGTGTATCAAAGCTCCTGTTGTGCACTGCAGTGCCCACAGCCGTGGAAGCATGGAGTATCCTGGGGGATACACATGCACAGGGCTGATCCTCCTGCCTGCCCCTGCCAGCGCTGCTCTGGGTGCTCCAGAGCCTTCTGCCAGCCCCAGCTGGCCATAAAACGTCCTCATCACTCTGCCACCTTCTCCCCTTCACCTGGGAGCGGGCTCTTTCCCTCACAGCAGTTCAGTGAAAGCAGGTTCTGTGTGACAAATCCCTGCCAGCATCCCTACACAGGATCCACCAGGTATGACCAGCCTGGTAATTCCCTGGGGGAGCCCTGCTTCCTGTGCACAGGATGGAGCTCAGATGGAATTCCAGCTCTGATTGCAGAGCCCTTTGTTGCTGGGAGATTCCAACTGCACAGCCAGGACCATAAAGGAGATTAAAACAGGAGGTGGTGCTCTCCAGATGGGCCCTTGGTGTGCATGCCCTCCTGACTCTGAACCCACTGGTTCTCCTTTCTAACACCCAGTCCTGGCTGTTTTGTCCTTCTGAATGGCTCTTTTCCCAACTCCCTGTCTTTCCTGTGCCCCTTGCAGCTGCTCCTGGATGCTGGTGCCCACGTGGAGGGCTCTGCTGTGAACACTGGGGAGGACAACTATGCTGAGACCCCCCTCCAGCTGGCCTCAGCTGCAGGTGAGCTCCCTGTGGCCTCAGCACTCTCCACCTCTTCCTGCCACCAGCCTGATGGTCCCCAAGTATCTGTTTTCCAACTTGTCCCACTTTGACTCCCCCCTGGAGCCCCCACAGCAGAGCTGATGGCACCAACTCTTTTACAGAGCACTGTCAAGGAACATAAACCAGGCTCTGTCTAGTCTGGGCATGTCTGTGGGCCTAAGCAACACCCAGATGTGAAAAATTAACAAGTTTCCATTCAGCCTAGGGGGAAATAACTGTTATATAAGGAAATTTGGTTTATTAGTTTATTTAATGCATGTAAAAATTCTGCATTTCTTCCAGCGGGCTGTCAGGAGTTGAGCGTTCTGTGAACTAGTCTGTGCTGGCCTTGTTTGTCAACACTTTTCACCTCAGATTGGTTTTAGTTTTTTCATTTTGTTTCTTTCTCTGTTACTTTTGTGCTTTATGAAGGTGGGTGGCTGGCTTGCTCTGCTCTAAGCTTTATGGAAGGGAGAAAAAAAGGCCTTCTCTCTTCCCAGTGCTGGATCTCTTGCCAGCATTCCCTGCTCCATCTAATGGGAATGGAGCCAGGGAGTCCTGCCTGCAGCCAGTCCTGTGTTTTATGCTTCCAAAGAGGGGACCATCCTGATGTTCCTGTCCTGTTTCCCCAGGGAATTATGAGCTGGTCAGCTTGCTGCTCAGCAGGGGCGCCGACCCACTCCTGAGCATGCTGGAAGTCAACGGGATGTCATCGTCACTCCACGAGGACATGAACTGCTTCAGCCACTCGGCAGCACACGGCCACAGGTAATGCTCTGTTCCTGCTCAGAACAAGGTTTGTGCACTCCAGGTGTTGCTGTGTGACTTTGTGACCCAAACGCCTGCGTGTGCAGTTCAGCAGATGGGGTTAGGACTCTCCTGGCAGCAAAGAACAAAGATATTTCTTTGCTGTTTCTTACTCTTTCACTTGCTGGTCTGGCTCTGCAGCACTGAGAGCTGGTTTTAGGCTCTCCATCAGCTGACAAATCCCACCTAAGGGTAGGTTATGAGGTCAGGGTTATGAGATCCTGGTTCATGTTCGGAGATGGAATCTAATCAGGTTGAGGTGGCAACAATAACCTACAGCAGAGTCTGGGTGTCTGCATCTCTGATTTTTGGATTACAAACCAAGAGGTGAATCATTAAACCAGCCAGCCTGGACTCTCCAACCCTGTTTTCAGGGTGGTTGTTCAGAAGTAAGACGTTACTTGCAAGCTCCTCCAGAAGTCTTTGTTCCCAGAAAAAAAAAAAACATTAGTGCGATTCAAGGCTTGTTCTACCATAGGATAAGATGGGGTGATCCTAAAGCTGGGTCCTTAAACCAGCTGGGTTTAGCCCCAGGGAGTGGTGTGGGTGCAAGGAGAGCACCAGCTGGTGACAATGCAGCAGCACAGGGAGTGCTGGGTGGCCCTGCTGGGCTGGGGAATGTCTGGAGCAGCTGTCCCCAGCTGGCTGAGGGACACCAGTGATGCAAACTCCCCAAACAAGACGCAAACAAGAAAGTCTCTTTCTTGCAACTGCCGTGTGAAATTCCAAACAAACCCACCATGTGGGGAGTACAGGCCGTGTTTCTGCCCTTGCTCTGGGGCACCGTTTTCTAGGATGCGGGGTAGGGAAGGCCAAGTGGTTTCCATGCTGCTGCACAGTGCCAGCTGCCTTTGGGAAGGAAATCGTGTCTACTGAGCCAGATCCCTAACCCCAAATCCCCACAGTCCTGTCTGAGTTGATGAAATTTCATTTGTTAGTAAGTGAAATCTCTCGTCCCGGCTCAGGAACGTCCTGCGCAAGCTCCTGACCCAGCCCCAGCAGGTGAAGGGGGATGTGCTGTCCCTGGAGGAGATTTTGGCCGAGGGGGTGGAGAGTGACACCTCCAGCCAGGGCAGCTCCAGCGAGGGGCAGGTCCGGCTGTGCAAGACCCGGATGAAGGCTCTGCAGGAGGCCATGTACTACAGCGCTGAGCACGGCTACGTGGACATCACCATGGAGCTCAGGGCGCTGGGTGAGCCCTTCCTTCTGAGCACTGGGCACATAAAGCATACGTTCCTTTCTTTTCTGCCCCTCTCCCCTAGAAGAGCAACAATCCCAACTGCAAAGCTATCTAATCTAAATTTTAAAAGTGTTTAAGGCTCTTCACAAGTTTATTTTTTCAAATTCCTCTGCTCACTCTTGGCTGGATCCTCTGTTCCCGTGTATCAAAAGCAAGGAGCATCTCTCCCTGTCAGATACCGAGACCTGAAATTCAGTGTTTATCCATGGTTTAAGGTGAAGGAACAAATCTGATCTCAGGCTAGGAGAGACAAAAAGCTTTGAAGCATGTGTGTAACCAGGAGAAAAGACCTCTCACACACAGTCGTGTGGCATTACGTATCCTTACAACTTCAGTTCAAATTTATTTTGTGGTTCTGACTAACCATGAAGCTCAGAACAAAACAGGGCGTCTCTGATCCTTAAAAATCAGCAGAAATTTCCAATTTATGATCCTGGTGCCAGTCCTTTGTCACTTAATCTGTGACAGTGACCCAGTTCAGTCACCTTTAATACCAAGATAAAAATCTATCTGCTGTTAAGATGTAGGCAGAGCTTATTTAGTGCTGCCAAGTGTTAGTAACAGAAGCAGGATAATCTCCTCACAGGCACTTCAGGAAATCACCTTTCACTGTCCCTTTTTCCTGTGGCTGCAGGAGTGCCCTGGAAGCTCCACGTGTGGATTGAGTCCCTACGGACAACCTTCTCCCAGTCCCGCTACTCGGTGGTGCAAACCCTGCTGCGGGAATTTGTCACCATCAAAGAGGAGGATTACAACGAGGAGCTGGTCAGTGAGGGGCTGCAGCTCATGTTTGACATCCTCAAAACCAGCAAAGTAAGTCGGAGTTTTACAGCTGTGTCAGAGCTGAGTGTTCTGGGGTATTGTTGCTGCTGTGCGCAACAGGAACAAGGGAATGGCTGGGCAAAGTCCCTAGGAGTTATGGCGTGGAAATGGCCCTGGAAGCATTTATCTAAATTCATAAACAGCCCCCAGACAGTCCTCACACACACACCTGAGGGAAGCTCTGCAGCTCTTTACACCTCAAACTCCACAGATACTCTAATTCTGCCTTAATTTAAAGCTTGTCCCTCTTTGGGGATGTTACTCCTTGTAGGCTACAGTTGCTGTAAGCCCCAAGTGAGCCCTTCCAGCACATCTGGAACCTGCTCAGTGTTGAATTGCTAATCCCTGTTCCATCCTTCTCACAGAATGATTCCATCAACCAGCAGCTTGCATCCATCTTCACCCACTGCTACGGCAGCAGCCCCATTCCCAGCATTCCTGAAATCCAAAAGACTCTGCCAGCTCGGCTGGGTAAGGTGCTCACATGAGCAGTGAGCTTCTTTTGGTTGCTGCTGAGTTGGGGATTTTTATAAAATTTGTTTGTTTGGATTTTTTTTTCTGAAAAGCATGCACAGTTAAAAAAAAAAAAAAACAACTTTTTTTGTCCTTTTACCCAACAGATCCTCACTTTCTGAACAATAAAGAAATGTCTGATGTAACTTTCTTAGTGGAAGGAAAGCTCTTTTATGCACACAAAGTTCTGCTGGTTACTGCATCTAACAGGTGAGTCATTAACCAGGGGCATAATTAATCCAGCCATGATTATCCCTGAAATTATGTGTGGTAGTTAGAGTGTACATATCCAGCCATTCCCTGCCTTCCCATTCCTTCTCCCAGAGGTTGCAGGGAGAGCTGCACTTGCCCCGGCTTTCCTGGAATCTCACACTGGCCTGGTGCACTTGCAGTTAACTGGTGTTTTTCTCTATTCTTGGCACAGTAACAGGGTTTTGCACCTATCACAGGGTGGGATTAGATTAGATCCTGGAAATTTACAGTTTTAAATTGTCTCTGAACTAATCGTCATTCAACTGAAGGAAATGTTTTGATTTTCACCGTGCAAAGAGCAAGGAGGGATCTTCATTTCCCCCTTGCTGTTTGTGATGAGTGTGTGACACACTAATACAGTTAAATGAAATCTTTTCAATTAAATCTGTTTTAAACCATTCCCAGGTTCAAGACACTAATGACCAATAAAACAGAGCACGATGGCCACAGCAGCAAGACAGTTGAAATCAGTGACATGAAATACAACATATTCAAGGTATGGAACTTAATTACACTTTTTCTTTATTCTTTGTTATCTACTCAGCTACTTGGAAGGCAAGACAAAACCAAGTAGTAATGTCATAATTAGGTAATAAATAATACCCTAATTAGATAATATAACAAGTAGAAATGGAGTACCTTTCAACAGATCTGAATTCCAGGAGTTTTGTGAAATGCCCTTTTTCCAAAGTTCCAGTTTTAAAACAGAATCTTCCAGTCTATATTCATATTTTCTTAGGCAGCTGACTCCTCCGTAATGCAGGAGAAACTAGTCTTCTACTGAAAATTAGTTTTATACTTTTAATACACCGTTTTCATATTTTATGGCACGATTTTCATGCTTTGCTAAGCAAAAAGTAGCTTATTTACAGCAGGTGCATTGCCGGGCTTCATATAAATTCAAATCAGATGATCAGAAATCAATGGTGTCCCTGTCAGGAAAGGCTCAGAGCTGAGAATTGTGCCTTGCTTTTATGACATTTCCATATTTAGTGGAGGAACAGGGAGATGTGAAGTGCAGAATAAATTGTGTAGCTGTTTCACTAAAGGGTTGAGGCTTTCTTTTCTCTTTTTATAAGCAAACAAACCTGGTCTGTTGGTCAGCAGTGCTGTTATCTCAGTAAGGGGAAGTAAGATGACCAGGAGAACATCTTTGTTCTGCTTGTAAGGGGCTGGACAAGTTTTGTGTTGGATAGGTGATACCCAAATTTTGCAGCTCAAGCCACAGCAGAGAAGAAAATGTTACTGAGTATTGAAACAAGCTTCCTGAACAGCATTTGTACATCAGAAGGTTTCTAAAGATAAACTTGTGCTTCAGTGGAGAGAGAGAGAGAGAGAGACAAATGAGAAAGAAACAGGGAAGTATTTCACACTTTGATAGTAAATACAGTCAGATGGGCTAAGGGAGAGGCAGGTCAGGTAGGGTGGAGGATGCTGAGCCACCAGAGATGTGTGTCCTGCTCAGGGCTCTGCCGGGAAGAGCTTTGCTGTCACGTAACTCTGTTACACAAACAAGGCAATCTTACAAGGAGCAGCTTCGCTTTGTTCCCAGCCCTGTTAGGAATGGCAAGCAGAGCTTGCAAGCCCCACACAGCACCCAGGCCACTTCTGTTCCAACACCAGATCCATTCCTTCCCCTGACACGGCTTGGGCTGGGGGTGGGCACATACAGATCAAAGAACAGGAGCTGCCTCTTGCTCTCCCTGCAAACAATTAATGCCTTTTCCTGTGGGCCTGGTGAGGGGCTGGAAGCTGATTAGAAGCCCAGCAGGGGAGGCAAGTGGCTGGGAGGTCCCCGGGACACTCCTGCTGGGCTGGCTGGCAGCTCCACGCGTGACCAGCCTGCCAGGCTGTGCCAGCCCTGATCCGAGACAAGGACAGCGGTGTTGCTCAGGGACACGCTGTCACCCTCAGCCCAAAGTCCCCTGCAGGGCCCTTTTCAGGGCCCAAGAGAGAAAGGACTGTTAGAAAGCAGCAGATTTGCCACGCTAGGGAGTGAAAAAGAAGCCACCAGTGGAGGTGAGAGCCGGCCTGGGACATGATTCCCGTCTGCTCAGGAAGGGGAGCACAGCCATCAACAGCCCCTTGTGACTGCCGTGATAACTTCATGCCTGGCCTTCTTCCCATTCCAGATGCTGATGCAGTATTTATACTACGGAGGGACAGAATCCATGGAAATTCCCACCACTGATATCTTAGAGGTGAGAGAGCTTTTTCTTCCAAGTCTTGCCAAGTGCGCTGGGGCATAAAACAGAATTGAAAGGCAAAATCTATGAGCTAACAGCAGGCTCCCATTCAGTCCAGGAGCATACTTAATGCTTGGAAATGAGCTTAAAAGTTTCAGAACATCCCTGTTTGGTGTGTGGTGTCGACAAAGGAGAGCAAGCATGCTTGTGTCAGGAGCTTTTGCTAAGAGGGGGGATGTGTCAGTCTGTCACTTCAGCATGGAGTGGCCTTTTTGCTGTTTCATGAGGGCTTGGCCATTAAGACAGGGAATCAGGGACTCTTCAGAGAGGAAATCATCCGTCCTGTTTGCCTTCCCCAGGCCTTTCAAGCCTCATGATCTCAAATAGCCTCTCTCTTGTCCCCCTAGCTGCTGTCGGCTGCCAGCCTGTTCCAGCTGGATGGCCTCCAGAGACACTGTGAAATCCTCTGTGCCCAGACCATCAGCATGGACAACTCCGTCAGCATCTATAAATATGCAAAGGTAGATCCAACCCCTCTGGTTTGAGAATCCCAGTGAGCAGCCTGTGTGCTCCTGGTGGTAACTAAAAACCCCAGGTGGGAACCCTCCCTGCAGGTAACAGCCCCCCAGCCACAAAACGAATGAGATGATTCCCAGCTCCAGGCTGGAAAGTCCTGCACAGCCCCGGTGTGTTTTCTTGTCTGAAGCAATCATGGATGAAATGGATGGGGATCCCTGCAGAGTAGGGGAGAGCTGTATTAGCAGGCTGATACAGCAACATCAGCAAATCCTGAGGGATTCAAATCCTGGGAGCAGCAGGGGCAATTGATCACAGCACAGCAGCTACAGCATAAACCCTTTCTGAGAACCCCTGCTGCTAGAAAATATTCTTCTCCACTCCAAAAGGAGCATAAAGTCTGTTGTGTGACAGATACACACCTCTGTAACAAATAACCTAAATTGGAGAAATACTCCGCCCTTCCTGGAATTTTGCAGGATCAGATCTCTTAAAGACAAGGAGAAAACCGCACAGAGGGCTGGCAATGATTTTTTTCTTAATGGTGTATGTATTATCCCACTGATGCTTTTTAATTTCTCTAGCATTGGGCTGGTTTCTTTCAGACCTAAAATTTAACAGTGTGCAGCGCTAAAAAGGGGAAACAGCATTCCCTACTGGCCATTATATACTTCTCCTTAAATTATTATTTGCACAAAATTCCCAGGAAGAAGCTGCGTGTGCACAGAGCTTCTTAATACTGAACTTGAGTTTTGTTGTTCTCGTTACTGATCCTGAAGCAAAAGGAGCCAGATCCCAGCCAGAAATCACCTCGTGGTGGTTCACGAGTGCAGTATCCCTGTTCTCCTGCGTTCAGCCCCTTGTTTGTAGGGACAAGGCTCCCATCCTGTGACCCGTGTCCTGATTGCCCCGAGCCCTGCTCACCATCTGCCAGCACAGAGCGTTGTTGTGTGTTGTGGCTCAGCCAAACAGGTACCTTGGCCACCTCATCAGCCAGCTGCTCTTCTGCAGGGAGGGAAAGGGCTGGACTGCAGGCCAGCAGGGGAAGGAATTAAAAAAGCCTGGATGCCTTCCTGCAAAGAGCACCGGGAGAAATTACCAAAGTCCTGCCTTCAGTGCTTTTCCACTGTTACTCCTGTCTTTCGGTGCTTTCTATGAGACAGAAAGGAGAAAAGCGTTAGGAATGAGAGGCTCAGGGATGTCATTCAGGTCTGTGACGTACAGAAGGGGTTAGTAATCCCGCTGTCTTCCTCAGATTCACAACGCACCAGAACTGGCCTCTTTCTGCGAGGGTTTCTTCCTCAAGCACATGAGCTCCCTGCTGGAGCAGGACTCGTTCAAGCAGCTCATCTACGGCAGGAACAGCAAAGTGCAGGGCCTGGACCCTCTGCGGGACCTGCAGGCAGCCCTGGCCGGCCGCCTGCACTCCGTGTACGTCACGTCCAGGGTGTGAGGCAGGAGCAGACCGCGGTGGAGGCGGCGCTGGGGCTGCTTGCCTTCTGCACCTTCCTGAAAGTGCCCTGAGCAGGCACCCCCCGTGCTGAGGGAGGGGGAGCTGGCTTCTCTGTGCTGCTGCCGCTGCCGCAGGAACGACACCGTCACGCAAACACCGCTGCCGCGGCCCGAACACCAGCCGAGGGTGCAAGGGCAGAGCCCGAACCGCAGAGCTCCGCGCTGCCCTTTCCACGAGCGCCGCGCCGGGCTGCGGAGAAAGAGGCAATTGAACTAAGCCCGGCGCTAATACGTGGGCTTAAGTTCATCCGCACAGATGTTTTCCCTGTAAAAAGGCTGCCCAGAAGGAGTCTCCTGATCCTAAAGCCCATCCCACGAGCCATCTGTCTGCACACAAAGTACTTCCCCTCAGCAGTACCAGCGTCTGGCCCTCGCAACAGACCGACAGAAACTTCCACCAGAACTGTTCGCACCTTGAGAGAGAGGTTTTGTATGTTCAAAGCTGAGTAGAAACTAGTACTAACACTGAAATTACTCACTCTTTAAACCTAATATGAAGAGCTGAGCTGGGGCAGGGAGGGGAGAGTTGGGGATTTGAGTGTTTTTAAATAGTTTCACTGTGCCAGTTGTTAATCTGGATCTGTTTTGAGGAGAAGAAGACTGTCTGCCCTTTTGCTGTCAAGGTCTGATCGTGTCAGTCAGTCACTTTCACCTTAAAAGCCTGTTCCTGAACATTACCTGTGAGACCTGACATCACAAAAGACACTCTGTAGAAGGCTCAGGTGTAGCAGGAGCTGGCACTAGGCTGAAAAACTGCCCAGTGGCAAAAATAGCAATAAAATTCTCCCCTGGCCTCCAAAGAACATCCAGTTCAGTGGTTTGTTCTCTCTCTGGAGCTGGTTGGGATTAAGGAAAGACCTCCAGGTACTCCCACTGAGCTTTGCTAAGCACCCACCAAAAATCATTTGCCAGGACACTTCTATTTGTTGTAGACAGGTGAACAAGAGGAAACCAAGCTTTCAGTGGAGAGCTGTTTATTCCTTATTAGAAATTCAACAATTTATTCCCATTGTATCTAAACACAGTGGAAGGAGGAGGCTCAGCTGGGCCCAGGCTCCAAAGCACAACACAGACACAGTTTAGATAAAGGGAAGGAGAAGAAACCACCAGCATCTCCCAGCAAATCCATCAAAATCTGACATGGCCTTGTTCCTAAAGGATTTACACAGAGGCAAATTGCATGCATGGATAAGGATTTTTAGTCAGCTGACAGACAGGTTGGTCAGGGCACACTCCCTTTGTGCTTTAGGTACACATCTGCTGAACATCACTAGCTCCAATAACCCTATTTATTACAGAAAGCCATACGGGGGGGGGGTCAAAATTATCACTGAGAAATGCCACAGAAGGCTTTATTTTGGAAAGTATTTTTAAGTAGCTGCTCCAGCTATCTGTACAAATATGTAGGTCCTCTCTTGTTGCTGTAATATTACAATGCTTTGTTTAATTGTACATTAATGTTGTCATTTATGTAAATGTACCAGGATTTTATTAACAACGTAATTTTAAAATACACAGGTGCTGTTATTTATTCTGTTCCTCTAACAGTAAGGAAAAAAAGGATTTAAAGACACTTACGTGGAAAAGGTTGTTGCAGTTGAAGCATCTTCTTTTGGTGTAAATATACCTAATTTTAGGGATACAGAGGCATTCATTGCCCCTTCCTAGGCTCAGACATTTTTATGAAGTTAAAAGTTTTAACTTGTATTTTTCCCTAGCTGGAATAAGATTACCTGCTTTCCAGTAGAAAGGAGCAAATGGTAGTGTCCAAAAAAACCCACTTAATTCCAGGATTCTTCTCTGCAGCAGGAAAAACAGTGAAGGTTAAAGCAACTGTTATGCCAGAAGTATTTAAAAAAAAAAAAAGCAGGTGATCCTTCCCTTCCATGTCACCTCAGGATCCCAAAGGCCAGAAGGGCTCTGGTTGGTGCTCTGTGGGAGGATTGATGTCAGAGCACAGGACTCATCCAAGAGGTAAGAAGTATAAAAGCTTAAGAGAAAGAATTTGACCCAGAAGTACGGGTGTTTTTTTTCTCCTTATTTGGGAGCCTGCCAGCATAAACGGTTCTCGAGAATCATGGAATACAAACACCTCAGATTCCCTTTGGAGCACTTTAGTAAGTAGGCTAAACAAAAATTCCTTGTGAAACCAGTGGTACGCTGCCTGTATTTTATAGAGTGCTGCCCAGAGAGCCTGAGAAAGTACCAGAGCAGTTTGCCCAGCTTTGGGGAAGTGCAGAACTTTGCTGGCCATAATGACATCATTCCAGGGAGCAGAGGAAATAAACATCTGCCTGAACAGGCTCGGTGACTTCCAGCCTGAAATAAAGCCTTTTTTGCTCTCTAATAAGGCTTTGCACAGCAGGCAGGCCCTGGCTAATGCAGCACCACCACTCACAGACCCTTTGCCCTCGCCAAATGCTGCCCAGGCAGGCAGACACTGCTTCCTGCACCTGCCACAGGGACACAGCCAGGGGGACACGCAGGGAGAAGGCAGGAGACTCCCCTGAGAGAGGAGTGGGACAGCAGGCTGCTGTCACACCGCTTGTGGCAGAGGAGAGGGCTCCAGAGCTGGATCTGCCTCCCCAAAGGGCAGGGTTCGATCCTGAGAGATCATTAATCCACAGAATGTTGTACTCTGTGTTACTTGCTCGAGAAAATGAAGGGCAGAAAAAGAGGTGTCTGGTGATAGTGATGAAAAAGCACAGCAGAGCAAGGGGAAAAGAGCGACACAGCCCAGAGCTGGAGTCATCTCAGTGCTGTCCCTATTCCTGCTGTTCAGGCACGGGATTTCACCTGGTGATCCTTTCTCCATGCTTAGCTCAGCCAGGAGAAGGTTTCCTGTGTCCCCTTTCTACATCTCTCCATCCACAGTCCTCACACCCCCAGGAAGCCCTGCCCAGAAACCACACGCCAGGGCCCTCACAAGGACAACCTGTGATTCCCAGGTGCACGGGCAAACAAAACTCCAGCTCTGGAAGCTCGAAACTCCCAAGGGAATATCACCTGGGCCAAATGGAAAGGACACACCTTCCTCCTGCCCTTTTGCCAGTGCTTCCCAGACAGCTCCCTTCTCCCTCAGGCTGCTCTGGGATGTGACACCTCTTCTGGCAGCACTTCCAGCTCACAGCAGCCTCGGCTTCCCTGGTCCTGCTTCCTCCCAGGACATGGCAGGGGTCAGCCGGCTCCGGCTGTCAGAAGAGCTCAGGGGTCTCCGAGCAGGCGGGATGATTCCAGTGACAAGTAGGTCACATCTCGCCGCCACCTGCAGGGAGCTGCTCAGCCAGACGTGGTTGCCACATTTGCCTCCAATTAGCCACAGGACCCCATCACTGCGGGCAAATTCTGGCCATGGGAGAGGAGGGAGAGATCCTGCTGCAGCGGTCTGGAATGGCCAGACACCGACCTGGAGGGTGCGGGACAGGTGCACCCACCTGGGTGCTGGGATGTGCAGAGACCGGTCCTGGCCCCGCGCTAGGACGGGCTGAGCCGGCTTAGTCCGGGATTAAAGGCACGCTCTGCCATTAGAGGCACACCCGGCTCCTTCCGGCATTCCCAGCCCCATCTGCGCAGGGTTTGGAGAGAGGGAACGGTGAGGGTGTTCATCCCTAGTGTCCAACGCCATACCTTTTTTGGGGGGGAGGGAAATACACCTAGAAACTGTAGGATCATAAGGATTTCCAGGAAAGCAAAACAAGGAAAGAGATGAGGGAATAGGCTTCTAATTTAATAATGATTTGAAGATGTAAGAATGATTCTCGTGTCTTTTACAATTCCCTTTTTTATTCCTGGAATAATTTTAGATTTTTTTTTTTCCTTTAACAAATCATCTACATTTAAGAGGAAATTAACGCAAAATTAATGCAGGGAGAGATTGTGGAATCATCATGGAAAGGTTTGGGTTGGAAGCCTCATCTCTGAGCCTGTCCTGGGCTGGCTCCTGTCCTCTGGCTGCAGGTGGACATGCAAATGATGGAGAAGTTCAGGGAATGCTGCTTTTCCCTGCCTCTGGCAATCTGGTCATTAAAAGGAATAACTGACCTCTTCCAGCAGGGAGTCATTTAAACAAGAGGTGCCAAAAAGAATTGGAGCTTCTGCTCCAATGAAATCTGCAAGTATCCAACTTAAAATCCCCTTTGGATTGTCACAGGTGCAATTCCCATGGACTGGTCGCCTTGGCCAGGAGTGTCCAGTCCTGCTGGAAATGCACTGGACCAGGATGTCATCTTCATTTTAAGCAGGTAAAGACCCTCTGGGTGATCCTCCAGTCACTGGAAGGAACGAACTGGGCTCCCAGGGCACTAATTCCAGCTTTTGGGAGTAGCACAGGAGCCTTTCCCTTGCCCAGAGGGGCAGGTAGTGTTTCCCTGTCTGGGACAAAGGAGATGGAAAACACGCTGGATCAATGCAGGGAGAGGGGCATCCTTGGGGATGGCAGATTTCCCGCTGCAGTTCCCATCTCCCTGCAGGCGCAGATGATCCCGAACCGGGACAAAGCGATGCTCCCAGCACATCCCGGGTCGAGCGGCCCCAAACGGGGCCGGCTGGATTTAACCCCCCGGGAATGGCCCCGGTCGGGCCGGGCTCCTCCGGAGGGGCCCAGGTGAGGCACGGGGGGGACCTCGGGGTCCCATCCTGTACCTCCCACTACCGCTCCTTCCTCCTGCCCTTATTCCCTCCCTCCTTCTCCCCTTCTCTGTCCCCTCCTCATTCCCTTTATCCCCCCTCCTCTCCCTCTTTCTCCGCAGCCGCGGGGCTCGGGGGGCCGGGGAATAAAGCCCGGAGCCTGGCGCTCCCCACCCTGGCTGGGAGGGTCCCCCCATGCGGGTCACCAGCACCGCCCGACACCGCCGGGGCTTTGCCCACATCACACTGGGGATCCCCGGGGGCACCCGGGCAAGTCCTGCCAGTCCGAGCTCAGGAAGAAATCCCGAGCTATTGCTGGGACCAAACTCAGGAACGCCGCGGCGGAGCGCGGGGAACAGCGGGGCCGGGCCGGGGGCACCGGGAGCGGCTGAGCCGGGATCGGAGGGGAGCGGGGAACGGGAACAGCTCCGAGAGGGGAACGGGAACAGCTCCGATGGGGAACGGGAACAGCCCCGATGGGGAACGGGGACAGCTCCGAGAGGGGAACGGGGACAGCCCCGATGGGGAACGGGAACAGCCCCGATGGGGAACGGGGACAGCTCCGATGGGGAACGGGAACAGATCCAATGGGGAACGGGAACAGCCCCGATGGGGAACGGGAACAGCTCCGAGAGGGGAACGGGGACAGATCCAATGGAGAACGGGAACAGCCCCGATGGGGAACGGGAACAGCCCCGATGGGGAACGGGAACAGCTCCGAGAGGGGAACGGGGACAGCTCCGATGGGGAACGGGAACAGCCCCGATGGGGAACGGGAACAGCTCCGAGAGGGGAACGGGGACAGCCCCGATGGGGAACGGGAACAGCTCCGAGAGGGGAACGGGAACAGCTCCGAGAGGGGAACGGGGACAGCCCCGATGGGGAACGGGGACAGCCCCGATGGGGAACGGGGACAGATCCGATGGGGAATGGGGGCCGCGGGGGATCGGAGTGCTGGCACAGGGATGTGTCCCGGCACAGGGATCGCTGCCTCGACACAGGGATATGTGTCCCGGCACGGTGACGGGTGTTCTGGCACCGGGATATTTTCCCAGTACAGGGATGGGTTTCCCTGCACAGGGATCGTAGCCCCGTCCTGGAGCAGGAAGGCGGCAGCAGCGGGAGCTGCGGGAGATGCGGGCCGGGGGCACCGGAGCTGCCTCGGCCGAGCGGGGAACGGGGAGTTGCTGTGGGGCGGATTCTGCAGGGGCCAAACACGAACATTTTGGGGTAAAATCTGAATTAATGTGCAGAAGAGAGAACGCACAGTTCGGGGTAAGAATGGTGATGGGCGCTCCCCGGAGGGACCAGCTCGGGCTGGCTCTGTGTCACCGGCAATAATTTGCTTTATGGAACGAGACACCCGAGACTGCCGCGGGAATGCAGGGCTGGAGCCGGGAAGGAAACCTGCTCTGACTGCGGGAATGGGAGCGGGGGGTGACTGGAGCCGCCGCCGTGAAGGTGAAGTGCGAGGATGTGCAGCGAGACGTGGACACACGGATTGTAGGATCACCGGTCTCCGTACAAAGGGTTCTGTGGAACGAGCGCATAACGAGAGATGCATAACAATCCCTCCCTCGCCATCCTTCTCCCAAACCCGCTGTGTTTTCCGGCTCCCGGGGGAAGAGTTTGGGTCTGGACGAGAATTCCCTCCAGGGGGCGGAATTCCTGCGCTGTCCTGCGCGGGGCCAGGATTTGGACTCGATGCTCCCGGTGGGTCCCTCCGGCTCAGGCTGTGCCGCGATCCCGTGCCTTTGGGGGTGCAGGAAAGGGGCTCGGCGGGATTTTCCCCGCCGGCTCAGGAAGGGTTAAAGGACCCCGGGACCGCGGGACCGGCCGGGGCTGCTCGGGCCCGGTGCTGCCGCCCCGTGGGGAGCGCCGGGAACTGCAGCCCGGGGCGGCGCTGGACAGCGGGACCCGCCTGGGACGGCACCCCGGGAATGGTGGGGCATCCCGGGAACGGTGGGGCACCCCGGGAACGGTGGGGCACCCCGGGAACGATGGGGCACCCCGGGAATGGTGGGGCACCCCGGGAATGATGGGGCATCCCGGGAATGATGGGGCATCCCGGGAATGGTGGGGCACCCCAGGGAATGATGGGGCACCCCGGGAATGATGGGGCACCCCAGGGAATGATGGGGCATCCCGGGAACGGTGGGGCATCCCGGGAATGGTGGGGCATCCCGGGAACGATGGGGCACCCCGGGAACGGTGGGGCACCCCGGGAACGATGGGGCACCCCGGGAATGGTGGGGCACCCCAGGGAACGGTGGGGCACCCCGGGAATGGTGGGGCATCCCAGGAGTGTTTGGGGCACCCTGGAAATGCTGAGACATCCCAAGGATTGCTGAGGTGCCCCAAGAATGCCGAGCCATTCCCTGCCCAGCGCACTCGGCAGCACATCCCTGATCTCACATCACTGTTCTTGCCCTGTTTCACTGAGAAAAAAAATTACTTTCTCCATAATTCCATGAAGCAATGGATCTGATGTGTCAGGGAGAAGGGATCTCTCTTTCAAATAGGACGGGTTCCTGCTTTTTTTTTTAATGGATTGGTTGGAATATTTATGGCAAAACCTTGTTTAGAAGAGGAAGAGGCTGCTTGGATTGTTGGGGTGGGGATGGGGCAGCACAGGGAGAATCCAGGCTTTTCCTGGACTTCTTGGAATGGCATTGGCTGTTGGGATATCGCAGGCTGGAAGTGCAGAATGTCACCCATAATATGAAACTCTCCAAATCTTTGAAAGATCAGTATTGGCTATGCTGTCACTTGCTTGGGCAAGTGTTTGGAGGGTGGGAGCAATGAGGGTGTTCATCCCTGGTCCATGGCTATCTCTCTGCTTGGCATTGTTTGGAAAAATAAAAGAACAAAAGGAGAATCTCTTGCAAAGTTCTGTAAACTAGAAATTCTTTCCAGCCTCTGGAAAAGGTTTTGACATGCCATGGTGTCAAAGGAGCATTTAATTCTGCATCCCTTCCTTTCCTTAATGCATTGGTGTGTTTCCAGCCCAGGGGGAAGCTGCAGGCACACCTTAGCCAGACTGTATTTGATTTTTCCATACAGCCTGGCACTGCAGTTTCATATTTCTATCTCTATTTCTCTCACTCTGCAGGGCGGATGTAACTGCACCCCAACCAGGAAGTGTTAAAACAACAATTATCCCTTGCTCCTTGCAGAAGTTAAAGGATTCCCCATCTGTTTCCCAGCCCAGGCTGTGGCAGGAACCCATCCCTGGGTTTGGACACCTGTGGGTTGGTCTGACTTGCTGAACTTTACAGCTGCAGAAACCTCTTGTACCACCTGCCTCCCTTCAGCTGAGTAAATGCCTTCTGACTGTGCCGTGGAAATTGGTGAGGTGTCCAAGGTGGAATGTAAATGTACCCAGTGTAACTGGCTATCCTAGAGGGAAACTTGAGGTGTGATGAGTGTCTGACAGAGCTACAAGGCTGTGGGACCAGCCTGTGTGTCTGCCTGAGGACATGTTTAGCTACCCATGCTCTTATCAAAAGTATTTCTTTTTCTAGGGAGCCCCAAAGGTCAGGAGATGGAAGTTTTGAAGTTGGTGTCACTCAGAGACTGAAAACATCAATGTTGGTCTGTTATTCCACTGGGGGTCTGCTGCATGTTAGGTGGAACTGTTCCCAGTCCTGTGGCTGTTCCCATCACAGGCACAGGAAATCTGAGATCCAGAGACATCTTTCAACTCAGACCTTTGCTTCTGCTGGAAACCAGATTTGGAGCCTGTGGCATTGCAATACCTATTCCTGTTCAGGGGAATGCCAATTCCCAAATCAAAAGGTGAGGTCTTTGTTGATTTTTGTGCACTGTCTGTTCCTGTAAACTGGGCATTTTCTTTTCCCCATCAGTTAAAGGCAGCTGCTCCCATTCTGTGCTTGGATCTAGCACAGAAGTGGGATCTTTGCCTTGTAGAACCTCTGGTAACAAGACAGGCTTGAGATTGTATGGGAGCTGCTGCTCCAGCTGGATCCCTACAAAACCGTGGGGCTTGATGGGATTCATCCAAGAATCCTCAAAGAGCTGCTGATGTCACCAAAAAACCTCTCTCACTTTTTTGAGTGGTCTTGGGAATCTGGAGAGGTTCCAGCTGACTGGAAGTTGTCCCAGTTCTCAAGAAGGGCAGGAAGGAGGACCCTGGAAACTACAGGCCTGTCAGTCTCACTTCAGTGCCTGGGAAAGTCATGGAGAAGGTGAATCTGGGAGCCATTGAAAAACACTTGGAGGACAGCGCAATCATCAGTCACAGCCAGCACGAGGGGAAAGTCCTGCTTATCAAACCTGATTTCCTTTTATGACAAGGTAACCCACTGGGTGACCTTGAGTCCTGAGGGCAGTTCTGGGCACCACAAGACAAGGCAGACATTAAACCATTGGAGTGTCCAGAAGAGGGCAATGAGGATAGTGAAGGGCCTTGAGGGGAAGCTGTATGAGGAGCAGTTAAGGGTGCTTGGTCTGTTGAGTCTGGAGGAGGCTGAGGTCAGACCTCATGGAAGTTACAAGTTCCTCATGAGGGGAAGAGGGAGGGCAGGCACTCATCTCCCCTGTGACAGGACTTAAGGGAGTGGCCTGAAGCTGTGTCAGGAAAGGTTTAGGTTGGATGTAAGAAAAAGGTTCTTCCCCCAGAGGGTGGTAGGGCACTGGAACTGGATCCCCAGAGCAGTGATCACAGCAGCAGCCAGACACAGTTCAAGAAAGTATTTGAGCAATGCTCCTGGGCACATGATGTGACTCTTGGAGATGGTCCTGCGCAGGGCTGAAAGTTGGACAAGATGATCCTTGTGGATGCCTTCCAACTCAGCATATTCTGTGATTCTCCTGGATTCTTGCAGCCAGTGTTCCAGGATGGAATCCTGGAATGGTTAGGGTTGGAAGCGATCTTAAAGCTCGTCTTGTTCCACTTCCCTGCCATGAGCAGAAGAACCTTCCACTAGACCTGATCGCTCCAACTTGGCCTTGAACACTTCCAGGGATGAGACAGGTGAGCTGTGGTTTGTGTCTAAGGAATTTACAGTGGGTAGAAAGGTGGCTCATCATCTCTGGTGACTGGAAGTGCTGATGGATACTGGCTCCCATAGGACTGTGGTCCACCAATGAAGTCCCTGTCAGCTCCTTGGTGTCATAAGGCCAAACATGGTATTTGTAGAGCTGAAAATCTCTGAAATAGTCAAAAATTGGACACAACAGGTGGGGTTTTGCACTGTGGGTACTCTGAGGAATCCCCAAAGCCCTGTGGCTTACTCAGGGTAAGATCATCTCCTCTGTGTAATCACCTCCAAACTCAGAAGCTCAGAGAAGAGGTAACAACCTGCTTTGGGCTTTGTCACTCTCCTGGGGCTCCAAGAGCCTCTAAATCCCCAAACTATGTGGTAAAAGGTCTTTGCTCATGTTGGTATATTTTTAAACTCACCTGCAGAGCACTTTAATATCTGCCTTGAAGAGCATCAGGAGGGAAGCAGGGAGAGTGCAGAGATGTAGGGAATGTTCATCCCGGAGAACCAGGAGCAAGGACATTGCATGCCACCCATTTCCTGTTGTTTTCTCTTTCAAAGAAGAAACAGCTTCAGTCTTAATATCAGCTCCTACCTGGAGGCTCCTGGGCTCCAGCTCCTCATCATACTCTGGGTTTAACACCAAATCCAGGTGATCTGCAGCAGATGTGTGGTGAGGACACCCCATTGGAACACTTGCTCTGGATACTTCTCACTGACCACAGAGGGCTCCTGGATGAGGACTGGAAACCTTCCTGTAAGGAACACTTATGGATCTTACTATTGCTGATATAAGGCATGTCCAAAAGGTGATTTTATTTTTTTTTTTCCCAGAAGAAATATTTTCAGGAGGAGATTGCTCAGGTTTGGGTGTTGTACATTTTTGTTTGAGGACTGCAGGAACAGGGTAAAGAGCTGAGAAAATCTTTTTAGAACCAAACCAATGCATTAGAAGGGAGGGGAGACTTCATAGTCAGGAAGTTTTGGAGCCCCTTCTCTGGAAGCATTCAAGACCATGCTGAATGGGGCTTGGAACAATCTGGTCTAGTGGAAGGTGTCCCTTCTCATGGCATGGGGTGCAATGAGATGGTCTTCAAGGTCCCTTCCAACCCAAACCTTTCCAGGATTCTATGGAGAAGACAGACAAAGCAGGTGGTTGGCAGATGCCAACACAAGGATGAATAATCAATTCTGTGCTTTTACAGCTTTTATTGGGTTTTTCCATGTTTAGGGTTGTGCTGGATGATTTCAAAGTCCCAGACTGAACACACACAGGGGAGCAGCAAGGTAAAGCTCCTCAGGGTTTTGTAACCTGCAGCTTCTCCCTACCCATGCCATGACTTCCACCCAGCACTATCTGATCATTCTGTGCCTAAACTCTTGTTTTAGATCTTGTAGGATTGTCTCCAAGCACATCCCACTGCAAAGAGGGTTTTCAACTGGAAGAAGCCTTCAGGAAGGAATTCACACAGACAGCACACTTTGAAGGAATGCCAGGAAGCAATTGCACCCAGGCAACTGAGTTCAGCTTGGCAGGATTCACCGAGGACCCTGCAACTCAGGTCACCCTCTTCCTGCTATTCCTGCTCACCTACCTTGTCACCATCCTGGGGAACTTGGGGATGATCACCTTGATCAGAGCCAGCCCCCTGCTCCACTCCCCCATGTATTATTTCCTGGGCAACCTGGCTTTTGTGAACCTCTGCACTTCCACCATTATCACCCCCAGGATGTTGGCTGGGGTTTTGTTGGGGAAGAAGGGAATGGCCTATGCCTGGTGCATGGCTCAGGTGTTCACTATTGACCTGTTCCTGGTCACTGAGTGCTTCCTGCTGGCTATGATGGCCTATGACCGATACGTGGCCATTTGCCACCCCCTGCTCTACCCCCTTGTCATGTCCCCAGAGCGCTGCTCCCACCTGGTGACTGGGTCCTACCTCCTCGGGCTGACCAACGGCGTGGGACAAGCCATTGGCATGTCCAGTTTGTCCTTCTGTGGCTCCAGCACCATCCATCTGTTCTTCTGTGACATCTCCGTGCTGATTTCGCACTCCACCTCTGACACCACCCTCAGCCTCATCATCCTGAGGACTGCTTCGTCTTTGCTCGGTGTTCCCACCATCCTGGTGGTCCTGGCGTCCTACGTGGCCATCATCTCCACCATCCTGAGCATCAGCTCAGCTGAGGGCAAGCGCAAAGCCTTCTCCACCTGTACCTCCCACCTCACCACTGTCAGCACCTTCTATGGGGCGTTGATTTTCATGTACTTAATCCCCAGGTCACACTCCTTCAGGGGAGTAGATAAATGGGCTGCTGTGCTCTACACTGTGGTGACCCCCATGCTGAACCCCTTGATCTACAGCCTGAGGAACCAGGAGGTGAAGGAGGCTTGGAAGAGACTCAGGAAAACAAAATAAGCCTTGGATGTTTTAACTTTGTGGCCAGATACAATGGAGATGTGGGTGATACCCTGGGATTTTTGTGAAACATGTCAGAGAGACATTTTTGGGGCCTTCTGCACTTTGATTTGGATGATGTGCTGGCTGATTCAATATCAGCTGAAAATAACAGTATCATTCCAGATCTGGTGTTTGGATGAGGCTTAGAGCAGCCTGGTCTACTGGAAAGTGTCCCTGCCCATAGCAGGAGGTTGGAACTGAATGAGCTTTGAGGGTCCTTCCAACCCGAACAGTTCCAGAATACTCTGACATATTTGGTGTTAATGTTTTTGTGCACAAGCATTGCATTTGTGAAGAAAAAACCCTAACCTTCCAATCAGTGCATTATCTCACCCTGATGAGATTTCACATTCATCACCCAGGTGATTTCACATTTCATGGTACAATCCAGAGGGATGGCACTCTCCTAGAGGCACAGAACAACTTGGGATGTAGGAAAAGCTGCTCAGTTGGATTAAATGAAGGCAGGATCAAAGTAGTCTGCTGATTTATTGACACAAAACTTACAGGCACTCAGGGTCAGTCAACTGAATCCTCTGTTCCCCCAAATTTTGCTGATAATTCCCTGGTTATTATTTAGTCTGGCTTCCTGGATAAACCCCCTGAGCTGCTTATGCTCCTGTTCCTCTTTTATCAGCTGTGCTCAGCCACCATGGCAGGGACCCCAAAGGTCCTCAACTCACATCTCCACAGATGTGGGGACAACATCCTCAAGTTGCACTGTGGAGGTTTAGGTTGGATAGAGGGAAAACTCTTCCATGGAAAGTACTGTCCAGCCCTGGATCAGGCTGCCCAGGGCAGTGGTGGAGTCCCCATCCCCAGAGGGATTTAAAAGTCATGTGAATGTGGCACTTGGAGACATGGATTACTGGTGACCTTGGCAGTGCTGTGGAAATGGGTGGACTTGGTGATCCTAGGGGATTTTTCCAACCTAACCAATTACATGACTCTGTGATCAGGACCACGAACTGGTTCTTCCTTATGTAACTCCTGCTGTTCTCTCACCCTTCTGCTCATCCCTGCCACCCTCAGGACACTGCCTAATTTAGGTGCAGAAAAGATTGTACATTTTTTCTTTAAATAGTACTAAATATTATTTTTAATCTTTTATTTTAAACATAAACCTCCCATAATTATGTAATAAAACATGAAGGCATTTAAAACACAAGACCCAGAGCAACTGTTTTTGCTCCAGGTCCTTACAACCATTGTTTGGCAATACAAAAAATATTTGAAGAAAAATTCAATATTTGAATAATAGTTTGAGAAACCATTCAATTACTTTGTCCAGCTGATCTTGAAAAGAGAAAAAATTTAAAACCTTTCAAATTCAAGCCTTTAGCAAAAATCCTTGTTTTGGTGTTTCCTCTTGAGAGCTCTGTGCTCACAAATGGCATCGCCCAGGCCCTCCAGGCATCAATTCTGGGGTACTGTGAGCATCCCATCCCTGAAACTGCAGGGAGAAACCTCGGGATGGATCCCAGGGCCTTTGGGGGAGGCTCCTTCTGTGTTCAGGTGCCTCAGAGACACTGTGGTAATTGGTCGCGTGGGGATGGGGTAAATTTAAATATTCCAGCCACGTTAGAGGATGGAAACGAAAACTTCCTGGTTTTGGCCAGACCGATGGAGCTTGTGGACTTCAGCTCAAGGACCTGTGAGTATCTTATTAATCATAGAGGCTGAAATTTTAAGAGGTTTTGAGATAATTTTTTGCTCGCTGGGGAAAATTGTCCTTCCCAAGTGTTTGCAGAAGCAGGAGACTCTCCATGAAGGTTTTTATGGAATATAACAACAAATAACTCCAGGAAATTGCAAAGGTCCTTCCTGGTGGCAAAACATGTACTCCAGTACATCTGAACCTTCATTCCTAACTCAAATTTTGGATGAATATTCCTCATATCAGCAGAATTAGGAGGCACACTCTGGGCAAATTGACTGAAGGGTAAGTTTGAGCTTAAAAGTCTTAAATTCAGCTCACCATTATCACAAGAAAAGGTAAAAATAAATTGCAGCAGGAAGAGTTCCTGCAGAGTTTTCCTTTCATTCCAATTAGCAATTGCAACCCTTCTCTAAACCCTGTGCTGTCTCTCAGTCCCTGAATTTCAATTTCTTACACCAGTTCCTTTTAATTCCATGTGATCCCAGGAAATAATTTATATATTCCAAGAGATAAATTTAAATATATATAAAATTTAAATATATAAAATGATATGTGATATATAAAATAAAATTATACATTAGGAAAACATTTGTATGTGTTTAGTAATTATAACTGTATATATCCTCTATATTAATTTTATGTATTAAAATGTTCATATATTTAATTATATTTATATTTATTTTTTCATATATATATATATATATATATATATATATATATATATATATATATGTATGGAAATAAATTTTCAAGCTGCCATTTAACTTCCTGAAACTAATTGAGTTTATTTACCTAATTGTGTTTATTTATTAGTACAGGTCTCCTCCTTACAGAGCTGCTTCTGAAGTTATCTATTCCCAAGGGAAGTTTCCTCCTCCTGGGCTGGGCAGTGACAAACCCCTTGGTGTTCCTGTGAATGAAGACTACAAACATTTTTGCTCAAGTTTTGATGTTCTTTGTGAGGGCAAATTATTCCTGTCTTCCACACAATTACTGGGAGAAATCTGGGTTTATTTGTCCTTAGAAATTTTGATCTGGGAGATAAAATCCGATCAAGCAAAAAGGGCCTGAGATGTGAGGAAACAGGTGAGTTTTACCCATAATAAATAATCATCTAAGCTCAGGGTCTCTGAGGTGAAACCCAGGAATTTATCACAGAATCCATGGTTTAGGTTAGAAAGGACCATGTGGACCCTCCAGTGATGATCCATGGGCAGGGACACCTTG
Source organism: Cinclus cinclus (assembly GCF_963662255.1). Lineage (NCBI taxonomy): Eukaryota > Metazoa > Chordata > Aves > Passeriformes > Cinclidae > Cinclus > Cinclus cinclus. Next base: position 8,722,403 of record NC_085051.1, on the reverse strand, counting down.
CACTGGTCCAGGTTATTCCAAGCTCTGTCCAACCTGGCCTTGGAGATCAATAATTTCATAGCAGCACTACCTGGATTGTTTCCCAAATTATATACATTTATTTCTATTTAGTTGAACTGTATTATCAGTACCTTAATGAATTCCCTGGCTCGTCATGGCACCACAGCATTTTTGAGGCCTCCAGACTTTTAAAACCCTTTTGTTTCTCCACAATTTTCAGAGGAATGGCACAAGTATCACCATATTAAAATGTTCTTTTTTTAATACCCTAAATCTCCTATTTGAACCTGAATTTCAGTTTCACGGGAAGGAAGGGAAGAAATTTGTTTTATTTTTATTTGTTCTGACTCTCCTAAAGAAAATTTTAAAGATGTCCTGATCTCTTATCAGTGCTTTGTCTCCTTTTAAACCAATGGGTTTTGGGGTTTATTTTCAGGTGGTTTTTGTTGTTTTCAGTTTGTATTTCGGATTCATAATGGTTTCTAAAGTCAGGATAAATTACTGGATAAATTTGAATGTGATGAGTTTATTCCACCTCCTTAACTTCTTCAGGAGGTGTAATAAACCTTTCAAAGTGCAAAATAATTTATCAAAACCAATCAGTGACTAAACCAAACTAAAACCATTAAAAACAAACTCAGTAGTGAACTTTGGCTACTTTAAAATGTGTTTTGAACCAAACAGTAAATTGTGCAGCTCCTGCATCTCCAGGCTGCGTTTGCTGATAAAAACACGCATTTATATAACGTGTTTGTGCAGAAAGCAGGAATATCCTGACCCTGCATCTCAGCTTTCCCACAGCACCTGTGTTAGGATGGCAGCGGAAGGGAATGGAAGCCCCAACGCTCACTTCGTCCTCTTGGGATTCTCTGAGCAGGGCAATGTCCAGGTTGAGCTGTTTGGGGTGTTCCTGGTGATGTATGGGATCACCCGGGTGGGGAACGTGGGGCTGCTGGTGCTGATCCAGCTGCTTGCCCAGCTCCACCTCGACCTCTGCTATTCCTCCTGCATCACTCCCAGGCTGCTCCGGGATCTCCTGGATGAGGACAAGGTCATTTCTCACGCGGCGTGCCTCACGCAGTTCTGTTTTTACGTGGCCTTTGCCACCACCGAGTGCTACCTCCTGGCCGCCATGGCCTACGACCGCTACGTGGCCATCTGCCAGCCCCTGCACTACTCCGTCTCCATGTCCCCGGGGATCTGCACGCTCCTGGTGGCCGCCTCGTGCCTGGCTGGGGTCCCCAACGCCGCTCTCCACACGGGCCCGGCCATGGGGCTCAGCTTCTGCGGCCCCAACGTCATCGACCATTTCTACTGCGAGGCGCCCCCGCTCTTCGCCCTCTCCTGCACGGACCCCGCACCCAACGAGCTGGGCATGTTCATCACGGCTGGCTTCCACCTGGCCACCACCATCCTGGCCATCCTCCTCTCCTACGCCTTCATCCTGGCTGCCGTCCTGGGCGCGCGCTCGGCCGCGAGGAAGCGCAAAGCCTTCTCCACCTGCGCGTCCCACCTGGCTGTCGTGGTGCTCTTCTACGGATCCCTCCTGTCCATGTACTCCCGGCACAGCTCCAGGAGCTCCCGGGAGTGGGACAAGGTGGCCTCTGTGTTCTACACCATGGTGGCACCCATGCTGAACCCCTTCATCTACAGCCTGAGGAACCAGGAGGTGAAGGCCGGCCTCTGGAGACTGATGGGGAGGAAACATTCAGCTGAAAAACAGGATTTCCTTTCTTGTGTTTGCTGCCTGATGATGTTTTAATTTCAGGAATTCAAGCCCTTCTTGACCACTTGCAGAGCTTGAGGACCAGGAACTCTTAATCTATTCCGATTACAGCTACTGTGACCATTTCCTTCTTTTAGGATGTAAATAAATTTTTCTCTTTGCTATCATAAACCTGATTGTGACTCTTTCTGATACCTGGATCTGACTCTCTGGGTTGTTAGACATCACGATATCCCAGATGATGTAAAAATAAAACGCAGCAGGAGAGTTTCTAAAGTGTTCTCCCTTCTTCCCAATTAGCAGATGTAGCACTTCTCTAAATCCCAAACTGTTTCCCAAACCCTGACTCTCCATTCCTTACACCAGTTCTTTTTACTTCCCTGTGATGCCAAGAAGCCAATTACTTATTTCAAGGTCAAATTTGTATATATTTAAAGTTATATCTATTTTATGGGAAAATATGTAAAGAAATTCTATAAACAAACTCCCTTTATATACATAAAAATATATATTAAGATATTTATACATATAAATTTATAGATATATATGTAATTGCACATATATATATATGTAGAGAAGTGGGACATAAACCCTCAGGCTTCCATTGAACTTCCTGAACTGATGGTGTTTACTTACTGGGGCAGGTCTCCTGTTGAAGGAGCTGCTTCCAAAGTCATCCATTCCAAGGGGCATTTCCTGTGGGCTACCACAGGATGGGCAGTGACCCAACTCAAGGGTCAAGCTTGCTCAAAGAGCAAAGAGCCCTCATCTGGCATCTCCTATGGATCATGGTGTGATTAAACCATCGCTCCCTATGCTGGCGTTTTGTTCATATTTTGGTTTTATTGCTAAATTAATTTTGCTTACTTTACTTTGGGGCAATTGTGTGATTTCCCCTCTAAAATAAACCATGAGCCATAGAGGAAGGAAAAACAAACTGTGTGAACTACAGGGAACCTGAGCAGAGAAGGAGAGGCAGGAATGCTGACTAGGAGCAAAGATGGGGTAGAAACAATTACAGAATACCAGAATCCTTTAGGCTGGAAAAGCCCTCTAAGATCATGGAGCCCAATTGTTAACCCAGCTCTGCCAATGCCAGCATTAACTCAAGTCTGAGCTCAGTCAGTAGAGGAGAAACCTGAGAGCCCCCTCCAGAGCCTAAAGGGGCTCCTGGAGAGTTGCAGAAGGACTCTGAGCAAGGACCTGGAGTGGCAGGACAAGGGGGAATGGCTTTGCACTGACAGCATTTAGGTTGGATATGGGGAAGAAATCCATCCCTGTGAGGGTGCTGAGGCCCTGGCCCAGGTTTCCCAGGGAAGCTGTGGCTGCCCCATCCCTGGAAGTGTTTGAGGCCAGGTTGGATGGGGCTTAGAGCAGCCTGGGATAGTGGAAGGTGTCCCTGTCCATGACAGGGGATGACACTGGATGGGCTTGAAGGTTTCTTAACACAGTCCATGCCAACACATTGACTCTCCAGATTTTTGGCTCCAGGGCCTGGATCTGACAAACAAAGCAGCTGGGGAAGCTCACTTTGTCTTTAACAAGGTAGAAAGCTTTTTCCTTGTTTTCCTGCATTAATTAATCTCTCATGGCTCATTAAGAAGAATGAAAGAAGTTGTTGAAAAGTCCTCTGAGAAGTTCCATGATGATGATTAAGAAACTTTCTTGGCAAAGCCCAGAAGATCTTGTTAAGCTGGTGATCCCTTGAAGGGTGGTTGGTCTCCCAGGATCACTTCTTGCTCTGGGAATGGGAGCAGCATCCCTTGTGGTGGAAATAGCTGTGAGCACCTGTCTGGTGGGACCCTGGAGCTCAGACCTCACTGTGGGCTTTCTCAATTCTTCATTTAAACCTGCAAATCTCAAGCTGAAGGAGAGTGGGTTTACCTGGGATATAGGAAAGAAATCCTTCCCTGTGAGGGCGCTGAGGTCCTGGCACAAGTTGCCCGGAGAGGCTGTGGCTGTCCCAACCCTTTAAGTGTCCAGGGTTGGACAGGGCTTGGTCTAGTGGAAGGTGTCCCTGCCCATGGCAAGGGTTTGGAATGGGATGAGCTTTAAAGTCCTTTCCCACCCAACTTTGATATCAAAATCTTTGTCCTACCAAGCCCTTTCTCATTTAATTACATCAATTCCAACTTCTTCATCCAGGTCCAAATCCACCTTTCCCACTCTCCCCTGAACCTAAAACATCTCTTCTCCTGCTGTTTTTTTCCCAGGGAACAAGGAGACTACTCCATTTACTTTTCAAATGGAAGTGAATTCTCATGTAACTCCTCAGAACACAACACAACACAACACAACACAACACAACACCAAAGGAAAAGTTTTCCGGTTCTGCCTTTCCCTGCTGCAGCCAAGGCTTATCCCTCTGCAGAGTCTGAATTCATCCCACCCCCAAAGGTGTCAACAGGTGAGGGACAACCAAAATGAGGGGTGTGGAGAAGAGGGGGAATTATCTGCCGAGCTTATGCAGACCACCTGAATTGTGAAAGAAAGTTGCAGGATTGCACTCAGTTTGCCCTCAAAAACAACAAATACCCTTTGGAATTCGTTAGGATGAGCAGAAAGTAGAGGGTCTTTTCCATTAGAAAAGATGAAGGATTGCTCCCAGTATTGTGGCGTCCCTGTACCTTTTTTACTGGGCCATGATATGGAGAATTGTTGGTTTTGGGATTTTTTTAGGGCCTTTTCCAGACCCAAACAGTTCCCAACAGGTGTTAAGGATTCTTTCACCTATGGAAACCAGACATGTGCTTTAATTTTGGGTGGAACACTTGAACACTTCTTAGGTTTTCATTCTGTGTTTTGGCACTTGGACACTTGCATTTCCCTTGATATTCCAAGGTGTATCTTGAGGTCCTGACTCGCATCAGCTTTTTATCCTTCTAAGTCAGGAATTTGCATTTATAAAGCCTTTAATCTTACTTTTTTACCAAACAAATTTTAAAATACTCTTGCCCTTCCCAAATGCTCTCTCCCACCCAAGCAACTTGACTCTTAAAATTATGAGGAATTTTATTGGAGTTTAGGGATAAAGATAATAATCTTGCAAGAAATTTACATATTCAGAGTTGAAAAATATGTTATAAATCAATAAAATCGTGATTTATGCTTCCCAAGAGAAAGAGAGGAATAATTGGAGCAATATTCTGGAATCACTCTGGGTGATTTCTTCTGACAGCCTTGTGGCCGTAAAGGAAATTCATGTTTGAGGCTCCCACTCCTGTTTCCTTCCAAGGAATATGTGACTTTTGGGTCTATTTCTCCAGGATAAATATTGCAATTGAGTTATATGAGAAACCGTGGAAAAATTGTAAGGATCAGGGGAAAATCCAATTATTTTATTTTTTTATTCTTGCTTTAGGGGAACAGTTTGCTTCCACAAGGGCATGGAGTGGCGGGACAACAGGGAAAGGTTTTAAGCTGAGAATAGGTTTAGATGGGATTCTGGGAAGAAATTTTTCCCTGTGAGGGTGGGGAGGCCCTGGCACAGGCTGTCCAGAGAAGCTGTGGCTGCCCCATCCCTGGAAGAGTTCCAGGCCAGGTTGGAGGAGGTTTGGAGCTGCCTGGTCTAGTGGAAGGTGTTAATGTTAATATTAATGTTAATGGAGTGTAGGACCAGATGATCTTTAAGGTCCCCTCCAACCCAAACCATTCCAGGATTCCCTGATGCCATGAGCTGCACCTCTCTGATGCTGGCAGAGGTTTAACATCCTCGTCCTGCACTTCCCCAGCGCTGCCTTCACCTCCTTGTTCCTCAGGCTGTAGATGAAAGGGTTGAGCATGGGGCTGACCACGGTGTAGAAGACAGAGGCCACCTTGTCCCGGCTGCCGTGCCGGGATGCCGGCTGCAGGTACATAAAGAACAGGGTGCCGTAGAACACGGACACGGACGCCAGGTGGGAGGCACAGGTGTGGAAAGCTCTGGCCCTGCTGGGTGCCGAGCGCATCCCCAGGACGGTGCGGAGGATGCGGCCGTAGGAGAACAGGATGACCGCGCTGGTGGCCAGCCCGTTGGCGGTGGCCAGGGCGAAGATGGCGAGCTCGCCGCCGCGGGTGTCGGAGCACGCCAGCCTCAGCACGGGAATGGCGTCGCAGAAGAAGTGGTCGATGCGGTGGGACCCACAGAAGGAGCCCCCAAAAGTGCAGCCGGTGTAGAGGAGGGCGCTGAGGGAGGCCACGAGGTAGGAGCAGGCCACCAGCTGCCAGCAGGCACGGGGGGACACGAGCAGGACGTATCTCAGGGGGTGGCAGACGGCCACGTGCCGGTCATAGGCCATGGCGGCCAGGAGGTGACACTCGGCCGTGACAAAGAGAGCAAAGAGGTGGAACTGTGTCACGCAGCCGGCCCAGGAAATGGCTTTATTCCCAAACAACAGATCCGTGAGCATTCTGGGGGAGATGACAGTGGAATAGCAGACGTCGGCCAGGGAAAAGTGGGAGAGGAAGAAGTACATGGGGGTGTGGAGACTGGGAGCCACCCAAACCAAGACCATCAGCCCGATGTTCCCTGCCAAAGTGACAACGTAAATCAACAGAAAGAGCCCAAAAAGAGGGGCCTGTGCCCAGGGAGTGTCTGTAATTCCCAGCAGGATGAATTTGGGCTGTGTGTAGTTTCCTCCCATGGCCACGTGTTACCTGCTGAGGCAAAGGGAATAAATACATCAAAATGGCAAAACATTTTTGCTTTTGGGTCACGTTTAACCCCAGTCAATCACTGTTTTAATTGCCATACTTTGGTATATTCCATATATTTTCCAAACATAAAATCCATACTTTTTTCTTTATCAGGTGAGATGCCTAGAAAGGAGCACAGAGCTTGAAGAAACACAAATGGCAAATTTGCTTTTCTGTGCTTGGATACCTGAAATCATGAATTTATTCTGGCACATGTTAATTAAGAATGAAGAAAAAAATCTGATATTTATTCCCTTTTGGTTTGAAAGAAATTTGTTTCAGAAGACACCCTGGAGGAATCTCACTGGAGATAAAGTAAACCTGGAGAGGGAGAAAGTCCCAGCACCAGTGAAATCCCAGATTACACTACATTAAGAACATTTTTCCTTGGCTTTTAAATATTAATCCAGTCCATCAAGCTGTTACATATCACTCACACTGGAAAAAAATTCACATGGATAAATTAATGTTTTATACCTTTCTGAGCTCCAGCAGGCTGAAACATCCAAAAAACATGGGAATTAAGGTAAACCTTACTTGGAATGGGAATGAATTTTAAAACAATCCAGTTCCAGAGGCTGATTTGTTAACAACTGCATTCTGCTGACAATTCTTTATAACTAAATAAGACTTGTCTTTAACACTTCCATAAATTCACTTATCTTTCTTTCGCTGCTTAAGGAAAATAAAAGCCAACTTGCAGAAGCCATTACTCCCATTTATTATTAAAAAATCCTACTTTTGGAAGGCTGTTTTCCAACACAGCCCCAAAAAGTAGGATGTGAGGACATGAAGAAGGAATTCAACTTCTTTCTCTTGGATTTACAGCTCCTCCTGTGCCCCCACTGCGGTGGTGGGAGCCAAGGGTTTATCCCAAATGCAGCAGAGAACATCCAGGCTGATGTGGAGAGGGATGTGCTCCTTCCCTGATTCTGACTCTGAGCCTGTGGGTGACAGGGCTGTAAATATGTTCCCTCTGCTCTCCTGAGACAAAACCCTCAGGGCTCCTCATGGCACACCAAATAAATGAAGAAAACAGAGGGAAAAAAAGGGGTAGAACAGAATTCTGAAATCCACTGTGTTTCAGGGATCTCAAATCCATCACAAGGATGAGCCACCATGGCACCAGCGATGACTGATGGTCAGAGGGTCCCCAAGTGTCACACAAAGCACCTCTGGCTCTGGAGCTGCTGATGCCCCTCTGTGGACACCAGACAGCCCAGTTTTCCTTCAAGGATGGGATTATCCACGTTGATTCTTTCATTAGTAAATTTTCAGATGACACTAACCTGGGAGAATGTGTTGATCTGTTGGAAGGTAGGAGGGCTCTGCAGAGAGACCTGCAATGGTTGGATGGATGGGCAGAATCCAACGGGATGAAGTTTAATAAATCCAAGTGCTGAGTCCTGCATTTTGGCCACGATAACCCCCTGTAGCATTACAGGCTCAGGACAGAGTGGCTGGACAGTGCCCAGGCAGAAAGGGACCTGGGGGTGCTGGTGAGCAGTGACTGAACATGAGCCAGCAGCGTGCCCTGGTGGCCAAGAGGGCCAATGGCATCCTGGCCTGGATCAGGAATGGTGTGGCCAGCAGGAGCAGGGAGGTCATTGTTCCCCTGTACTCAGCACTGGTGAGGGCACACCTTGAGTGCTGTGTCCAGTTCTGGCCCCTCAGTTTAGGGAGGATGTTGAGATGTTCGAGCGCGTCCAGAGGAGGAGACGAGGCTGGTGAGGGGCTCGGAACACAAACCCTGTGAGGAACGGCTGAGGGAGCTGGGGTTGTTCAGCCTGGAGAAAGGAGACTCGGGGGTGATTTTATCACTCTCTACAACTCCCTGAGAGGTGGCTGTGGTCAGGTGGGGTTGGTTTCTTTCTCCAAGAAGCACTGACAGAACCAGAGCACACAGTCTCAAGCTGCACCAGGGGAAATACAGACTGGATATTATGGAAAACGTTTTTCTCGGAAAGAGTAATAGTGTTGGAATGCTCTGCCTGGGGAGGTGGTGCAGTCACCATCCCTGGATGTGTTTAAAAAAGACTGGATGTGGCACTCAGTGCCATGGTCCAGTTGAGGTGTTAGGGTGTGGGGTGGACTTGATGACCTTGGAGGTCTGTTCCAACCCAGTGATTCTGTGATTCTGAAGCACCTGCAGCCCAGATGTCCACACCTGAGCAGGTGGCTCTGGGCACTTTCAGACACTGATCAATTGTTCCAGAGTGAAAAATCTGCATTAATCACCCCACCTGGGGGTTCCATCCACACCTTGACCCTCAAAACTCTATTTAAGCTCAGCCCAAGGAGGCTCTTCCCCTCTGGAGTTACACTGGAGAAGTCCTGGTTACCAGTTCTACAACCTGTGCACATCCTTGGGTTTCTTTAATCTGCAACTTGTCTTGTCCACAGATCCAGCCTTTACCAGGGATTGAGTTGGTTTTTGGCTGTTTCAGCCTGCTGGAGCTCATAAAGGCATAAAACATGAATTTATCAACATGAGCTCCATCCAGTGTGAATGATATATAATATACCAGTTTGATAGACAGGATTCATAATTAAAATAAATAACAGATAAATAAAAAAATGCAGAATTTAGGTCAGCCTTGGACCTTCCTCATTGTCACCAGCTCACCCAGTGGTTTTGAATCTTGGCTCAGAGAACATCAGGAGACCTGGAATAAATCTGGTTCTGATTTATTAAACGGTCTGGAAGGTGGAAAAATAAGATTTTTGGGGAAGTCAGTGGTGATTTGGTGCAATACAGTCCTGGAAAAAGATAAAATAGATCTGATTTGGGTCAATGCCAAAGAAATTGAGTAGAAATTGTCATGAAAGCAAAACTTGCCATTTTTCTTGGAAAATTCACAAAGGCAGAGGCAGGATTTAGTAATAAACAGTTCAAAGGTCTATACTTAATTAACTGATAATTACTTAACGTCTTTTACAAGTTGTTTTGCCTTCTTGGTTGTTCTTTTCTAAGTATCAAAATTTCCCATGGCAATAACTGGATTTCCTGGTTTTATTTATTATTTTGAGAAAAGGGGGGGTGTTTGAAGTTGTGCCTGGAGGATTGGGATTAAAGCAGAAACTAATGGGAGTCAGTGGGGGAATTTTGCCATGGAAACTCACCAAATTCTAACACTGATGTTAAAATGTTGTTGTTTTCAGAGCTACACCCAACCATAACATCAGCATGAGCCGGATAATCTTTAGGGTCCCTTCCAACCCAAACCATTCCAAGATTTTGTGACCCTGTGTGGGCCTCCTTTGGACATGGCACGTCCTCTTCCTGCCTGCCTGGAGTCTCTTGATCCCTCTAATTCTACCTCAGACACCATAGGATGTGCTTAATGTTATTGATAACTAACAGATAAATCCCATCTGTGGATCCAAACTGTGCTTTGTGGGCAGCTGAGTTTTCCTGGGAATGCCTGGAGCAGAATTAAGAAGCTTTAATGGACTCTGGATCATGTTATGACAGGTGTGTGCTGCACAGAACTCCCAGGGCTAAATCAGGAGTAGCTTGGAGTCTTTTGGGCTCATTCCTTACCTGGAGGCTTGGGTCAGCCCTCACCCCCTGGTAATCCCAGCTGGATGCTCCAGGGATCCATCCAGGACACCCTAAGATGTTTGTCATGGATACCTAGAGCAAACTCACCCACTGACCCAGAAGTAAAGTAATATTCACTACAAAAATTAAATAATATTTCTATTAAAGGATGTTTTGCTGATGGAGAGGGCTCCTTAATGAACCCTCTGATCCCAATGCTCCTCTGGTGAGGAAAGAATTAGATTTTTATCTTTAATCCTTTTATTCTGATTTTTTGTGTTATCAGGGACAGGGAATTCTGTCTGGCTTTTTTCCCCGCTCCCTCATGCCGGGACTCTCATCCATACCTTGTTTTCAGCTGGAAATGAAGTGGGATTAATGAACGTTTGTGAGGGAGGAGAAAATCCAGTAACATCTGGGTGTTGGTGCACACATTTAACCCAAGAACATTTTGCATTTTTTTGTGTAAATATATGGGATAATGTACATTTGATATTGGATTTTAATATGTATTTATAACAGATCCCTGGCCCTAGGATAGCAAGTTATACATTTATATCCATATATATTTATGGATATTGGGCTTGGAGCACCCTGGGCTAGTGGAAGGTGGCCCTGCCCATGGCAGTGGGGTAGAACTGGATGACCCTTAAATTCCCTCCCATCCCAAACCATTCCAGGATTGTGTGAAAGGTGTCAGGATCCCCTGCATAAAGGTCATGTGGCTTTAACACATGAGACATTCCAGACTTCTGTGATTTCTGGGCTGGATCAGGGGGGCAGGTCCCATGAAAAGCCCTTTCTGGGAAAGATGGAAACACAACACTCTAAATGGATTAATTTGCAGTTTTAATGCAGTTTGGAGATAAGAAGATATCCTCCACAGGTCGAGTGAATTAATGAATTAATTAATTAATTAACAGCTTCCTATTTGAAACCAGGATAAATTTCCAGGTTCAATTGAACCAGTCACCTTTGCCCTGTCCTTTTTCCACCCTCAACTTCTGCCTTTCAAAGTCTTCAAACAAAGCCTTAATTGGTGTTCCACTTTATACCCCTGGTGGTTTGCTAAAAACAAAGTCAGGAATATTATCAGTGGAGTTTGTATCTGGAGATTTTCACTTTGGCAGTGGGGAGAAGGGACTGAAAAATAACAAAGCAAAGCAAGAAAAAACCTGAACTACCTGAAATAAAAAAAGGAGGGTGATAATTATTTTTAGTCTCTTATTTAGACATGAAATAACTCCTGAGAGAAATTGCAGCTCCCTCATTTCTCCACATTCTGGATGAAAACTTGGTGCTGGCAAGGATGACGAATCAGCCTCGTTTCTTGGACATCCTTTCCTTGTCCAAAGTTGCATTGTATCTACTTCTGAATGAAATTAATTCCTGTTTTTACATGAACAACTTATTTTTGGTCCTTTAGCGCACCATGGTGCTCCACTGTCAATCCCAAGGGATGTTAAAGAGCCATAATAATTCTTCTAGGTATGAAATGGATAACTGGAAGGGGATAAAAGTTTATAAATATCCACCAATATTTCCTGTATGTCACCACCATCTATTGGACATTGCTGGGGACATCATCTCCTTTTTATTTTACATAAAACCTCATTTTTTTCCTGTAAGCCTTACGTAGCAAAGTGTCTTGCTCTTGCTCAGGAAATTGAGAAATAGGCAATAAATAAAACAATGGCATCATGTGGCTGATCCCATTTTATTTTCCAAGCACTGGCTCCTGAGCCTGTTGAAAATATTGGGTGTTTGAAGTTCTCCTCACATTTGGAAATGATGCTTTAAAATGTTTTAAGTTTTATTTTTGTCTTAGGGTAATTTTCAGCTGATGCCTCAGGTTGTCTGAATCCTTGAGGTGGAGTTAGATGGGATGGGGGAATAAACTCTTCCCTGAGAGGTTGGTGAGGCCATGGAATGGATTTCTCAGAGATGCTGTGGCTGCCCCAAGGCCAGGTTGGACAGGGCCTGGAGCAGCCTGGGCTGGTGGAAGGGGTCCCTGCCCATGGAATGGGATGATCCATAAGGTCCCTTCCAGCCCAAGCCATTCCATAACACAGATATTGTCAGAAAGTCCCCCTGGGGATAGTTTCAGGAGGCATTGAACAGCTAAAGGCAACATTTCTGCCCTGTTATTTTTCAAATAAGACCTTGTGCTGCTGCTAGTTTTTTAATTGTCTTATCTTGACTTGGCAGTGGAGGATCCCGGGACCCTCGGGGCTTGGCTGCCCCTCGCTTGGTGTGACAGCTCCTTGGAGGGTAAGATGTTATTCCCTGGCTTGTTTTGTCCCTGGCTCTTTAAATCCTCTGCAGGGCAAAGCTCTGGAAACACAGGTGTTACACGGGAGAAGCCCGGGTGTGTCTCTCCAGCTGGAGCTGGGAGCAGCTGGGAAGTATAAAACTGGATCTGGGAGCAAAGAGGAGCAAAACCCCACCTGCAGGTAGGTTTAGATGGAATATTGGGAATAAATTCTTCCCTGGGAGGGTGGCGAGGTGCTGGCACAGGTTTCCCAGAGAAGCTGTGGCTGTCCTGGGAGTGTCCAAGGCCAGGCTGGATGGAGTGATCCTGGTGAATCCTAGGGCAGCTAGTAGGAAGATTTTCAACTGCTTTGCCCAAATGTTTTATGGAATTTGGGTGCTACAGTAGAGATTCTCACCACAGGAGGATAAGGATGAACACTCCATTAGTTACTCCACACCAAACCCCTGCTTCTCAGCAGGAATAAATTATAAGACATGGGTTTTATTGAATTTATTTCCATTCCAGGTGCCCAAGCCATCACACAAAGTAAAGTTGGTTGGTTGAGTAAGGAAAAGTGAGGCTGGGCTTTAGTTAAGCAAGAAATCAAGATCAATTCTCTGATGGCAGCAGGTGGATTCTGCCTCTGGGGGGAAATTCAGCCCCAAAAATGTTTGGTTTTCCTTATTTTTAACACCTCTGGCTCTGCCTCTGGCATTCCACGTGGGTGATGAAAAGCAGCTCTAAATCCTCCTTAACAATTCCAGGAGACCATGGAGCACCTGAATGGAGACTCTGTGTTCTGGGGGTGAACTCAGCCCTTCAACCAAAGCTCCTGCAATAATGAGGATCTCCAGGTTTGGATCCATTTGTCAGGAGCCAGCAGTGCCTACTCTTGGTTTACTCTCCAGTGCAACTGTCAAGCCAGGAATCTCCAGGAGAAAAATCTATGTTTATTTATTCCATCTGTTGTAGAGGGGGTCTTTACGAGCTGCTGATCTCTCCCTGGTGAACAGCAAGATGGAACATGAATTTATCTTTTGCCTCCAAATTAAGCATCACGTCTAAAGCAAAGTGAGGTAAGACAAATACTGGCTCCTATTCTTATACCAGGAAGAAATACATGAAGGGAAGTCCCATTTTCCAATGCTTTTACCTAGAAAATCTCTTCCTGGAACATGGGGAGCAGGTATTTATTTCTCAAGTGCTCAGACTGGAAAGGGAATGGTCAGAAGATGAGAGATCATTCAATTTTCCCAGCAATGAACAGGAAAATCATGGAATTCTGTGCGTAAGTGGATTGAGAAGAACTAGGAGGAAGCCTTTCATCTTATTTAGGATTAATTTTGGCATAGTATTTCCCTTCTTAATACCTTAAATATGCCCCTGCTTCCAAATACATTGTCTGAAATACTGCTGCCAGGAACTTGTGGTTTTTCTCTTTCAAGGAGGATTTACCTTTTATTGACTGAAGGTTTTGTAACTTCTTGGCAAAGATTGACATTCTTATCATTATCAATGAATTATGTGCAATAGAAGTTCAATCTAAAGACAGAAAGCAACTGAGCTGCACATATAAGATGTTCAGTCGGGGTGCAGAAAATGAGATGTTTGCCTCTGAATTTATTCTCCTGGGCTTCACAGCTCGAGTGGACCTGCAGGTGATGATTTGTGTCTTATTCCTTGCCCTCCCCTTGGTCACTCCCCTAGGAAATCTGGGAGTCATTGTGTTGATCTGGATTGATCCACACCCCCAGGTGCTTCCTCTGAGCCACTTGTCCCTGCTACTCCTCCACCACCATCCCCTGGAGCCTGAGGGATTTTTTTTGGCAGAGAAGAAGGCGATTTCCTTCACGAGATGTGTCACCCAGCTGTTCTCCTTCCCCACCCAGGCCACCATGGTCCTACGTGGCCCCTGCAGGCTCCTGCTCTACTCCGTGCTCATGTCCCAGAGGATTTGCCTGGGAGTTTTGAGATTTCTGTGCTTTCTGACACTGAACCCCAGGAGAACACTGCTTTTGACCTGAGGCCTTGGAGAAGGCTTCCAAATTTGAGTGACAGAGTTAAAGTCAGGGGTGTGTAGTTAGAAGAGAAGTGTGTGATTTCACATGGGGAAGGGTTTTGAATTTTGGGCTTTTAGAATATAGTAATAGGTGTGGGACAAGATGGAGGATTTTGGGTATTGTCTCTTTCTGTCTTCTTCCCTCTTCTTCACAATTTCATCCAGTTTTTGGTTGGATAGCTGATGCTCCACTACAGGTCACAGGAGTTTGGTTACTGAGTCAAAAATATAAATAATATAGGTGTTAGTTCTTCATTGAACTGTTTAGATTTAAAAAACCTTGCAGCTAGCTAGATTAGTCTGCATTTTGCTCACTTTTAGAAGAGTTGCAGACCTCTCTGTACAAAATCTGTTAGATGTTGGACCCTCAGGAAGAGGGGCTGGATCTCAGACCCTCAGGATTCCAGGGTTGTATTCCAGACTCATCTTCCAAGCCATTGGTGCCATGATCCCCCTGCAGCAGCACCACAGGGAAGGGATGAAGGGATGAGACATCTCCTGGAATTGTGCAGAGTGGGACACGAGGCACCATCCTCAGGGAACTCCCTGTGCTGCAGGACAGGAGCTGGGGAGACTCCAACCCTTTGGGGGGGCTGCCGTGCCCTCCCTTTATTTTCCCCCGTTTTTTGGTGGCATGTCCATGTGGAAAGGGCTTTATGGAAGCATCAAGCTTCTGGCCAGGGTGCTTGGACTCGTTTTGTGATGGTGCCATTTGGGACACCCCAATGTCTGTGGAGGGGGAGCCGTTGAGTGAGGGATGGAAGGGTCAGGTGGGGCCCCCCCAAAACCCCAGGGACGTTATAGCCCAAAAAAATTAATGAAAATTCTTGAGGGGCTTGTATGTAAATTACCTACAACTAGGTAAAATTTGTGTGTAAAATACCTAAAACTGCAAAGATTCTCATTGTCTACATATTGAGAAATAATATTCATTTATATGCAAATTGATTTCAAAATATACACACACACACCGGTATCTGCTGTGTTATAGGCAGGATTTCAGACTGTTAAGAAATTCTGAATATGGATCTGGAGGGTTTGAAAATACAAATACAACGTTTGTGCGTAAGTGAAACAATAAAGGTGAGACAAGAGGATGCGTGTGAAGGGCCTAGAAACAGCTCTGTGTATGGAGCTCCTTCTCCCTCCTCCAGCTGGAACACCCGAAATCCGGGATCTGGGATTGACCGAAATTGGGATTGACCGAAATTGGGATTGACCGAAATTGGGATTGACCGAAATTGGGATTGACCGAAATTGGGATTTCTTGGCGCCGCTACGTGTCAGTGCTGCTGCCTCCTTGTGGACACACCCGGCACTGCAGCTCCGAGCGGTAAAAATGGACATTTTGGGGTAAAATCTCAGTTAATGTGCGGGGGAAGAGAATGAGTGCTCTGAGGTAAAATTGGGGCGCAAGCAGTAATAGAGGTGGGGAAACTCCTAGGCGGGGTTAAACGGATTACAAAAATCATGTGTGGAATTAAAGCTGTTCCAGCAGTTTTCCTTCCCAGTTGTCTCCAGGTGTTTTCCTTGTTTTCTGGGTGACAGGGGGGAGCACAGTTTGGGATGACACAGCTTTGGAGGGTTCTGAGTTCTCTTAACTGTGCAGAGGTGCCAGGGTCTGGAGGCACTCCCATTTCCCCGAAGGAGGATGCTCTGGGCAATGTCCTCGTGTGGGATTCGGCTGCTGCGGAGCCTCCCAGGATGAGCCGTGCTGGGCTCAGACCCTGTGCTGGTCCTTGCACCACCCTCATTCCCCAGCTCCGGGAGCTCCTAGGTCTCTCTCTGTGCCTGCCCAGCCAGGTCAGACCCAATGGGCCCTCCGAGTGTTTAATCTCTTGTTCCCATTGAAACTGAAGTTCTGTTCGGTGACGGATACCCTCCCCAAATAGAATTGATTTCTCAAGAAAAATGTGCCACAGAAGCCATGTTTTTCATCCTTTATTACTTCAATTTCCACTCCTGATCATTCCTCTCGATGCAGTAATAATGAATGTCACAGAAGTAAAAACGGGAATAAATGGAATGTGACTGGAAATGCAGATTATTCATATTTGGGCAGGAACTGGTCAGTGTTCAAAATGTTCAGGCCACAGCCTGAATATGAGCACAGCCACAGGAAAACTCAGGAACTGCTGAGTTCAGTGCAGGGACACCTTCCACTATTCCAGGGTGCTCCAAGCCCCATCCAGCCTGGCCTTGGACAGTTCCAGGGATGGGACAGCCACGATTTCTCTGGCTTTATGGGCACAGGAGGAAATTTGCAGCAGGAATGGAGATGTTTCCTTTGCTCTGTCCAGCCCCAGCAGGGCTTTGGGAGGCAGAGGGTGTGGGAGCAGGAGCTTTGCCCACGGCCTCGGGGGAGTCTCTGATGTCCCAAAACGCAGCAGAGCAAACGTTTGTGGTTTAACATCCCCTTAAAAGGAGATGCCAAGCCAGGAACAGGAGCGGGCTGTGGAGCAGGGATGGTGCCCAGCAGCGGGGTGACCATCCAGAGGGTGCCACCAGTCCGTCCCTGCTGTCCAGGTTTGGGATGAGCAGGCTGGTGACTGTCCCTGTGTTTGCTCTGCAGGATGAGGAAGCCACCCGTGCCGAGGAGGAAGATGAGGAGGTGTGGGAGGATGGAGACAGCGGCCACTGAAGGCTGGGGAAGGCAAAGGTCCAGGTAGGAGATGTTGCCATCAAAGGAACTGTCACGCCCAGCTGGAGCCCCTGCACTCACCTGGATCAGGCACAGGCAGGAGATCCTTGTCCTGAGCCAGGTTTCATTGGAGGGCCATCAACTCCTTGGGAATTGCATAAAGCTGGGACTGAACTTGGTTCTGAACTTCCCATCTGTTTCCCATCTGAGCCAAAGTGCTGGGTCTGGGCCATGCAGGAATTGAGCTGCTATGTTTTGTGCTTAGTCAGCCTTGAGCTTCTGGGTATTTTTTTCTGTCTGATTTGTCACAGGCTGATGTAAATTTTAACTAGAAACCCAGAAAACTGGTCCCTGAAATCAGATTAAAAGAAGATTCCCACACATAGGCACATTTATGCAGCACTTTATGGCTCACCAGGGTTCCTAATAGGATTTGAGCTGCCATAGACTTGGAAACAAGCCCCTGTTTTAGAAGCTTTCAGCAAATTACTGGAGTTCCCCTGAGATCCACAGCCTGTCAGTAGCAGCTTCCCATCCATCCTGGGAAACTGGGCAGGGACCCCACTAAGGACCCTCTGGACTGGGCACAGCTTCTTTCCATGGAGAGAGGCTCCAGCAGCACTTGGCAGTGAGTGTTGGTGATTAATCCATAGGAACAGATAAATCTGTGATCACTGCCAGGCCCTTTCCAGCACTGAATTCCCACCTAAGGGGAGAGGAGACTCTGAAATTGTCCCTTCCAGCACAGCAGCTGCTTTGTGCCAATACCTGGAACCTGGGATTGATCCTAATTGTCCCACTCTGGAGTCCCTGAAGTGTGGGATTATGGAAAACAGCCAAGACAGTGAATCAACCTCTGGTGTCACCCGGTGGTTTTGGGCAGGGCACAGCAATTGGCAGTGGGTGTGTTTGGGGAGAGGAGCCACTGCTTCCCTTCCCAGTGAGGTCTGGGAAAGGCAGCCCAGAGGATGAGGCTTGGGAAGGAGCTGGGAGCTGACAAGTGGCTCAGATCTGCCTGAAACTCCTGAAATGATCTGTGTTGGAAAGCACCTTACAGATCATCCTGCTCCTACCATGGTCAGGGACACCCTCCTGGGGTGTCCATGGAATTTGGTCTGTGCCAGGCTCGTGGAACAGGTGGGGCTTTCTCCCTGAGCCAGTCAGGGGTGACTTTGGGGTCTCCGTGGGAAGAAGCCTGGGAGCTGCATTTCCAGAGCTGGGAGGCTCCTTGCCTGGAAATGGTTCCGGTTTTGCTAGTTTTTTTTTTTTTTTGTTTTTTTTCCAAAATTGGGCTTTACGTTTCTTCCCTGAGGAGGTTTTCCTTGGGCTGTTGGGATTGCACACAGGGTGTTCAAGGGCTCTGTTGTCTCTTTCTGCTGAATGGAAGAGTGAGGGAATGGGGGTGCTCCCAACTATCACAGAAATGTGGGAACAGCCCAGTTCCAGTGAGGAATGTGGTGCCCAGCTTGTGGTGTCCACCCTGAGGTGGTTTTTCCTGTTGTTTATTCCTTGGAGTCTGTTGGAGTGCTGGCCCCTACCCCTCTTTTTTCTCCCTCACACCCCACCACTGGGACAAAATGTGACTTACTTGGGATTGGAATGGCAAATGTTGGAATATCCTCTCCTGGGAATATGCAGGACATCAGGAGGGTCCCTGGAAGCCACAGGGCAGGGGCAGAGTCAGATGAACAATCCTGAATTGGTTTTCAGGGGATGCACCCACTGCATCCTGTGGCTGCAACGACCCCAAAGCTGTTGCTTCCCCTTGGGACAGCCAGGGAAAACATCCCCATCATGGATTTCTGACAGGAAAAACCTCACAGCTCCAGGATACTTGGCTCCTCCCAAATCCAGGCCAGCCCTCCAAAAGACTCCAAGGGATAAACAAGAGGACAGACAGGGTACCCACCACTATTTTTAAAAATACCAATAAAACCAGGGAGAAGCTGTGTTTAATTACAATCAGCCTCCCAGAGAAGAAAAGATGTCTTTACCTAGTAAGGAACTGTTTCCTTAGGATTTGGCAGGAAAAGGAGCTGTGAGGTCTGCAGGTGAATACAACACAGCTGGGCATCAGCTGCAGACGGGTCTCTGTTCAAACCCTCACAGCAAAAAGACAGAATAATATCAAGGCAATGCACCAGGGCACTCAGGATTTGGATTGGGACACTCCATGGCAAAGGTCTGCCCTGGGCTTGAAGCCTCTGAGTCTGAGGCAGCAGACCCAGAGTCACAGCAAGGCACAGCTCCAGACTGGCACACAGTTATTGCCAAGCTGCTGGAAATTCAGTGCTTGGCTGCTCAGCTGGCCCCTGAGGTCAAAGAGAAGATCACACAACCAGGTTTTGGTACAATAGTGCTGATTTCTGGCAACCTGAACACAGAACTTTCCACCAAAGCCAAGGGGCAGCTCTAGGACAGCAGGGAGACAGAGTGAGTGTACAGTGATCAGCCAGCTCCAAAATACAAATGGCATAACAGCCCCCTCAAGGACCACCAGAACCAGCAGCTGCAGAGATCAAGGAGTGCTGCAGTGCTAAGGCAGTCACATTTCTGTCCTTTGGTGTCCAAACTCTTGTTTAATAAACCACAGAACCATTAAGATGCAGGAAGTTTACAGACTGATCTTGGAATGGGAATGCTGTAGCACTTTCATAACATCCCAGTGCGTTCCAGTTCCTCACTCACACTTCATACAAAAATCTTCACACAAACACTTGAACACTGCTCTTCCCATAATACAAACACTTGAAAAATGCCTCTAAGGATTTTTCTTCCCTCCAAAATAGTCTCTTGCTTTAGAGGAGAACAGGACTTCTTAAGTACAGACCCAACACTTGTTCATTCAAGTTCATTGATTGGCTTTTAAGTCATTTCTTCCTCTTCTGCTTTAGATCTTTAGTATTTTTAAATTTCTTCTGTTGCTTGGGTCCTCGTGCTGTTTCTAGTTTTCTTTTCTTCTCACTGGAAAACAGGAACAAAACATCTGTTAAAAGTACACTGGATTACCATCCAGCAGGGAGATTTTTGTTGCAAAATAGGAGTGAGGGAGAAAATTTAAACTTGGTGTGAGAAAAAGCACAAACAAGAGCCTGACTTAGATTTTATAGTGTCCTGATATTCTCTAACCCAGAAGATCTCAATTTTTAGTTCTTGTCTTTGCTTTTCAAAACTTTATCTGTCCTAAATGGGGCATGTGGAATTTAGAGTACTTAGAAGAGAAACTACCACTGATAGTTCCAAACACTCAGTTTTGTCCCTGCACTGGATTCTGACTCAAGCAAACACAATAGAATTCCAAGATCTGACCTTTATAAGCAACTGCTAAGACTCTGTCCTTCCTGGAAAGCTTTTGGAAACTTACAGCTTCCAGCATTCATGGAAAAAAACATTAAGGGTGGAATAGAGATTCCCCAAGGAAAAATAGGGGAAGATTACATGCTGGGCAAGGCAGAAGAAAGAAGATGGATGAAAAATTAAGGAATTGCAGAAACACAGACATTTTCCAGGCTCAAGCTCACATTTGAAAGAATTATTCTTCCCTGAATTTGCATTTTCTTCAATGGCGTCTCCAGGGGCTCCCACCCAGTGTTAGATCCCAAAGCAAATGGGGCAGTCAGGTGGAGTGAGTGACCCAAGGGAGGAATAATCCCAGCTTGTGTGTGGGGTCAGGATCAGATCATCAGCAAGAAAGTCACAATTAAACAAGTTATTGAAGAGAGGACTATCCTTAGAGCAACACAGAAACACTGGGTAGTAGAGCTCCCAGCTGCTCATACCCCAACTCCCCCAGGAAAACTGAGGCTCTGTCCAGGACACCGAGTTCACTTAACCTGCATTTAACCCTTAGGCTTCACTCTTTTGGAAAACATTTTAACAAAGCCAGCAGGAAAGGCCAGAGAGATCTCTGGAATATTTCCACTTCCTTTACCTTTTCAAGCTGACCACAGAAGCGTTCTGCCCTGCTTTGCTCAGCACCTCGTTCCACTCCTCATCATCCCCCCGGATAATGTACCTAAGTGGCAAAGGAGGAGGCAAAGTCAGGTCAAACTGTCAAGCAGAAAGGGAAAAAAAAAACCCATTAAAATAAGGTGTTTCCACTGTCAGGCACACGCTACTCTGCAAACAAAGCCACTGTGGCAGCACCCAACCAAATCACATTTGGGAAACGCACACAAGGTCAGGCTGGCCAAGCTGGCATGGGATAAATCAGTCTGGGAAAAAGTAAAGAGATGCAGCCTGCTTTTAGAAGAGAAATAAAGACAGAAATTGCTACTCAAACAAGCTCATGTCTTGTGGCCCTTGTCTGGGTATTCAAGCACTGTGGAAATTACACCCGGATTTAAAGAGGCACAGCAATTGTGTAGCAAAATGGAGTGACTGCTCTCCATCTCAAGTTCTGGAGATTTGGAATAGATAAGGCTCTGTCCACAAAGCTGAACAATGTTAGACAAAGCCTCACAAGTTTTCTATAACCTGCACTGAAAAGTATTCAAAATAGATTTCTGTCTCTCTCTCTCTCCTCATGGTGGAGAAAAAAAAAAAATCTATTTCTGGTTGAGAAAAAAAAATAAAGGAAACACAGTCCAAGAGGACAAGATCAATCTTGTCATCAATGCCACAAAATGGAATTATCAATATCAATGCTACAAAATGGAATTAATTTTACAACATTCTGGTTGTATTATTTTCCTTATGTGACTGACTTTCAAGTCACATCCACTCTTGTCCTTTCTTCAAACATGACAACCAAAGCTTCAAAGAACCTTTTATTCCTTTTGCAAGATTTATCAGAGCTCAATTTAGAGCCAAGCCAGACAGCTTTCCTGGGACATCAGCACAGTGAACATTATTTATAAGACAAAAAGTGAGAGGGGAAAGAGAAGAGAAAATCAGTGGCATCTGTAACTCCTGTTGGTCCAGAAAGAAAGAAATCTGCTGACACTTAAGTAAAAGCTTTGGTTGGTTGCTCTTTTTGTGTTGATTTGGGGTTTTTTAATGTTTTACCCACTTTTGACAATACACGCCTTTTTTTTTAGTTTTTTTTTTGTTTGTCTGTTTGTTTGTTTTTTACTGCACCTACAGCCTTGTGCACAAATCCCAGCATTCCACCCATGAAAATCTGTATTTGAGACCCAGGCAGATGAATCCTTACTGTGTAAGGTCCATTTCCTTCAGCTTCATCACTTCTTGCTTGTGTTTTTCTTGGAATTCCTTTGCAGCCTCCTCCTGCAACAGGACAGCACAAGGTGCATTAGGTCCTGAGGGCAACAATGATTTTGCAATGGGAGGAAAATGCCTTTTCCCACAGATAAATCCCCTAAAACAAATACCAGCTGGTCCCTGAATAGCTTCTCTCTTTTATCTAATTATATTTTTACATTATTTGTACACATAAACTTGTAATTTTCTGTGAAAACCCCATACTGCAGCTTAAAGCACAACTCCAGCTGCACATAATGCAAACCTGTCAGGTTTTAACTCTCTCATAGTGCCAGATGTGGTGTGGAACCCTTTCCATCCAAGAAAATTTAATGTTTCTGCCCTCAAGGGAACTCCCTGAAGTGCTAACATATGACCCAGGAATAAAGTTTGGAATTACCAAATCATCATTTAAAGATTTCAGCGTTGGCTCCATCACAACATCCTTTGTTGCTGCCATCTGCTCCTCCACAGCCTTTTCCTGCACTGTGTTGAACAGCTGAAAATGAAATAACCCAGCACATGTAAGACTTGGTTTTTGAAACACCATTTATCACCTCTACAATGAACTCCTAATGCTAGACTTCAGGATCTTTGCTATCCTGAACCTTGGAGAGAAATAAAACCAGGAACCAGATCCAAAACTTTTCAATTATTTCACTGGATTTCAAGTCTACTTCTAGATAACACTGGAAAATAATTTCTTTTTTTTTTCCAAGGAAAGCTGAGATGCCATCAGTGCTCTGAACAATGGCTCAGGCAACAAAGATTGTCTGCTCAGCATTCTGGTCAGGGCACTTCAACATGGAAAACCATAAGGTAAGCACTCTTATCTAGGAAATCACTACACAGAATCACAAAGGAAGGGATCTTAAAGATCACCCAGTTCCAACCCCCCTGCCACGGGCATTGAAATCATTGCCACACATTTTCCAGCTGGGATTTTCCCCCCATGGCCAAGAAGTTTATGGTCAGTAACTGGGGATGTGTTAAGGATGCCCAGCTCTGCTCCAGCTCTCTCTTAGCACCACATTTTCTGTTAACATTGGAATGATGCTCCCACCTGCACTACTTTGCGGATGATCCTGTTGAAAAGTCCCATCAATTGACTGCCGGGCAGTTCCAGCTCCTTTTCCAGCTGGTCCAGAGATTTATGCTGCAGGCCAATCCCTAGGAAAAGGGCCTGAGGAAAAGACAGGTATTTCAGTCACAGAGCAAACACAGACACACATTCCACACTGCACTCCTGGTGTTTTCTCCAAATCCTGGCCCCACCCTGTCCATACACACCGACTGTGCAGCAGAGAGGGAGATGTCTCCCATCTGGCTGAGGAAGAACATCCTGGCAATGGTGGGAACCATGTCCATGATGAGGTGATAATCCACCATGTTTCGGGAGTACATCTCCAGCCTCTTCAGGTCATATGGGATGAACACTGACTCCAGCTCAGCACGGCTGATGGCTGGTGGGGAAGAGGAAAAGGCAGCAAGGTCAGGAATGTTCTCCAGAGCTACCCAGGATCTCAGTGTTTAGCATTTATTCAGGCATCTAATGTTTCTCCTTTGCCTTTAACAATTCACACTGGTTTTGCTGTAAAAGAGGTTTGTTCCCTTGCTGCAGCAGAAAAACCCTCTGACCAACACAAACCCCACAAGACACAGGTGCCAACTTCTCCCCAGAGGATTCTCCTCTGCTGAACATCTTGGGAAAACAGCAAATCGAGGTTCCAGGCTCCAGCCATGCTCTCATAGCTGTCCCAAAGAGGGTACTCACCTGCTTGGGGCTGCTGTTTAATATTTTTGTTCTGTAGAATATTCAGTGCCAAGGAGGGAGAGAAGGTGCTGAACTGGTAGGAAAGCAGGGAAAGGAAGCGCCTCCTAAAATCTACAGGGCAAGAGGACAAGGTAAATTACCCCAGTGGACCTCTAGAATCATAAACAGCCCAAAGGGTTCTTGCAGAGTCAGCAGGATCAGAGTTACCTTTCCAGAAGGCAGTGAGCCAAGGTTCCTGTTCTGTCTCCTCTTCATTGAGCATCTTCAACATGATGCAGGAATGCTCCCCTGTCAGGTCATTCTGAAAAATAAATACAGGTCTGTGATTTTATGAGGGATTTCCCACCACCCCCATGAACCTTTCACATTCTGTGCTCAGCTGAGGAAGGGAAATATCTTCTAAATGCATCAACTGCTACTGACCACATCCACCTAATGGAAAATGTAGCAACTTCTAGAATTTGGTAGATCTCAGCTATTTTACCAATAACCACATTAATAGCCCTAATTTTTTTTTTTTGCAAACTACTTGGAGGCCCACATTCACAGCCCTAAAACTCTACTCCTTAACTAGAGGCTCAAAAGAACAAAAATGAACATAGACCAAGCCCTAAAAGCAGCCTCATCCAACCTTCCTGCCCAAACCCCTTCTCAAAGAATCTACTGGAATACATGCCCAGGAATTCCAGCAGGGCAGGATTTTCTCTCAGGAACAGTGTGTTACTTACAGGGGTCTGCCTCAGATAAACTGGCACAAATCCAGCACGTTTCCAAAACCTGGGAGAAAGAGGGAACACACTGAGAATTATGGAGCTGCTGATCACACAGTAATAAATTGTGATTAAATGCAATTTACCTTCTGTACAAAATCAGCTGGTGAGGAGAAAGCACAAGTCTCTAAGACACCCCAACAATCAGTGCAAATGAGCACTGACAGAAAGCAGGAACAGCACCCACCTGACTGAGGGTCCAGCTCAGGGGAATGAAAACTTATGACTGTGATGTCAAAAAATGCACAAACTTTCCAGGTGCTGTGAAAGGCATTTACATCAGTCATGAAAACAACCACCAGCTCTGAAGTCAGCAGCACCTCAACTTTCTGCAGATCACAGGGATTAGAATTTAGCCACTCCCTACCTACCACAGGCTGTTCTTACTTCTACACCCTGGAAAAATTGGGCAAGTAAAGCTTATCATCTGTTTAAGAAGGGCAAGATGTAACTGGGAAACAGAATCATGTCCTACTTGAGCAATCTGGGTGTCAGGCCATAAGACACCCCGAGGTAGTCCAGGTGCTCAGCTTGTCTCTCACTCAGTTTGAGCAGCAAAGGAGGCAAATCTTTCCGAGGTGTCACAACCTCTTCTAATAAACCAACAGTCTGCAAAAGAAAGTGGGAATGGGTTAGCAGCAATCCCCACAGAAAGCTGCAAATTAAAGCTCTTCTGCATGAAAATCAAATCTGAGTATTTCCTCCCTACAGAGTGGAGACTTACAGGGGAAATTACACAGCTTAGCAGGACAGAAAATAATAATAGTAATAAAAAAATCATACCTCACTGCTCACAGTTGTGATTTCTTTTGGCTTTTGAACTGTTTCCTCTTCCAAACATGGGAATTTGCCTTCGTAGTACATCTGCAGCAAAGTCAGAGCTCTGCTGCCATAGCCCATCTGTGAAGAAGCAACAACACACTGTGAAGAAGCAAAACAAGATCTTCGATTTTTAATACAGAGCAACAATGTTCTCCCCTTAAAACCCATTAACAATCAGCAGTGCAAACATCACTCAGTCACTGCAAAAATATTGGTTTTGGCCACGTGGCAGCTCCAGGGAGAAGGAGAGTACAGGACTAGGGTATATGAAATCAGCATCAGCCCTGGTAGTTCAGGGCTGTGTAATAAATAATTCTTGGGGCACAACTCTGGCACTCAGAAAATGCCAAACACTTGGTGATGTCACAGTAAATATCCCTGGATCTGGACTGTGTATGGTGGCTTGGCATTCTCCCATGCTGCCTAGGAATGACAGGAGCACTGGTTTGGTGCCCTGAGCTTAAAATGCTAAAAACTGGAAGGACTGCAGTGCTTGCCCTGCTCCTGAGCTCTGCCTGCAGAGCCATTTCCATGGCACCACCACAGCTGGGTCCCTCCCAGGTACTTTACCCCCTGGTAATCCGGGTGAACAGCGATGCGAACGACGCGCCCGCCGGAGAGGCCCCCAAAATCCGGATCCTGGAACTGCACAAGGGACAGAAAGCCATTAAAGGATACAGCTGGGCACTCTGGAAACACAAAATACATTAAATACACCCTTGGGTGCAGTGCAAATCACCCACCTGCTCTGAAATGGTCCAGGGAATAAGATCACCAGAGGCTTTCTTTCCCCTGGAGAGGCTGTTCATGATGGACTGGCGGGAGATCTCTCCCTCCATGCACACCTGCCAGGATAGACACAAAACCATCAACACACACAAAACTTCTCCTTTCTCCTATTCAACTCTACCAGCATCAAAACTGACACTCAAGTCATTGTCTTACCTGAACAACAGCCAGGACTTCTGGTAATGAATTCTGGGTGGGTGGAACAGGTGGCAAAAGGCAAAAGAGATGATGGGCTGGGGCATCAGAGAGCATCTGGAGGTCATTGGGAGAGTTCTGGAGAGTGAAGACGTCAGAAAGATGAAAAACTGTCCAGAGAATCACAGAATACCCCGAGTTGAAAAGGGCCCATCAGGATTGAGTCCAGCTCCTGGCCCTGCACAGGACAACCCCAAGAATGCCACAAATGTGCCTGAGAGTGTTGCCCAAATGGTTATTCCATGAGGAGAGCTTCGAAGTCCAGCTGATTTTTAAACAATCCCTCTGTTTTCCAAATTTAGAGCTATTAAGAAATTTGGAACTTATACAGTGCTGAGGGATGAAGGAGCTCCCAGGCCAATTCATGGCTGTCACACCCTCAGGCAGCATCTGTTTTCCTCAAGGGAAGCCTTGTGCTCTAATATGTATGAACCTGAACTTCCTATTTTCATACAGCTCCTTTCCTCCTAAGTACCAAATCCTCATTTTTTTCTTTTAAGCCTCAGACTTTTAGAATTCAGTAGTTCAGCACTTCTGGACTTCCCTGTTCACATTTACAGATCACCCCCAGTCTTGAAACCTTGAGAAGAATTATTCCTCTTTTCAGTCTCATAATGGTGCTGCTCTTGATGAGCTTGAGGCTACCAGAACATGGTAAAGAGAACTTCAAATGAGGTTCAGCACTGATAAAATCCTGACAAGCTTGGAGGCTCATTTAGAATTTTAGTCTCCCTATTTTCTCAAGGCAAAAATATTCCAGACTATCTGGAAATGGAGTATGTACAGCCAGGACCACGGCAGAGATCTCAAAGAAAGGAGAATACACCTCTGTACGCAACAAGAAGCAACAGAAGCTGTTGAGAAATCTCAATCAGGCTGTCATAACAAGCACCACTGTCCCCAGAAAATTCCACACTGAAATTTGGAATGAAATGGGATGGAAGAAGACCAAGCCCTACCTTGTAGTGTGAAGCCACATAGAGGGCCATCAGCCTCTGCAGGAAAACTTCTGATGCTCTGTGGTAACAAAAGAGGGTGTCTCTATTTACATAATATCTAAACATAGGGATTAAGGAAAAAAGCCTCCTTGGAAACTAGGAAAAAGCTTCCTGTTGGTTTATTTTCAGTATCTGGGCCACAAACTGGCTTGTCCTCTTAGACTCCACAGCTTAATCTACAAGAATAAATGAGGTTGGGCAGTTTGCAGCTTTCACAGCCTTCAT
Organism: Cinclus cinclus; assembly: GCF_963662255.1. NCBI lineage: Eukaryota > Metazoa > Chordata > Aves > Passeriformes > Cinclidae > Cinclus > Cinclus cinclus. Next base: position 8,694,730 of record NC_085051.1, on the reverse strand, counting down.
CTGTAAAGATAAACCTTTTCTAGCTCCAACAACGGCTTCCCTTCGTGCAACCCTTCCCTGAGGTTGTCTCTGCAGCAAAACTGGGGTTTGGTGATGTCCTGGCAGCACACACCAGCAGTTGCACGAGAGTTTCATTGCAGGAGTGAGGTCTTAGGGAAAAGATCACGTGCTGAGCTCCTGCCATCAGCTACAGAACCAACCATCAACCAGGCAGAAACACATGCAGCGAGGATACAGGTCACAGGTGTCTGGCAGAGGGCAGCCAGAGATGATCCTGGTGATGTTGAGGCAGTCCAAGCACAGGAGATCATTCAGCCACTTCTCCACAGGGTCCCCAGGGGCGTATCTGATGGACTCGTGCAGGGACACCTCGTGCAACGTGCGAGCTGCAAGAGTTGGCAAGGACACTCAGTGCTGGAAGCCACAGCCAGACAAGCATCCCAAAGGATCCCCGGGCTCTCAAGGACTCCCAGACTAGAAAACTGTCAGTGTCTGATTTTTCACTTCTTAAAAAGCCTTCCACCTGAAACTTGTGAGGAAAAACCAGCAGAGTCCTGTCATTTCCCCACACGAGCCCTTCCCCACAGCTGCAAAAGCACATGGATGTGTGGGACAGCCAAGGGACCTGGCTGACAGCAGCCCCAGCCATGGGGACACAGCCCAGAGGTGCTGTACCTGAGGTGAGCTTGGCAGTGGCTGTGGATTTGTTCTCTGCTGTCAGGGTCACCTGGCTCTGGGCGCTCTGCTGGCGGAGCTGCTGGATGAGCTTCAGGGACAGCGACCGACCCGTGCCCTCGTACCTGGAAACCAGGACACAGAGAGCCTGAAGCCAGGAACCAGGAGCCATCCAGAGCTCTGGGGAAGCCCCAGCACAGAGTGGTTGCTCCAGCCTTACCCATTGATGGTGGAAGCCATGAACACCAGGTAAGGGCCCAGCAGGTTCTTCACCAGGGGCAGAGGGATGGCAGCAGCTTCGTCGATCACCAGGAGCTCAGCCTGGCCCAGCTTCACAGAATCAGCAGGGTGGATGTACTGCAAACGAGAGGACACTGTCACACACAGCAGCAGCCTGCCTGCAGTCAGGGAAATGGCAGAGTTCACAAAGCTGGAGCCCTGGAAAGCTCTCTGCTGTCCCTGCTCTCCTCAAACACCAAGGCAGAGACTGAGATGTGGAAAAGCAAAGTCAGGAGAGGGTTTGTGTCACCCTAACAAGGACTGGCTCACATGTCTTCAGCACAATTCCACGTGAATTCATCTGCGGAGGTGAGGAAAATAAAGGAAATCTAATCACTGAAAGCTCTTCCTGCACTGCTCCTTTCACCTTCCTTTGCTTTTGTTTTGGGAGAAACCCAAGAGGGAGCTTTGTAATCTACAAGTTATTCCCTGAAAGAGAGAAGGTATTTTGAGGACATCGCTCTCTAGAGATCTGCCTTACAGCAAAACCCACCAGGGTAGTTGCACATCACACACAATGAACATGCTTAAAATTAAAACAACTTCATCACTGGCAAAAACAATAGCCAGGAACAAAAACTGGAAAGGCAAGGATGCCAATTACCTGGATGGTCTGCCTGTGCTCCTTGAACACATTCACTCTGACCACTGCCTTGTTGAACTCTGGATTTAAGGACTGAACAATCTCATAGTCCAGGTGCTCCTGGAAAATAACATTTTTAAACAATATAAAAAACCAAGATCTAAGAAAAAAATTATTTACCATCATCCTCACCAAAATAAGCTCAGACACCGTTACTTCAGATTCTAATTAAAAATTCTTATAAAAGCTTCAGAGGCCTGAGAACTGGGAAATTATTTACTGATGTGAAAACCTGCTTCACAAAGAAACTGGTTTACCCTGCTTAAAAACAGAGAAAGAAACAACTCCACCATGATTCCTTTTTTTTGCAGAACGTGGTAAAAAACAGGCTGGTAGCAAATATTGTAGCCAAAAGCACAGAGGAGGTGTAAAACTTGCTGGGCAGGAATGCTTTGAAAGCACTGTAAAATAGACTACTCCCCTCACCTGATATTGCAGTGCATCAAAGCCTTTAAATATGAACTCAAAAAGAGTGTGAAGGTTGTCAGGGCTGGGAGATGTGACAAAGATATTGGAGTAACTGCAGAGAAAAAACAAAACAAGAGCTGAACGTTTTTTCTACAAGATTTTACCACCTAAGTACTAAATAGGATGGGTTTTTAATAGGAGGGGTTGACTTCAAAGCACAGCAGATTTCTGTAGATACCTCAATTTATGTGTGATTATTTCACAATCTAAGCAAAATTTGAACCACTCTGTATGCAACAATCAAAAGATACAAGACTGTAAATGAGGGATTTAAGATTAGAAATTACAAATATATTCAGATCCTGTCATGTTGGAATTTTTTTTGTTGTTTTTTTAACTCAGGGATGCAGGTAAGGCCTGGGGAATTGGAGAAGGGCATTGCTCACCCAAATGCTACTGCTCCAGCAATGGCCAGCCCCAAAGCAGCAGATTTCCCTCGTCCCCTGGCTGCTGTTAATGCCACAGTGCTCCTCAGGGTCTTCTCAGAAATGGCTTCAATGAATTTTAGAACTGCTTTTGCCTGAGGATTAGAAACACCCCAGAAAAAGAGGGTTTGAGTTCCTCTCACACCGTGACCTGCCACGCCCAGAGAAGCTCAGCTTTGGCCAGCACACCAACCTGATCCAGGGTTTTGCAGCCATCCACCAGCACCCCCACAGGCTGTGTGTCCTGCAGGCTCTCCTTCAGCTCCCTCAGCTCCAAGTCCTGGGGCCGCAGGCTCTCCTCCTAGGGGCACACAACAGGGTGAGCCAAGGACATGTCAGCACAATCCTACCTTTGTGTGTCTTCTGACACCTTTGGTCAGGCAGAGAAAGGGATCTGGAAGGAAAAGTTACCACAAGAAGAATGTGTTCCCCAAAACCATGAGAATTTACATGGACAGACACGTATTTAACACTTAAATTTCCAGCCATCTTCAGGAGAATGGTCACAAAGAGGTTCCCCAACCCTGACTTCCCCAGGCTTGGACGGAAAAAAAGGGAAGGATTTTGCAGTACATAGTAATTAGAAAATGGCATTGCTAGGAAAAACAGATTAGAAAAGGTGTTCTAACCTTTCAAGACCTTTGTTGTACCTGTCACATGAAGTGTCCATGCAGGGGGAAGAACTACTGCAGCACCAAATACCAAAATAGTATCAAAACTTTTAGAGTCAAAAAATAAACTTGGACACAATTAATTTGAGATGGGAATGAAGGCTGATTTTCCTGGTTGTCAATTCCAAAGGCATCAGCCTCTCCAGCCAACAGATAAGCATTTGTGCTGCTGTCAGTGTTGTTCTAATGATAAAAGGAGGTTGTTTTATTTTTTTAAAACCAGCACCCTATTAAAATGTTTTTACCATCTCTGACAGAACCTGTGTTGGTTATTTCTTAGGCCACACAGCACAGTTCAAATGCTTCAAGATTTCTGTTTAAAACTGGTCCCACTTTACTGCAGTCTACAACTGGAAGTGATAAAAGGATACATTTCTAACGGTGCAAAAACGTGTCTGTATTATCCTCAGGGAATTTTTCCTGGAATGTGACATTAATTAAAACAACTGCCACAGCTTCCAGCTGTGTCCTGAGCCTGCAATATACTTATTTCCAAAGTGCTCTCTCCACTCTCCAACTGCCAGAAAAGTATTTTTGTTGGTCTTGTCCCATCTGCCCACCAGCTTGAAATCCCTCCATGCAACTACAATCAAGCTCTACCTCACTGGGCTGAGAGCAGCAGTACAAGAAAATTCATAAATATGGGCAAGCACAAAAAGAGATGGGACAGGGAAAAAAAATAAAATAAGCAAGAATATTGAAAAAAAGCTCCCTAAGCTTCACCCTCATAATTTTTTGCAGAACATTCTGCTTCCTCTCTGCAATGACATCCTTTGATATAAATCAGGGTGAAATAAAAAAAAAAATCCCTGTTTTTAAATCTTTAAAGATTGGCCAACTCAGAGGGATTTCTGTCAGGGAAAATGGCTGGGATCCCTCACTGACCTGGGACTGCGGGGGCACAGGAACGATGTTGGCAGCATGGCTGGAAATGGGCAGGATGTTCAGCTGGTCATCAATCACCAGGCAGGTCTTGCACGAGGCCAGGGACAGAATGAACCTGAAAAAGGCGAAGAAAAGGCAAAGAAAACTCAGTAAAAACACCAGCACCACTCCCTGAACTCCTTCATCTGGACTCTCTTCTAAACACAGAACATTTACAGCTACCCACAACTGAGCTGCAAGTTCAGCTTCCAAAAAAATGCCTGTTCCAATGCAAATCTGCAGGATGTTTTCCTATCAGGAATACCCAGCGTTGTTCCTGGTGCTTTCCTTGGGCAGACAGCCCAGATCCTTTGCACTCTGAGTCACTCACCTCTCATTGAACCTCCCCACCACATCCTGGTGGGCCTCTGTCCTGTAGCGAGAGTGAACGTCCTGAAAGGAAAAGGAAAGAAAACAGAAAATGTCAGTCTGGAGAAGGGCCACCAGTGACAGTGACATTTACAGGTTCGTGACCCCTTCTTTCCCACTCTTGTCTCTCCATTTCCAGCCACAGCATATCCCAGACATGACTCTGACTTTGTTGTGAAACACCCACATCTGCAGCATCTCAGAAATTCCTGAGTGTAACAAATCCCATCACAGATGAATGAAGGAGCAGGAAAGATGATGGAAGGAAGATAGAGAACAGACCCAACAGAACAGTCTGGAGGAGAACAGACCCACTGTGCAGCACATACCATGGTCATTGTATAGAGCTGCTTCAGGGAGTTCATAGTTCTCAGCAGAATCACCACAATTCCACCACCTTCCACTGTCTCCACAGTTCTGGCCAACAGGTTTGGAGTCAAGGCTTCAAAATCCTGGGGAGTGAAAAGAACTTCAGACCTGCCCGGAGTCCAGCAGTGCAGCTGGCTCCTACTGAAAGGCACAGAAACCCTAAAAACTTTATTCTTCAGAATTTTAATTCACACTTAAATTTGCACTGTCCTGTCACAATTCCTATCAATGACTCGTGAGGGGATAAGCAAAGCCACCAAAACTGAAGCGACAGAAGCAACAAATCCTATTCCTGCAACATTTCAACTGATTATTGCAATGCCCTTTTGAGAGCCAAGTTTTTCCTCACCTGAAGGACACACATCCCAAAGGTGTTCCCCAGGATCTTATGAGTTTCATTGTAGTAGCAGTAGCGGATGTTTGTGGCTGCTATGAACAGCTCAAAGGGATCATCATCCTTGATGTTCAAAGTTCCACTCTTGATCTTCTTCTGGAGCTGCCTCATCCTCTTCTTCCGGTGGCTGGAGAAAAAAAAAAAAAAAGTCATACAGGAGTTTTCTTGGGAAAGGGTTTGAGAAAAGTGTGTTCAGGCTGAGTCTGGAAGTCAGAGCTCAGTCCTAAATATGACTGAGGTTAAACAGCTGAAGAACCCAAGTTCTGAGGTTAAAGAGGAGAGGGGGAATTTAGTCCAGAGCAGCAGAGTCAGTGTTAGAGCTACAGGAGAAAAACCAAAGGTGCTTTCTGCTGGTGTCAGCTCTATTACAGAAGCCAAACTTCAGTCCTGGAAGAGCAAACTTCCCCCAGCCCCTCCAGGAACAAACCTGGCTTCCCCTTACACCCGAATCCCTCAGCCTGCAGCACTGGCTCCCCAGAGAGCAGCAAGACACCCAGGGGATCTCTCACCTGCTGAAGCCCAGCTCCTTCTTGTAGCACCACAGCACAGAGGGCCTGGCCTTCACCGTGGCCTTGGACAACATGTGGTGAAGGATAACGACCTGCCAGAGCACACAACACTCACAAACAGCTCTCAGGGGAACATCAAAAAGCAAAGTGTTTTTCTAAACTTAATTTTACAGCTCTATTTCCGCTGTGGAGAACAGGAGGATCCCTTGGCACGAAGCAAAGCTGTGTCTGTGCCTTCTCCTGGGTTGCAGGACACTTGATTTGACCTCCTGTTTCCTTAGTTCCCTTCTCTGGCAGAACTAACACTGATAATTCCAGGCTAAATATGGTTCTAGTGCTTGTCTCTTATGGATAATCCATTCATATGGATTTTCCACAGTGTGTTTCAGTGAAAACACTGAGCACAACCAGACCTGGGAGATGCCAGAACCCATAAGTGAATAATGCCAACATTCCTGTACTGCCACCCAAATAACTAATTATTTTCCAAGTTTTTTAAAAAAATAATTAATTTTATTTGCCCACAAACTGAAAGTAAGTGAATTATCAGTTAAACAGCAGTTAGAACAGAACAGCAGCAGGACCAGGGCAGTGATTGTTCCCCTCTGCTCAGCACTGGGGAGGCCACACTTAAAATCCTGTGCTCAGTTTTGGGCCTCTCACTGCAAGAAAAACACTGTGGGGCTGGAGCATGTCCAGGGAAGGGAATGGAGCTGGGGAAGGAGTTCAGCCTGGAGAAAAGGGGGCTCAGGGAGACTTTCTGGCTCTGTACAACTCTCTGACTGGAGGAGGCAGCCAGGTCAGGCTCTGCTCCCAGGAACAAGGGACAAGAGGAGAGGAAAAGGCTTCAGGCTGTGCTGGAGGGGTTTAGGTTGGATACAAGGCAAAATTTCTTCCCTGAATGGGCTGTCAAGTCCCCAGCCCTGCAGGGATTCAAAAGCCACGTAGATGTGGCACTTGGGGACGTGGGTTTGACCTTGCTGGACTCAGTGATCTGGGAGGGCTGTTCCACCTTGAACAACTCTGTGATTCTGTGAACTGACTTATCCTAAAACATCATGGGTTTGTCATGCTTCTCTTCCCCTCCCCACCCGAAAAACACAAAGAGTCTCTGAAGAAAAATGAGTTTAGCACTTAATTTCCTGCATACCAACTTCACCGAGTAGGTTCATCTGCGAGACGACTCAAAGCCCAGTCCGAGAGAGAAACCATCGCAGGTCAGGGCAGAACCGAGGGGAAAAACTTCCAGCTGGCCAGAACATGTAATATCCTTTGCCCCGGTTTAAACAAACCAAACCAAACACACGAACCCCAGGCTGTCCTGAGTTTCATTTGACGTTCATGAGCTTAGACAGGAGATGTCTAAGGGAGATCTCACCATTTCCAAACCCTCTGTCCCTGCGAGTTCCCTCCCCCTCACACCCCACTGCTCTGCCTGGGGCTGTGACGGTTTAATTCCTGCTGCAGGCAGAGAGGAGCAGAGACTGAAGGACTGCGGCAGGCCCGGGTGGGTCCCGGCACCCACAGCCCCGCACCCTCCGGGACGGCGTTACCTGGTCCTTGCCGCGGTCGCCTACCACCACGAACAGGCTCCGCTGCCGCTCTGCCACGCCGTTCTCGATGAGGACGCGGATGCGGTTGTCCACCTTGCGGCGCTGCATGGCTGCGGCTCCCGGAGCTTCCCCCGCCGCTCCCGGAGTGCCGCTCCCGGAGCTCCTCTCCCGGAGCTTCCCCCGCCGCTCCCGGAGCTCCTCTCCCGGCGCTTCCCCCTCCGCTCCCGGAGCTCCTCTCCCGGAGCTTCCCCCGCCGCTCCCGGAGTGCCGCTCCCGGAGCTCCTCTCCCGGAGCTTCCCCCGCCGCTCCCGGAGCTCCTCTCCCGGCTCCGCTCCCGCCGCGCCCACGTGGGAGTCACGTGGGAGCCACGTGGGGCCGGGCGCGGGCGCCGCGCAGCGTGGGAGGACCCCGGGGCTGCCCGCGCCGGCCGCCTGCGAGACGTGACAGACATAGATCTGTTTGTAAATGTTTCTGTATAAACACGGAACTATTTCTAAATGTTTCTGTATCTCTGGAGATCGAACTTTCAAGCGGAATAATTGAAAGTAGCTTTGCACATGGGAAAGGACTCGTGCCCAGCCGCCTCCCACGATCCCTGCGAGACACAGAGCAGCCCCTACTTCCCACAGCTCTTTCTTTTTCTTTCTTTCTTTCTTTCTTTCTTTTTTTCTCTCTCTCTTTCTTTCTCTCTTTCTTTCCTTCTCTTTATTTCTCTTTCTCTCTCTTTCGTTCTTTTTCTTCCTCTCTCTTCCTCTTTTTCTCTCTTCCTTTCTCTTCCTGTTTTTCTCTCTTCCTCTCTTTCTCTTCCTTTCTCTCTTTTTCTTACCCTTTCTTCCTTCCTCCCTTCCCCTCCCTCTCTGTAAAAAGGGGATGAACCAAACTTCACTGAGATAGCAACACCGATTTGATTTATTTTTTTTTAACACTTTGTTCTAACAACATCCTGCCTGTGAGCCCTCCAGGTTTGTGGGCACAAAGAGGAGACCTCTGAATTTATAAAGATAATTCCATTTCCATACCAGCGAACTCTGAGTCTGAGTGGCCTTTGCTCCTGGAGGGAGAGATGATAAAAACAAATATATACGAAAAAAAGGCATTTGGAGCCAGCTTCCCCGAGGAAGAAAGACTGCACAGAGAAAACAGAACACATCCAGAAAACAACAAATCTTTGGAATTCATTATTACAGGATGCTAAATAAACCTCCAGGAAATATTAGGAATCCTGCTCCTCAGTAAGAGTAGGGAGCTTCAAACATTTGAGCTCTGCTTCCTAATAAATCCAGAGCTGTTTGAAAGTTTTCCGTACAAAATCCCAAGCTGCACAACCATGATGGAGCAGCAACAAGAAAATGATTTATCAGTCTGACCTGAAATTCCAGTGAGGCTTCAGAAACATGGAATTTTATTCTCAAACTGACAGTAAAGCCATTCCTAACCTTTCAATACCAAAGTTGAGCCGAGCTACTTGCATAGATACATTTATTCTTAGCTTTTAATACTGCCAATTTTTTTTTTTAACTTGAACATTCAAACAATGAAGTATTTAAAAACAGGGGATGGCATAGTAAAAATGTTTAATACCACTGGATGTCTTTGGGGTTGTTTTAAAATATAACACAAATATGATAAAAGTATTGAATTAATAATCATAAAGGCTGTAGAACAATTTTTAGGTGAACCCAGTTAAACCCAGTCACTGAGACAAGACCACCAATGCAACAGAAGTGTAGCAAGACAATCCCTTTAGGTACAAAATATTTGCTTCAAAGGGAAGGACATAAAACATTTAAATAGATTTATTTTTCAAGTGTTTACATAAGCCATGGACCAATTTGTTTCCAACGCTGAGTTAAAGAACTGCAGACATATATACAGGTATGTTTAAGGCCATCAGAAAATTTAAACCTGACAACAAACTAAAAATTCTCAACACTTATTTTATGTGCTAGAAGCATTACTAAAATTAATTCTAAAGTCCAAGAGCTTCAAAAGAGGAAATATATTTTCATTTAATAAAAGTCTAATGGATATTTCCTAGAATTTAGCTTGAAACTAAAATTCCAGGTGTCTTCTTGATCTGCTGTTGGGTACAAATGGGACAGCAGAGTTGGAACAGAGCTGGTTACACCCTTCTGACTCTTTTATGGGTATTAAAAAGGGATATTAAAAGACAGATTCTTTTCCCATAACTGCAGCAAAAGCAAAAAAAAATTAATTCATAACCAAATTCCAAGTTAGGTTCTAGTTTTCCTAATGCAGTTCTCCTACGTGCTGCTCCAAGTGGCTTTTAGGAAGTGGGTTTTGGAAAACAGATTTCCTTCCCTGCATTAAGACTGGATCTGGAGGGCCACGAATTTTAACAGCATTATATTCAAAAAGCCTCTGAAAGTGGTTAATAGAATAGCACCTCTTCCCTTAGATGAACAGTCTAGAAAAGGAAGTTTCTCATCACACTCTGCTACATCACACCAAAAATACACATTTGAGGGACCTTCCCCACATCCTGCCCTCTGCAAAAATATACTGGCCAACAGGAAAATATCAGTTTAAGCAAATAGCCCTCTCCACGACCGTGAGCTGTGCTGACAAAAATAAGGGATAATTTCCAAAGTTCCCTTATTTTTGTCAAAGTCAAAAGCTCCTTCCCTGAAGTTGTGCCACTGACATGACAGCCAAGGTCAGACCCAGACCAGTGGAGTGCTCAGATGCATTTTAACAAATCCTGTCATTTCAGGAAAAAACACCATTAGAAGAAAGGAGCTGCACAGTGTTGCAATGCTGGAGCATCCAGCAAAGCTCCAGACAATAATCATAAATATGCTTAAGGCCGGATTTAAAAAAGGAAATTGTCCTCTTAAGTTCAACAGAATTTTGCTGTTTGGGCTCATTTTCTACTTGGTCTTCACATGTTCTGGTCCATCAGTGAGGGACACTGCACCTTGCCAGCACATCTGTGCAAGTTCACAGCTGCCAGCTCAAGTGATGGGAAACCTTTTAGTCCCATCCATGCTCAGTGCAGATGGAAACAGGTGCCCAGATTGTCGGAACAAAACCAGTCTCCCTCACAGTGACAAACCTCAGACCCAGCTTGTACCTTCAAGCATCCTTGCCAATACTTTGCAATAGACTTTAACCAAGAACAGTTTCACATCAGCAAGAGAGATGCTCTGATTTCCCAGGATGTGACTGCAGTCTCATGAACAGGGTGAGGGGTATATCAAGAGTCTTCAAGCAACTGGTTCTGTATCTTGCTCTTCTGGACCACAAAGATTTTGCCCTATTTGTTCTTATTCATATGGATTTTAAGAACTTTTTCAGTATAATTTATCATATTTGCAGTATTTATCTGCACTTACAGCCTCTTCAGTAACTTTTCTCTTCTCAAATGCCATGTGGGAGAAAGAGGGAAGCTCGAACCTTTCTCCAAAGACAAAAGATTGTAACACAACCAATCTTCCTAAAAACTTAAAGTTGGTGGGACATTTTGAGAAGACACATTTTTAAGAACACAAGGTTCTCTGAGAGTTAAATCCCAGCAGGATACATTGCCTAGTTAAGTAACAAGAAGCCAAAAATCTTCTAACTGCTCTGCCTGATGATTCAGAGGTTGCTGTATACAAGAAACAAGATCTGGGGAAGAAAACAGGGGTTAAGTGAAGTTTAGAACCCTCTCCACAGCAAAATCCCAAAGCTGCACAGGTGAACTCTTCTTAGAGAACAGCCTGTACACAGTAAAAAACACAGGAGTAAAATTCAGGAGCAGGCTGGCCTCAGGTATAATAAAACAGCTCATGATTTCTGGGTAAGTTTTCATGTAGGAGGATATCTAGGAAGCATCCAAGTTTCCCAGCCACAGCAACAATACGTACAAACATCTGAAATACTTGAGGGATTTATAAATTACTTGCTCAGGAACCCTTGAACTACAGCCAAGAAGAAGCAAGAGGCTGAAGGCAGAAGTTTGGTTTTGAACAGGCTGAGACACAGCCCTGTCCCACGGTCTCCTTCCAGCCACAGGATCAGAGCCCAGCTACCCATGGAATGAACAGCTCATGCCTACATCCAGAGCGGGCTCAGCACCACAGCCAGCCCCAGACTGCTACAGCTTTGCTTCAACAAACTTCTGCTAACAGTCTTGCCTCTAAATAGGACCTTTTCCAAAAGAAACGTACCTAGGAGCGCTTGGGGTCTGGAGGGCACTCGGATCTAGAGCCAAGATATGGAGTAAAAATTGAGCTGCCCTGAAGAGGCCAGGAAAGCAGCGGGAGCTGCGTGCCACAGGGCGACTCCAGCTGATGTCTCAGGACACTATTACACCACAGATTGACATCAAAGGGATCTGTGTACATTCCCAGCTCACATCTCAGGGACTTGTTCCACCTCTCCCTCCATCAGGAAACAGCAGGGCACCAGCTCTAAAGGTCACTGTCATACAGGAAAAGGTTTGCCAACTTGACTCCCAGTGAAGAAGCCCAGTGTTTTATTAAGAAATTCAAGTTGGAAAAAAATCCCAAACCAACCCCCCAAACTCAAGGTACAATGTTTTGATCTGTTCAGAGATCTAATTGAGTATGGTGCACATTTACTGACAAACTGCAATTAGTCCCTTAAGGAGCATTTGCTGTGCAATGGAGAAAGCTGAGCAGCTTGTGTTCTACCAACCATTGAAAAGCTGATGCGTAACAAAACATAACGTAATTAAAAGAATTCACTGTTTTCCTATATCAGTTCAACATTAAAAGGTTTGTCTTTTTATTTTTTTTCCAGTTAAAAAACAGTTGGGACTATTATCTCAGTAATAGCTTCCTAAAAAAGACACAGAACAGCAACTTCTCACCGGACTGCAGTTTAGGAATGTTCTAGGCCTTGACTCAAACTGCTGCTTCCAGACATCAGCCCTGTTTCGGGATGCCTGGTGTGGAATATGGTCTTCACATGCTTATCACTTCCCGCAGTGAAAACATTTTTCATTTGTGCTCTTCACACAGGACATGGAAAAGTGATATCCCACCTATTTGTATGGAGTTCCAGACTGTTTCACAACGAAGTCAAAAGTATCTGACTGCAAGTTCTGAAAGTTCAGTTGTGATACAAAGAAGAAATGACCCTCTGAGTGAAAACAACCTTCAGTTTTGTACAGAACAGTTTACCACCACACAGTTGTTCCTTAATTTCACCTTTCCACAGGCAGGAAATTATTTGATGAGCAATACTTAACAGAACATAGCACTTTTCTTCTTGTACGTGCTATAGAATGCAACAGAACTACCAACACCTCTATGGAGGCAGCTATCAAAATATTCTCCCCACTGCAGAGAGAGTGCATGTGCGCAAAAGGCAGGCACAAGTGATTTTTCCAAAGATTATACCACAAGGATGCAGTAAAACTTGAATAAGACTTGGTATTTTCCAGCTCCTAGGCTTATGCCGTTTGTTTTATACATCGCTGCCTTGATGAAACAAAAAGGAAAAGTCCATCAAAAAGAAAAGTTTCCCAGAAGTCACAGCTAGTAGAATAAAACCAGAAAAGAGGAGGAGGGTTTACATCTAGTCAGGAAAAAGAGACTATTGGGGGGAAAAAAAAAACAAGAAGGAAATAAAAAAAACACCTTATGAAATGTCACCCCATCACACTGAATCTGTTTCAGCCGTTGAAAACCAGTGTTCCAGGATACAATTTTTATAAACATGTTTTATTTATCTTGCTTATACCATCAGAACTGTAACTGCTGGCTGTCATTTCCCTGAAAAGGGGAAATCAACTCAAACACAGACTGGTGCTTTTCAAAAGATAGCAATTGGAAGGGCAGCAGCAGCGGGCATTTGAGATTTCTTAAAACCTTCAAGGCTGCAGGAAAGACAAAAGGACATGTGACCAAAAGTGTTATGATTATCCATTAGGGATTTCCATCAGTACCGGCATCAGTTATTTAGGTGATAATACAGCAAAGTCAAGTATTAGTGACAGACAATGTGCAAGTCATAAGGAATGATAGAGAATACCAATCCTTACAAAAGTCATTGCTATCAAAGAAACTTAAAAGTGTTTCAAAGAGATATCTAAATACTTCACATCAAATATACAGTGGCCATCCAGATTTTAGCTCAGGATTTGTTGCAAAATTTTGTCCAAGTGCCAAATCAAAGCTTTTATTTTTGTTTTTTTTTCACCTTGTCTCCTAAAAAAAAAATAATTACAATTACATTAGCAGTTATGCAAGCGCTCTTAAATCCTTAGCCACAGGAATCGGGGCCCTGGTGATGAGGAGTGCTGCAGCTAAGGGTGCCTCTTTGTCACAAACTGCCTCTAAGCCCACCTGTCTATTTAGGGCAAACGCATCACTACACATCCTGAACTGTTCAGTGCTTCAATTTAATAAGAAAAAGCTGAAATGCAGTTTTTCTACCAAGCCACACTTCACCTTTTCCATCTTTTCACGGGAACATTTAAGTTTTGTCAACTGCCACCACAGTAAATCTTTATAGATTTGCAGATTTTATCTGAATTTTGTTAAATCACTTTTAAATGTCAGAAGTGAGTCTTTGCTTTTTCCTGCCACTTCAGTTAACCATGGAGATTGGATCACCCTGAAAAATTGCCTTTTTTGCTTTATTCTTAGCAAGGGTGAGGAATCTGAATCTCGTGTGCAAGGCTCAAGATGATGCTTAGGACAGAACATGCAGAGTAAACGTTGTTTCGTTCCTTTCAATATCCAGGGAATATAAAGCTGGCAACTGTAGTCCTGTCATTATGGGTAATGAAAATAGTCCCTTTACAACAAACTTCCTGTAAGGGAGAACAAATAGATAATAACTCTTCTGGTAACATGTATTGTACACTGGCCAGCGTGTTTTTGGCGTTGAACGGAATCCTGTGAACGTGTTTAATTCACTTGCTGAGCATTCATCTGAGGCATCCCTCTGTTTGGTCTGGGGGGCCCTCCACGACCTAGAAAACACAAAAACGGGGTTGAGTTCTGCAGGAAATCAGGTTAGCTTAAAAGTAGTTCTAAATCTTCTGGTCTGAACTCAGGCAGACTTTGTTGTGCTTCCTAAAACACGCTCTCATCAGCTTCACCACAGCCTCAATGTTGCACTGAACTCCAGAGGCCTCAGCTCCACACCTCAGGGCTTTCAGGACCAAGGGACAGAACCCTTCAAAACTGAACTACCACATGGGGTTTCACAGATGCAGGGCCACAGGCTCGAGCTGCCCTCACTGCCAAGGCACTCATGGCAATGTCTGTATTGAGACAGAACACAGACTCATCACCAAAAATGTACTAAACAGAAGACCTGAGGAAATAGTGACGAAAGCAAAATTTAGAAGCTTAACAGCCTCATTATGTCTGTTGGGTTTATTTCCTAAGGCTTTCATTAATAAAAGACAGTTAAGTAGTTCTGCTATATCTAAATGTCAACAGCAACTGCTGTTGAAACTTCTTTTCCAAGAATTCTTCATTTATCAGCCAACTAAATATCCACCACCAGTTCACAGGATCCCAGTAACTCAAGTCAGCAGGGTCACCCATGAGGTCAGAGGAAAGTCAGCTTATTCTCAATTGTGAGCTGCAGAGTAAGGACTGAGGCTGCTTTTAAAGCGCAGAACTTTAAAAGTTGGCTCAGAAATTTCCAGTTAACCCAGATCAAGTATTTGCATGTCAGGAAATTACCTCTAGGAGCTCCCCGAGGTCCACTTTGTCCAGAGCCACGTTTGAAATTTTGTTGATATCCATCCTGAAGCAAAGAAATTTAAAAAGTTGCAACATAAAACCTGGGCATTCTGTTATTAATTGCCAGCAACATAAGGATCTTTTAAAACAACATAAGGATCTTTTAGAACAACATACACTGACAAAACACCTGTAACTTCAACATGCAACATTTCTTTAGTTTAAAATAATCTTCAAAAAATAAATTCTTACTTCCACTAGTGCCTAGCAGCTGTAATAAAATGTGTAGTGAGAAATGCTCTCTCCAGTTACAGGATCTATTGCTCAATGTAACTAAGAAATAGAAACAGAAGCATTTAGGGTTCAACTTTTCCAAACTACACAGAGCAGTTTGTCTTCCTAAGCAGTAAGAGAAGTCCCAGAGGAAGCTGTCACTACCAGCTCTGAGTGCTTTTGGCAGGTACTTCCCTCCCCACTGGTAGCTTACCCTCTGGTAGTTCGAGTAATCCCGAGGAGCATTGAACTGGGGCTGTGTGTAGCCACTGTTTGGAGTGTTGGAAAAGGAAGGACGGTAGCCATCGTATCCCCCTAAGGAACAGGGCACAAGTCTTTCACTTGGAAAGCAAAGTTGCACTTAACACTTGACCTTCTGCTACTACAGAAAGAAAAGCAGTAACAGTGTTTTACCTAAACCTTAAAATCCCACCCCTTTAGCATGGGCTGTTTACCTGCCAAGTCAAGAAAATGTCTCCAACATCTAATATATGACAAGAAATGAGAATGAACCCCTGGTAAGGACTGGGAGGAGGCAGTGCTCAGTGCATTTCTCAGAGTAACCCAAGGTTTGACTTACAGAACATTCAGTCCAAAGCTGAACATGACCCTAGGTAGGATCTAAATGTCCCAGCTGTGATTACTGCATTCACACTCCAATTGGCTGTATTTTTATTACACAGGCTTCTTCTCTACTCCCCAGCCACAGGAGGGGAAGAGAACATGGAACATCAGTAGCCATAAGTAGTCCCAGAACACCTGACAAGGAAATCTCTGTCCTATTCCAACATAAACCTCTTTGTAACACTGACAGTCACACCCGTGAGAACCAGGAATCACGAACATTCTCCAATTTACAGTATCATTCTTCCACCCTTGTTAATTCCCTTGGCCTAGTGACTTTTGGACTCTTGTGCTCCTGTACTTCTGCATAAGCCATTATGTATATAAGCCATTGTACATAAGCCATTATTCTCATTCTGATGAAACAACTATAAAATACACTGTGGAAACAAAAAGCATTTTTGAAATATCAAATGGCATCCAAACTCCTTCCTTGATGGGTGGGTATATCTGCATTTGCTTATACTTGCAGTGGATGCTTAATATTGTACTGTAAAAGAGGTCCAAACACACACCTAAAATTTAAGTTGCTTATCTACAACCAGTAAGATTTTTATGACCTGTTTCAGTGTCTCACAGGGATATCACCCCAGTCTCACAAGAGCAGGTCAGTGTAACACTTGCTCTCCTGACCTGGAGCTCCCCCAGGTGCAAGCAGAGGTCAGGGAGTGTTCTGAGAGCTGCTCACCTCTGAATCCATTTGCTGGGCCCCTGTAACCGTTCATGAGGCCCCGGGCCCCGCGGGATCCCCCCCGGGACACCCCTCGGCTGTTGTAGTAAGGCTGGCTGTTCCTGGGGAATCCAGTGCTCTGCTGGGGAGGCTGCTGGTGGTTTCCTGCCACTTGGTGACTCTGGTCCGGGGAACCGTGGTAGGTACCAACCACTGCAGGGGAATCAGGGGAAAAAGAAGTATAAAAGGCTGGATTTCTGTATGTTCCCACGTGTCTCTCTTTAAACCATTCATTCTGTTAAAGAGGATAAGGATGAGGCTCTTCCTCCTTATTCCACATCCAGTACTTGGTAGCACTTCAGTGGAAAGTGAAGGCAGTGCTGAGAGAAAAACAGCTCTGGATATAGACTTTTATTTTTTCAAGCTGCTAACCTGGAAAGCATTTTGCCTGCTGAATTCAAACCATATCTCACTGACTTCAGCACATGATTCCAGGCCCTTGTGACCATACATCAACTGTGAGAAGCAATCCATATCTGCTCTCATTTCCAGGTTACTATTTCCATTATAGAATGTCACCTGAAATGGCACTGTTTTATTAAAGCAACTTTAACATCAGCAGAGACAGTACTTCACTCTAGTGCTTGCATCTTCAGAATAATCCCATTCATGGTTTTTTTAAAAACCTATATAAACCTCAGTCAGGTGGCTTAACAGCTGGAGACAGATATACTGAATTTCACTCCCTGCTGGATATTCAAACCCAGACAGAATAACAAAACCTGCTATTGCTCAGGGGAAAGGTTTGCAAATGAACCTGTTACATGCTTTGTTCCATCATCTAGGACTTCACAGACTGCTCTACCAAGGCCACAAGAATTTTACCTGTCTGGAGTTGTTCTTGCTGGAGATCTGATTGTTCTACTTGGTGAGGTTGATTGGAGAAACTCTGGTTGTAACTGGCCTGGTATTGGTTTTGCTGCTTAAGGGTTTCTGGCTCATTCACAGGAGGAACAGGTGCATTCATGTTGAATACCTGTAAGAGCAGAAATTCAGTTTTACAACTCTGTAAAGAAGGACTGAAGTCTTAGAAATGTGAATAACCAAAGGCTACTCTACGCAGCTTACATGACTGATTCCACCACAAGCAATGAGTACCAAACCAAAGGGATCCAGTACTGATTTCCTACTCACTGTTTGCATGGATTGGAATGGAGCTGCATTGACGTTGATTCCGCTGCTATGCAAAGGCTTGCTGGATCCAGCCTGGAACACCTGAGGCTGGGACGCAGCTGGAAGTGATGATGAGGATGGGGTCTGGTCTGCATTCAGGGACATGGAAGCCTAATAATTAAAACAAACAACGTTTTAGCAGCTCTTGAGGTACCAAAAATTTAACTTCAAAAACTCTGCTTAAAAAAGAGTGGCAATACCTCAGCTTCACCTCTACTAATGACTGTTTTCTACTTCAGCTCAACAGCCTCATTCACAACAGCATAATGAGAGGAAAAACCTAACCATCTTCTCCCTCATTAGCTTGAAACACAACCAGAAAAAACTAGAGGGGGGAAATGAAGAAGTTTCCAGGCTAACTGCTGTGAAAAAATAAATCCCATTTCCTAAGCCAACAACACTGATGCTCCCATGCTGATGTTGGCATGCTGCATCCAACTAAACAAGCTTCCAAATGAAAAGTCTTGTTGTGGAGCACTTACCGGTCACAGAAAGGCTCAGAACTTTGAAATTAAAGGGAATTGAAGCACAACTATCGACTAAAAACAACATTATTTACGAAGAAACATAGACTAACATTAGATGCCACCTGCAATCAGAGTTCTTCCCACCCCTGTGAAACCTGACTTGCCTGAATCTGGTCAATTGATTCTTTCTGTGGCCGCTGCTCTGCTGTGTGAGAAGGCTGATACATGGGTTGGGAAGCTGTATATCCCTCACTTGTAGAAGAAACCAAGGGAACCTGACAAAATAAACCCCAAAGCCCCCAAAAGTCAGCTGATGCTCACACACAGTTTTGTAGAAAGTATCAGAGAACTCTGGAGTCTGTGAGCCAGATCTTCAAACCAGTACAAATCAATCGCTTTTCAACCACTAACATTCTAACATGACACAGCTCCAAGCTCAAACACAAGTGGACAAGGGCTGGCTTCCAATGGCCTGGATTTCACATTTTACAAGCTCTGCTCCCACACAGAGAGCCCAGGGAAAAGTCCAACCAGCAAAGCAGAGCACTTGGCATTAAAGGCTGTACTGGACAGTTTAAGAGGCAATAGACAGTAACTGATGGGGCTGTTCACATCACATTGGAATGCTTCAAAGCCAAGAGTAAGTTCAGCTACTGCTTGCAAGATCCTCGAGAGAATCACTGGCAGCACTGGTTGAGGTAAAGGAAATAAAAAAAAAAATCCTTTGGATTAAGTCAGACATCACCTAATAATAAAATAAAAACCAGTGCAGAGAAAACCCTTTGCCCAAAAAATTAGTCTACTCCTACAAGACAACAAAACTGTGGAGAGCACCAGCACTACAGGAGGTACACACAGAGGAAACTCAAGAAATAATTCCCTCACTCCTGTTTCTAAATAAATGAGTGACTTAAACCTTGCAGACCTAATCTGGATACACCAAAGGAAGCAATTTATACTACCTGTACTGTGAGATCCATCATCTATCCAGTTTTTTTTTTTTGGTTTGCAAATACCTACAGGGATCAGACCCATTATTGAGACCAGCAGAGTCCTCAGAGATGCCACACATGCTTACTACAAAATTAGGAACTCCTTTAATCACCAGACAACTGAAACATCTTAACAAGAAAGTAACTACTTCATTTATATAGTGCAGAAGCAAGTTTAGGAGATCCTACTTAATGCTCAACTGGAAACAGCATTCAACTCACGCTGACTGCTCTACAAATCCAGGATAAAATCCCAACCCAAGCAAGCAACTGGGAATAATCAAGCAGAACACAAACTCTATAGTTAATGCATGAGATTTACTTGTGCCCTAACACTCACTTGAACAGACACAGGCTGCCCTGCGACCAAGTGGTTTTAGCATTTCTGTTGCAAGTAAGTAATGAACTACCTGATTCCCATTATTGGAAATTTGCAGTGTCTGCAGAGAATGAAGCTAGGAACTAGTAATACTTGTAAGCAACGATGGAGATCACCAATTTCCCAAAACTGGAACTTCAGCTTTTTCTTGGAGTTTCTCATGTAGTTAGGAAATAAATCCTTTTATAACTCCAATCAGGCCTAGTATCAGACTCAAATCCAAACCAGAATTTACTAAATATTTTACCTGTGTAGCTTCTGGTTGCACAGGAACTTGGGTAGGCTGGGCAAGTCTTGACTCAGCATGAACTGAAAGAAAATAATTTCACTTATTACATAATAAAATCAAGCCTTTTACAGAATAACATTATTATCTTCTCTGAGCATTTATGTGAAAGCTGATCATCATGAAGATGATGAAGCCTTAAGCATGACAAAGCTATTCTCAAATTACAAACTCCTGCTTCCACACTAAAAACATTTTATCTACTTGGCCAAAATAATCCAAAGCAAAACCAATGAAGCTTTAGATGTTCCATATTTCCAAGCAAAACCTATAAGCAAGTGAGAATTGGAAGTCTAAAAACAATACAATCACATTTCTGAGAACACCACACTGTAATAGGATTGTACTGTTACTTGTGGTGACCTTCACACTATGCAGGAGCAACTGAAGCATTTCTAAAAGAGGACTTCCAGCCTTCCCCAGTACTTCTGTTTAGGATTTACCATTACAAACCTGGAGGGCAAACCATTTGGGGCATGTCCAAACTCTGTGCTGGGTTCATGGGCTGTGCAGATACAATGGCAGGATCAAGTGTTTGGTTCTCAAATTCCAGCATCGAGTCCTGGGGAGAAAAAAATTAAAAAAATACTAAAAATCAAATCCACATTGCTGTGGGTTAAAACATATGAATGTTTAGAGTACAGAAATACCTGCATAAAGTTGTAGGGGCCCTGCATCTGTGCCATGAGGTCCTGTACTCGCTGTCTCCTGACCAGGGGGTCTGCCTGAGCCACAGCACTGAGCGTGTGAGGTTCCGGGACAGGAGGAGACGTCGCCTGTGTCTGTTGCTGCAGGGAATTTACAACCTAACAAGAGACAACAACCAACTGCAATTTCAGCTCAAGGCAGCACTGCACTCAATGACTTGTGACTTCTTGGCGTTTCTGGCTATTGCCTAACTGGTTATGGATGATGGAATTGCTGTAGTGGAGCTGAAGGACAGGTACTGGTGGCCAAATACTCATCTCAGCACTGACAGGATTAGAGTTCACACTCTGCTCTTTTTTCTCTCCATCTACTCTTTTCCTCATGAAAAAAGTATCTGTTCAATATTACATGGAATTTCTGAGAGCAGAACTTGAGATTGCAATTTATCACCATTTGAAAATTTAAAGGAAGTGGGGGAAGAGTAAGCAGAAATATACACAAATAGGGAACCATCATCTTCTCATCATCATCTGCTTTTTGGCAAACATAAGCGGAGTCAGAATTTTTTGGTGTTTCTTAACGACTTCATAAAGCTCAATTGTCACAGCCACTGTTATCCTAGCATCCTGATGTACTGTGTCAGGAACAGCAGGCAGCATTGCATGACAAGGATTGCCAGACAGCACGGTGAGGGGGCACCAGAAGCCCAGAAGCAGAAGCACAGATCAGGGAGGGCAGGAAAGCTCAGATTTACCAGACATATCCCATAGTGGCAAACATCAGCAAAGGCACGAACTGCAATGGGCTTTCAGATAACACCTGATTAGACAGCAGAGCAACCAGCAAAGCTGGACCATGGGTACCTCAAACATCCATCAGCAAATCCTTTGGAAACAGACAGCAACAAAGATGGTCCAGCTGCACTATGATGGCCCTAACCTGCTCTTTAGGCAGCTCACATAATCCAGAAGTGCCATTTCCAATGTCAACAAATGCCCTTTAAAATATCATTGTCTCTTATCATTACTTTTCTATTTCAATCAGCTTCTAATATTAGCAACAGTCCAGATAAACAGCCTTTGAACTTAGTTACACAAGATATAAATTAGCACATATGCACCTGAAAGTTCAAAATATTGATGGAAAATACCTGATTTTTTATTAGAGCTGTGGAAGACAGATTTCTGTATACCATCCATGACAATTCACAAACTAGTCCTATAATAAAGGTCTGAACTTCAAGCCTCACACTGTCACTATCCACCCTCAAAGCCTGCAGATTTCTTTTTAATTTCTCAAAGAAACCTACAGCATCTTCCAGCATTCCTACTGCTTGCTCAGATTTCCAAATCTTCTTTGTCCAAAGCATTCTGCATATGCAATTGCCTCACCAACTCCAACAGCTTGTTCCTTGAGCAGATCCCAAACAGAAAATCTGGACAAAACTAAAAGCTAACCACAGCCTACCTACAACCTCTTTGAGGTCCCCTTTCAGACCTGGTACCAATTTGACAACTCCATGAAAAAAAAAATCCTGAGGCAGTCCACGCTGGTAACCAAGAACAGCTCTGGTCTATCAAACAGTCCCTCAATTTCACATTATGGATTGTTCCCAAATTAAGAATTAAGTCCTGTGAATGGAAAAAAATTATCAAGACCACACGTATAGACTTCGGCACATTACAAAGTTTAAAAATTGAAGAAAAAGTGCAAGACAGATGATCAGGTGAAAACTGAGTGGTAAAACCAGCAGTTACTCATCTCCTGCATAATTGTTACCAAAAGTGCTCTCAATTTATTTGAGGACTACTACTCAACTTATGGAATCCAAGTCATCCACAACAATTCAGTATCTTCAAGGAAAAAAAAAAGAGCCAATGGAATCATCAAGAGCACACAACAGTAACAAAAAAATCCAACGTTTTCCTTTTTTACAAATAGCACAGCAGTAACTCCAGATGCTATTTCATACTTTATCTTTTTCAATACTCCTGTTCTGATGTCTAAAGAAACAGTTTAGGACCTGTTCCTTCAGCCTTATTAGCACTACCAGGTACTCTGACCGAGTACAACCACGCTAGGATGAAACTACTGAACAAATTTCAAGTTCTGTGAAGCAAGTTAACCATGTCAGCAGGCAGAGCTGTCAGACAATGCAAGTTGACCGACAGGGAAAAAAGAGGAAAGGTACAACCACAAGTTTAATGACATGACAAACCAACAGACTGAACTTGTATTTTGTCAGTCTGAGAACAGTTTTGAACTCTACACAAAATCCATCCAACCACAATTCCACAATCTAAGAGACAGAGAACTTTGTGTACAACCAGAATCAGGCACTAATTACAGAAGTAGTTAATATTTAAATCCCACAAAACAACAATAAACAACTCAGAAATACTTTACCAATAAAGGATATCTTCACCAAAATTAGAGCATACTATAATCCAACTACACTTGGAAAATTCACAAGGAAATCATTTAGTTTAAAACTTAAGGAAGGACCATAAATAAACAACCTTGTGAAGACATCATCACTTCCCAAACTAGCAACACACCACAGAAATCCTGGCTGTATCACATCTACTTGAGGGTTACAGAAAAAGAGAGTTTATGATATCCTCTCCCTTTGTGAATTACTGAGATCTTCTGAGCAAATGTTCTCTTTCAGATTTCAAAATTCACAGCTAACAGTGTACATTCTGTGTTATGATCTTACCAAAGCACTGTTCAGCTGCATTCTCCTGAGAAAGGGGATTGTGCTGCCAGCAAGAATAATTTTACAGGCAGATATTCTCAATTTTCCTTCTTTTGTGTTATAGCCGAGAAAATTAAATTCTTTATTATGAAGAAACAGGCTTCAACTTCAATTTTTTCTAAATTATTCCGTTCTAGCGTGTCCAAGATACTGGGACAGAAAGGGCAGCTGAAGCACACATTCCTCTTATTGTCCTTTGAAAATAAAGCTGATCCAATTCCAGATTCATCTTACTAAGAAATTATCAGTTTCAGGCATCTGTCTGATACCAGACTACAACCTGAATTTTGTCTTCATCCATACTCCTTATATCAAGAACTACAGAGAACTGAACCACTCTGGATACCAGGTAGCAACATAAGATATAAAATGGGTATAATTGAAGCCAATCCACCATTAATTTTAAAATGCTGTGCCTTCTCCGAATACTCCAACCTAGCATGAGTTTAATGTGTGGATTTGGAGGGTTTCTTCAGTTTTTAAAGATAATTCTTAAAGCACATTCAGTAGCAGGGAGCAGCAGTGACAATTTAAGTTTTTTAAGTAAGGAAATTAAATGCTGTGACAAGGAACTACCAAACTCCTTCACATACACGGCAAAGCTGTCTACTTAGTTTTAGAAGCCTCACACCCACCCTCAGTATTATTAAATCTCTTAGTGGTCTTCAACACTGTAAAACAGCAATTTCAGCCAGACTCAATATAGAATCATCAGATTAGTTTAACAGATAAAACAGCTGCTCTGTTTTTTCAGCACTTCACAAGATGATGAACGCTTATTCCACTCCTACATTTAAAAGCAGCCCAAAGGCACCAAGAAGTCTGAAACTGACCATCTGCAATTTGCTGCTGCTGCAGAAGGCTAAAATCAATCAAAAATTAACTCTCCAGCACCTGAAAGAAGCTGCTCATACTCATTTTTAACAGACAGACAACTCAAGCTCCAACAAACCAAATCAGGGGCTTGTCCTTTCCTGTACACAAGGACCACAGATTCCAGGGCAATAAAATCATGGACTTGTACAAGTAGCAAAGTCTGAGTGCAAATCACCAAACTGGGAATGGATCCCAACACCAGTGCACCACAAACACCACAAGTGAACAGCCATTGAAGTGCTAAGTAGTAACAAGAAGTAACTGTAGTTCTGGGAAGCAGAGACGTACATACATACAAGCGTATTTTAACATCAAATGATGCACAAAAGCAATCTGGAGTAGGTATTAGTTGAGTTACTCATCTTCAGCTCCCTCTCCAGGGACCTGCTTAATGAAAGCACAACTACACCACAATGTCAGCAGCTGGGTAGATAAAACTTTCAAGTTGTACATTTGTAGCTAAGTTCTCCAAAAAGAAAAAAAGACTTCAAATAAAAGTCTTTAAAGTCTTTTTCTGCAAAAGACTTTTAAGCCCTGTTTTCCCAAGCAAGCCACTAATGAAGAAAAGCAAGTTCTCTGCAAACTTAGCCAGACTGAATAGTTTTTTTTTTATTTTAGGTACTCCTAACCTAAGTATGTAATTAAAGAATTGAGTAGTGAGTACAAGTCTACTTAAATAAATGTATTCTCTCATATATTGGGGAAGCAGGGATGCAATACTAAAACCTATCATGAATTGTGAGCCAGCAGAAACAGGGATTGCAATTTTACCTGCAGTACACAAGATCTTACCTCAACCGTTTCAACTGTCCACTCATCTACCTGTTCCTTCTCACTACTGCTGAACTGAGTCTCTGCCATGAATTGTCTGTTTACATACTAAAATAAAAATAAGAAAGGGTATGAAAGTAAAAGTAAGTGGCATTGAAGGTATACAAAATGACAGTCTTTCAGTGAATAATACCTCAGTTGATTCAACTTCAGTTGGTTCAGTAAATTCTTCTGCTGGATCGGGTTCTGGAGGAAAAAGAAATAAACCATTTATGTGGGAAAAACCTAATAAACAGAATGCAAAATAACAACAATAAAGACCCCAACCCACCCTCCTGTTATAGACCTAGAAGATACCAAGTTAGATGAGAAAATCTTGTGTCTCAGTATAGAATAAAGAAGAAATATCATGGGCACTAACAGAGAATTAATAATACCAACTATTCTCAGACCTTTGAATTGAAAAGAAAAAAAGCCCATTAAATTCTTGCTAGGGAGAGTTATGTTCAGCTGTGCTTTCTCCACAAAAGGGGAAAATGTTCTGATTTGTCTTAAAATTGGATACAACATTCCCAAGTTTCTTAAGTATGTAATCACACTGTCTGCTTCAGAAACAGCTCCTTTCTAACACAGTTTAAACTGGTGGGAACCACAGAAAAATGGGAAAAGCCTCAGGCAGCCAGAACTTTCATCTTGGATGGTTTCAGTACTACAGATGAGCACCGTATTTGCAATTTAATCACTCTGAGGACTGCAGAGACAAGACAGAACAACAAAAAAAGTCAAACAAGTCATCTTCCCCTTCTCACCAGCCTCTGCTGCACTGTCTTCCACTGCAGGTGCAGGTGCTGCCTCCTCTTCCTCACACAGCCCATTCTGGTGGTTGTGGGTGCTGTCAAAGTAACTGGTCTGAAGAATCCGTTCAACAACCTCCTTCAGTGCTTTATCTGGCAAAGTGGAACAGGGACACATCAGCACCACAGTCCTCATCATCTCCTTCCTTCCTTCCTCCCTTCCCAAAGATCTCTTTTGCTGGGAACATGTTGCTGCCCCAAGCCAGCCCATGACCACTACGGATCCAGGATATCTTCTCTTACTGGGTGACATTCAACAAATCCAGGACTAACCCACTATCATTCATAAAAATCTGAAGGGCTTAAGAGTATATATAACTCTTCAGAAGCTTTGTGGAACACTTCACAGTGAGGTCAAGTTTATGAATTTGATTACTAGACTTTTTATTCTTGTTATTTAAAACCATTGCTGTAAGACAATTTATTCCAAAACAATTGTCAATAAAAATAAATCTACACAGGTAGCACCTGATTCATGAAGGTTCTTCCCCTGAGGTGAAGTGGCTCAAAAGAGCCTTTGTAAGCAAAGAACACTTGCCCTCAGTGCCTCAGATGAATCCTGGGGCATCTTAACCCAAAACACATCAGCCCCATTGGCAAAGCAGCATTACTGGCTGCCAAGGCCAGGTATTTGGGAATTATTTCCATAAAAAAGTATTTTGGCTGGCATGGTCACACCCTGATCTGCAGTTAATCAATGAAAACAGGGAAAAACCACAACACTTTTCGAAGGAGCTAAGGGGGAGAGAACATCCCACTAAAGAAGGGCATGCCAGTGTATGTATCACACTGTCACCTTGTTCACACCCAGGTCTGCAGAAAACAAAGAGCTGTTACTGAGCACCACCAGCAGCAGAGTACTGCTCAAATAGCAAGAACAGAGTGAGCTTCAATACTGAGTAATGCTGAGCCAGCTTTAAAAAATACACCAAACTGAGTACAAACTTCACAAGTCACTGTTACAGCCCAGCCAAGAGCTGAGAAAAAGTAGTTCCTCTAAGAACTCAGAGATAATTAACTGCCCAACTTTTATATCAGTTTTAGTTCAGGCATAAATTTAGTGTGCTGTCTCCTTATGCAGAGACTGTACTTACAGGTTGTTCCACAAACTGGTTTTTCCTTCCCTTCCAGTAAGTCCCACAGGTGAACTGATGCTTGCTCATACTGTTCATTCAACCTTAAACGATTTAAAAAGAGTTAATTTCTTACTGAGTCTTTAAATTACCATAGTAAATACATTGTTAACTGACTGGCAATTAGAAAGAGGAGCACTTTGCTGTAACCCTACCTCATGTTCATGTCTCGTTCAGGGTAAACCAGCTTATAAAACTCATCCAGCATTGTCAGTTCCTCCTCTGTCAGCACTGGCACCCCGTTGGATCCTTGCTTGAGGTCACTGCGCACTTCGTCATCCCCCAACTTCTCCAGAATAAACTGCAGCTCCAGCACAGTCTTTAAACGCTTCTGCTCAGCCTCCTCTCGCATCAGCTGCTCCCTACGAGCCGTCTTCTTTATTGTTTTCTGGATCTGGAATGGACCCAAGGGAAAAACTGTTTGGAAATGTCTTTAATTGCCAAGACAAAGTACAGAGGAAGGCAGGGAAAAGCCTAAGTGTTGGGTTCTTCCACTTGGAAAGGCTTGGGTGATACAGATTTTTCAAACTGGACACACAGAGTAGGAACAGAGAGGTTATTCACCATATCCCACTATAGCAGGAAACATTCATTGGACCTATCAGGAGATCAGCTTAAAACAGATAAATAAAAGTACTCTGTTTTTTCACTCACCATGGGAGGGAACTCATGGAATGTTTTGCTATGAAAGGCTGGGGAGATAGACAGGATCAGCAAGTTCAAAAAGGGATTTTAGCAAATTCTTGGACGTGAGATCCCTAGTTACACACCCCAGGGAACAAGCATGTACATCCACTGCAGCATTCCCAGTGAGAGGAATGCAGTGCAAAATGAAGTGCAGATGCAGGTAACACATCACCAGCAGCCTTGTGCTCTGCACTGAACCTTCCACAGGACAGGTCTAAACGCAGCACCACTCTGAACCTACAGGATGTTTCTACCACTCTTCAAGCACCCAGCATCCCAAGTTCAGCTGCTTCACTTTGGAAATTTAATATTCTCTTCCAAAAAAATCTATTGTGATGGTAACTCTCTCTCTTGAAACATCTACATTTCATTTCTTTAAATAAAGATGTATCTTAAAATCAACTAAGTCCAGTCAGGAAAAACTGCAACCAAGTTTGAAAGCAGAGCACCAATCTGGTACTCCTGCATTCACTGGCTTCTTTTAGCAGTCAGATGACCAGGGAAACACTTCAGAACAGACTTGTCCAGAAAAGGACATTCTCCATTACCAACATTCCATAAATACAGAGCCAACTGCGATGCCAGAAAATAAAGAAACAGGTTGGCTAAGTCCTAGAAATTAATTTACAGCCACAGCCAATGTAGAAGGCAGTTTATAACACAAGGATGCTGCTGCCCTTCAAATTATCCCTGTTCACAAGCTAAATACATTCCTTAGAGCAGTCAGCTCTATTAACATCCACGGCTCAACCAATTCCTCCAATGCTCCTGCTCTTTCCAGAACTCCCAAATTATCAGAATTTAATTCTCAATCACAGTATTATTCTGCATCCTTGATAAAACACCAACCCAAAAGATTACCTATTTCATAGTATTCAGTTAATTTACCCTTTACAAAAATAATATTAATTGTCCCATAATGTAGTTTCAGATTGTATTACTACGAAATAAAAGTCCTATGAAATCCATTTAAGAAAATGCTACCAGTGGCATCTGTGACCATCTGGTATATGACCATCTTTAATACTGTATGACAGACTTGTTTCTGTGATCACTTTTCAACACTTGTGTTGTGTCAGAAAATTACTTTATTCTTGTTTCCATACATTTATGTGGTACATCAGAAATTCTTCAGAAAACCTGACATCAACTAATATAAAGAAGAAAAGAGTCAATCATACAAGAAATCATGAGCAATTCATCCCTGTATACAGAGGTGACTACTGCCTCAGAGAAGAGCTGAAAGTGTTTGGATAACCCACATGGCAATGCTTGATCTTTACTTACATCTTGGCTCAGAGCCATAAAACTCCTCTGCAGTTCCTTAGCAAATTCCAGATTATTTGTCACTTCCTGGTATTTTGACACTGCATCCTTAAAAAAAACCCAGAAAGACCACAAATGTAAACCACCAGCAACAGAACAGAACATATACTTCCAACAAATAAATTCCCATATTTTTTAGTTCTGAAGTGAGACACATGATCCCTGAATGGGAGTGCAACTATGTTAAGGCAAATTTAAGTTTTCACGGCCCAGGTATCAAAGACTTGTGTATGTCCTTGGGGCCTCCAGTTTCTTTAGATATTCTAAACATATACAAAAATATGCCTTTATGTGCACACATGGATGATGGACTGGTTTCATGTTTGGCTGGAGACAGTTCCTGACAAAAACTAACAAACAACTGGGACAATGGGGGAGAAGAGCAATCTGACAACTCAGAACTGCTCAAGAGTTTGAGAATTAATGCACTGTTATCTCCAGTCAGAGCCAGAATCAGAATATACAGAGCATAATGTCCCCTTCTCCAGAAATCTTTGTTTTTGCTATCTTCTTAAACCTAACAGTCTGATCTGCACCAAAGCAAACCGAATTCCTCAACCCATTTGGTAGTACTGAGAAATTACATCAAATCAGAAACAAATTAGGAGGATAAGATATTTACATTCCTGTTGGGAAAAAAATAATAGGTTTCTTTAAACTAGTAAGATTTTTATCAAGTCTGGGAGCCAGGCTTTGTAAAAACAATGAGCTTCCCTCCCCAATATGATGTCAGTTCTCTATCATGGTTTATGTTCACAACAGGCCACTACAAAATAAAAATACACAGATCTGTGATATTTCAGTTTTCAGCTGGCGCAGAACCACCAAAGTGAAGATGAAATCATCCAACGGACCAAGGGAAGCAGCTCATTCTTTGAAGTGTCAACAGCTGCAAATAGTTGGAAGATACATTTTTTTCCCTTCACTTTCTCAGTGTAAAAAATCATCAACAAAACACTGTTGATTATTGAGCATCTGGTAATCTCTTGAAGTTTCAATGTGCATGTTTGCACCATACAACTGAATTTAAATTGATACTTGCTTTTTATTTACTACAAGTGCAAAACTACTGATGAATCGAGCTCTACAATAACCTACTTTAAGAACCAGCCCCAACAAGGAGACAGAAAGCACAAAGCTCCTCACCACCAAGATGATAAAACAATTTAACAGATCTGATTAGGATTTTTTTGGTTGTTTTTACCAGTTGATCTTGATTCAGACGTTCTCCCTTGTTCATTCGTTCCTGGTAATCATCAAGTTTGCTCTGAAACAAAAGAAGAATGTTGTTATGAAGAGGCAAAAATCAGTTTAAAGCTTTTTTTCTACTTGTACTAATAAAATTATGCACTTTATTATTACACTACACAGACTGTACCATGTTGCACAAGCACGTAACTGTCGTGTAGAAGAGTACAAGAGAAAAACTGTCTTCTGGGTTAAAACATAAATATTTTCCCAAGAGGTAAATATTTTTATCTTGTTTAATTGGCTATTAAAATGTCTTCATGGCTAGTTGGAATTGCCAAGGAAGTTCACATTCCTCCTAAGGGGAAAAAGCACTCTCAATGCCCTTCAGTCCAAACACCCAAGAGCTGAACTGAGGGGTGAGGTAGAGCTTATCACCACTTTATCACTACAATACCAAAAACTTGACTGCAAACCCCCACTGTCAATGCTATTAAGATTCAGAACTGTAATTCTCTGTAGCTCCATCACTTAAGATAGTTGTGAAGAATTTTAAACAGTTTCTAATCCTCTGTGCAAGAACGCCCACCAACACAGTTTGTATTAATAGCTCTAAAATAGTTTGTTCAAGAGCATTAGGACTTTTTTCCCACAGGAAGAAACTGAAAAAAGAATCATTAGGCTACTTCTCAGCAGGATCAGTTTTCTCATCTGCTCAACCAGAAAACCATGCAGAAGAGTGGCATCAGCCAAAAGCAGGTAAAACTCCTGTGAGCCCAATGACAGATTCCAAGGCTAACTAGAAAGGGTATTCAAAAGGAAGCAAAGCCTCTAATGATAACATACCTAACTGCTAAACTGTTTTCACCATTTCTGCATTATCACAAATTACTGTATTTTGAAAGAAATTTACCTTGATCTAACTTAAAATTACTAAAATGAATCCTCAACAATTATCTTCCCCATCTAGGATAATAAAACATGAAAAGCAAGCCATTTTCTTTTGAATGTCTAAGAATTAAGCCCCTGATGCCACCACTGTCTCAGGGTTTACATTTGCCACCGAGTGACACCTTGTTTGGTTGCTGTTGCTCTTTGCTCCAGACTTTTTAGGTTAAAATTTTTATTGGTATTTTTCTAGTTAATTCAGCTTCTATGCTCAGCCTCAGACTTTTGGAAAGATCAAAGTCTGTGGAACAAGCAAGCTCCTCTTCCGAAGTATTTGATGCCCATCACTGCTTCTTGAAACCCAATCACCCCTGTGAGGTTTGGCCCTTTTGATGTCATTTTTGGTGCTGGGTCTTTGCAAGTCGTCCAGGTCAGACAGAACATTTAACTACTTCACCTTCCAATGTATCAGAGCCAGCAATGGCTTAGGCAAAGTCAAAGCAACAACCTGCAGAGCTCCAAAAATACATTACTGGGAATTTCATGCTGGGGACAGAAACTACATGGTAACAGTTGTTAAATGCAGCAGCCACAGTTCATAAGAGATCAGAAAAGTAGCCCTGGAGAGCATTTGGCACACTGCAACTCTATCTCAACAGGAAGTAAGGTCAGGTTACTCTTTGCCATCCTGATCTCAGAGCAGATGATGACATGCTTGGACAATCACAGGACAGTCTCTTGATTTGGGAGTGTGTGGCTCAGCTGTGAAGCCAAAATGGAGCTAGGTCAACCCACACCTCTGATGGGTGAAATCCTAAAGCAAAGTGGCTTTGCAGACCAGCATATTTCAAAGGAAGTTCCTACTTGCTTAAGTCACTGGCTCCCCTGCTGCAGATTACAATTCCCTTGCTCACCCTGATGCAACTGTTTGTGAGGCTGCTCAGTAAATAGACTACAAACATGAGCCAGCTTGAACAGGGTCTAAAAAAATGCATTAAAACAAATTCTGTGATCCAGTTTCCAACACAAACCCATAAACAGCAACAGTAAAACAAACTGGGTGGAACACTGTATTCCAGAATATTATTTTGACTTGGTTGAAGAAAATATATATTGCAAAATTGCACTGTGAAACACTCACAGAATCCATTTTGGTGGCTGAGGGCATAAGGGAGGGAAGAGACCAAAATATCCCAAATAACTACAATTTTTTTCTCTATACTTTTTCCATGCATGGTTGGTCACTTCAGATTGAGATCCTGCAGTAACGTACTGAACAAAGCACAAGCTTTTTCTTGAATGGTCAAACATTCTTACAGCTAATGTAACTGCTTTGCTTATTTTTATTCAACTAAAAATCAAGGGTAATATATCCCTTTCTGTTAGGAATAGAAGAAAAGTTACTTGTCTTCACATTTGCTTCTTTAAAAATATTCCTACTGAGAAGGTAAAAAACAAGAGGAAGGAAAGCCCTGTCAGCTGCAATGCAGAGGACAAGCCAATGTGCATTTAGTTAAATGTTACCACAAAGATTTCGACTGCCAAGTAAGCATTTTTCTATCATCGCAAAGACACTTTTAAGATCCAAAGCTGCTTTACACAGAAATATTAAGTAAAATGCCTTCCTTTTTAATCTGCACTGTCAACTAACAGCAATCCAAGAGCAGCATTAGAGCTGTGAAACAACTGCAGTGAAATTCCTGCTCAGGAACCTACTGCAGTGCCTGCAAGTGGGGAAGACTCTCTTCATCCTACCCCCCTTACACAACTTCACCCTCACACCTCACAGACATCTCTGAGCACAAAAATCAAACCAGCAGGGAAAAAAAATAATCCAGTGGCAAAGTGAGCACATGAATTGTGTACTGAACAGCTCATGAGTCAGCAGCTCTCAGTTCTGCAGGCAGCAAGCCACTCTGCTTCAGCTTTTTCCACAGAGATACCTGAAGTATTTTGGAGTTTCCTGGGGAAAAAGCATCAGAAACAGGCTCCTGGGGCTGTGGTGCTCATTTTTAAAGTATGCCCTGGAGTTAAGGTTAAGAGGAATCCAAAACTGAGTTACTTTATTGCAGTAACAGACAGATCTCTTCACCTCCTTTGAACTGCCTCAAAAATGTCATCCTGAAGTGGAAACAAAAAATGCAGTTACAAGGCATTATCCTCCAAACCAACACTGATTTCAGAAATGCCTGACCACTGAGCTGCCACTTCCAGTGCTGCGCTACAAACTGGATCACTGGAATCATCAGATTAAAAATAACCCTTAAAAAAGGGGGTCAGGAGCAGGAGGGAGGCTCTATATTTAACCAGATAATTTCAGTGCTATGGTTCTACCAATTACAGCAGCACAAGTGCACACAACAAGCTGCAAGGGGACAAGGTAACCTCTGTGAACACCTGGGGTAAACCTTTAGTAATTCAAACTCTACAAGGTAAGAAAAGATGGAAAGGACATTCCAAGTCTGTTTCCTGAGGTATCCCAAAACCAGAATGAATGCTTCTGGTAGCACAAAAGCAATTAAAACAATCCAAAATTTAAAGTAGCTGTATAATAGTTTGCACTGAGCCCAAATAAATGCCAAGTTATAAATCAGAAGTTTATTAACCTGTTTTACATCTCTGCATTGTAATTTGTCTGCCCTCCACCATCACCTCCACACTCATTCATGGCTTGGCAGCAAAAGCTGCCCAGAAATGACCAAAAAATCCCACAAACCAAAACCAGCCTCCTATTTTCCCAAAAAAACCCAAAACAAAACAAAACAGGCACAAAAAAAATAAATCATAAAGGTAAAACACTTTGCAAGGAAGTTCAGAACCTCTAAAAACCCACACGTTTCTGAGAAGCTGTTTCAGTCCTGAGTTGGAAGCAGGAAAAGGGAAAGATACAAAACCACCAATACTCCAGCACACAAAACATTTACAGGTTTTCTGTTTAAACTGAATTTATTTTTGGAATAACAGTTGTAGATATTCTGGTAGGTAGGTTTTCCCCACAGTCTGGGAAGTTTGATGGTTTAGAAAAAAAAAAAATCTGCATAATGTATTAGTTTTTAAACAAATGACAAGGACACATCAATTCTGAGACTGCAGTCTCATGATCAGTTAACTCCAAAGGGAAAAAACACTTCTCCAGTAACCAGAATCCAGTCGCAGAAAAGTGGAAGCCCAAGTTCTGGTGATTGCACAGAGATGTTCTTTCCAAACTACCACCACCCAGGATTTCCTACAGAAACACTCTCAATTTACAAGGAAGTTGACTACAACTACACTGTAGGAGATGTGGATTTTGCTCTACGCATCATTTTTGTTCAAAAAGTTACTTTTACAAGTGAATTCTAGAACACAAATGTGTCTCCCAACATATTCTGTGTGCCCTTTTCTTCTCAAATAAAAAGCAGCATCTGAAAAACTGGAACTAGATGTTTCACAGCTCCTTGGGCTCATCATGCATCCAGTTAACTGTACTCACTGTGAGACAATCCCTATTCTACAATAACCAGTTTAAACCAAAACAGACCAGCATGAAACCTCAAAGCACCAACCACCA
Organism: Cinclus cinclus; assembly: GCF_963662255.1. Classification (NCBI taxonomy): domain Eukaryota; kingdom Metazoa; phylum Chordata; class Aves; order Passeriformes; family Cinclidae; genus Cinclus; species Cinclus cinclus. The sequence continues at coordinate 8,660,175 of NC_085051.1, read as the reverse complement.
CATGATTTCACAGATAAACTGCTTGGATTTTCAGACCTCAAGCTTGATACCCAAAATTCCTACTAGGAAAGGTTTCAAATAAATATTCAGGCTTTTAATACACCATCTGAAATTAATTTTACGATTTGTCCCAAAATAATTTTAAATCTATGAAGACAAATTTCAAACCAAGCCTCACAAGGAGAGGTTCTGGAGCCAGCCACAAGCCTGGAACATCCAAGTGGCCCAAATCATGGACAAAAGCACTGAGAGAGCTGCTACCAATGGGCAGTTTCAAACTTCCTGCTACCAGAATGGAAAACTGATCCCAGCTTTTACTACAGGTTCCTGTTTCCCATGGGAAATCCAAGATTTTACTGCACCAAGTCACATCAACTTCAAATGTCCACCTGCTGCTCCGTGAGAGCTCTTGTGTAGCAAGGACAGCAGCACCTGTGAACTGCTCATTTTGCACCCCAGCCAGGGTTACACTCAGGAGGAAACTCAGACAAGCTGATAAAGTGACAGCAGCTCAAGTTACCAGGCACAGGCAATATATGTCATCTTTCCAACTCCAAGCTCACATCAAGGTTTTAGGCTCACATGTTACCCTGTGAACATCTGCCCATCCCCTAACCCACGTGTTAGCAAATTAATTATTTTGCCCCTTTGGCAGAACATTTGTTTGATGAACTGTTCTTACATGGCTCATGCTCTATTACACAAGTTGAAAGCAAAAACAACTGTGTTTTTGTTTTTTTTCATTCAGTCCTGAAACAAAACCAGAGTTTGATCTACTTTCAATTAGCTTAAAATTTGAGAAGGATTTTCCCCTCTCAAAACAAAAACCAGAAGAGCAAGGGAGAAGAAGAAATTTAAGGAGAAACATTTTCTCCTAGGGAACGTGGAGAACTGGCAGGATTCTAACCCCAGACACCTGACAAACACCTGGAGGCATCTTTTAAATTAACTGAGCTTGTCAACATAAACTTGAGTTGCACATCTGAAGGTCCTGGAGAGAAAATACCCCTTTAATTACCCCCTTCCATGCACACACAAATATCTTGTCATCTAAGAACAGAGGATAGCATTCCCATCTTTTCCAAATACAAAGAGATGAGGGGAACACAGACATTTTCAGGCCATCCATTTCTGAACAGCAACTTAATTTATCCCAGTCCCTTTTAACAAAAGCAATACTCATTCTTTCAAATGATGTCACATGTAGGAAAAGAAAATGAAAGTGTAACCAATAATCCAGTGTTTTTACTTTATACAGACACATACAAAATAGTATAGACCAAAGTCATAAATATCATCTCAATTTGTATTTTGGTAGTCACATTATTTTACCCTCTGAGTTTAGAGGTAAACATGACTAACTTCACTCCGAAAATTCAAATTTCTTCATGAAAAGTGACCTTTACTAAAAGCTGCACACTCCTTTTGTTTAAAACCTAAGATGGTACCTCTTCCAGAGCAGTCATTTTTCATCCTTCAGAGACGAGTGTCTATTTTTCTGTTCATTCTATGACAAAAGCCCTGAAAAGTCATCTCTACTGGCCTTCGTTAGCAGCTGTTGACAAAGAAAGGATTAACTGTCCAACTAAGCACAAGTTCCCAGTGAGATTCACTGCATTTCTCACCCACTCCTGTATGTGCAGTATCCAGCATAATTTTACTTTCTGGATGGCTGGAAAAGTTAAAAATATATTATTGCACCAAGACGTAAAATATAAGGGAATCCTGATATGTACAATGTGCTTTGTTTTAAGACACAAAAACATGTAAAAAAATGCTCTCTTCGTTATTTACTACAGAACTTGATTCCCCCACCAAGGGAGAGGCTCAAGCCCACAAATGACTTACTCTGCTTTGATACACCAAAACCCATTTCTCTTATTACTTTTGTAATGCTTTTAAGTCCTGCCTCAGGAAGTTTGAGAACTTCAGCCCATTAAGACTTAATTCATCAGTGAGAGACAACACGGAGCTCCTCCTTTTTAAGCCCCAGCCCTTGCCTTTTCTTTAAGCCCACATTGCCCAGCACAGAGTATTCAGCAAATAAATGCTTTCAGTAATTTTCATGGAACATCTTCCAATAATAGCCCCGTCCAGAAAAAAAAAAGGGCACTTTGTCCCCTCTACTCACTTGGTAGAAGACTAGAACTCCACTCAAATAGAATGGAATGGCTAAGGCAAGTGTAAATTAGGTGCACATTTAAAGGTAAATAAAAACACTGCTCCCAAGGAAAGCTAACCCTCACACCAGTAATACTGTGCTTTATCCTCTTGATTACTCCCAAGTACACAACAGGTCAGACTGCTCACCCGCTAATTTTGGTTTTTAAAATACAGATTTTTAACATCATTAAAAATATTTTCAGAGGGCTTTTGTCTATGTTGGGTACAACAGTTCAATTCCAAACAATTTTTTTGTATTTTAACAACTGGAGACAGAAAGATCTGCTCTCTTTCTCAAGTTCAGGACCAGTACTGGTTATGCAGATATTCCTGTGTATTAATGCCAAGTTTAAGACAGACATCTTGTCCTGACTACACACAACAGACATGGAGGAAAAGCTCCTCTGATTCTGAAACTTACCTAAAATGTCCTGGCTTGCTGCTTTTTGCCGTGTCATTTTTAAAAACCAGGAAAATCCCACACCCAGTTTTGAAGTGGGAAGCTACACTGTACACAGTGTATTCATACAGTGTATTATTGATACACAGTGTATTATTTATAGGTAAAGCACAGCTTCTTTCCTTTACAACCCACCTGTACAGACTAATTTACCAGGAATACTTCCACCTTACAGAATATGGAACACTATGAATACGGTCAAAAGTGCCAGTTAAAGAAAATTTAACAGAACAATTATTGTGCTTATTCACTTCTAAAAACAAAAATATATTTAGGGCTCTGGCACAAACGTAAAATTATTTTTCGGTAATTTTAGCTTGGCACTGTGGCGTTTTGAGGCAAGTCTAGAGGCTACGCATCAGTTCTTTTTCTGATGGGCACCTCATGCTCCGGAGGTTTTAAAGCCCTATGAACCTCAATCTGCCACCACCGAGAGGGTACAAAACATTCCCCGAGCAACCACTACACCTTTTGCCTCTTGTGCCACAGCTCGAACCGTCCGAGCACCACGGATTGAGTAGCTGCTCTTTGTGAAAAAAACCCGTGAAAGGCCGCTTCCAGCCGGGCTGAGTCTCCCAAAGAGTTGAGCTTAGGGCGATGGAAAGCGAGCGGTGACACTGGGGCGGGGTGGGGTGGCCCCGGCTTTGTGCGGGCGGCACAATGAGCTCCGCCGGGGAGGCCGGGCCGCCGCCATGTTACAGCTCCGCGTCCATGTGCCCGGCCCCGGGGGCAGCGCGGCCTCTGCCCGCCCGCTCTGCCGGGCACGGGCACCGGGCGCGCTCCGGACACCGCACAGAGCGGGCATGTGGGGAGCCGATCCCCGCCATGGCGCGGCTGGGAAAGGCCCCGCCGCGGGGAACAAAAGGCGGAAGGAGGGGGAAGGGGAAGGGAGCGGCGCCGCCGAGGGGGCTCCGGGCAGCGGGGGCGAAGGGGGACCGGCAGCCGCGACCCCTCCGGGCTCCGCTCCGCTGGCCGGGGGAGAAACCGGGCCGGGTCCCGGGGCGACGGGAGGGCGGCCGGGGATGGGGCAGGGGGACCCCGGGAGAGGAAGGGGATAGGCCGGGGGAGCGGCGCTCGCCCTTCTGGAACCTTCCAGCAGGCGGCCTCTGGGGGCCACGCCGGGAACAACCCGGGAGGGCTCGGCGGAGGGCCCGGCACAAGGGAGCGGAAGGGAAAGAGGCCGGACCGGCTCGGGGGCAGGGGCAGCCGGAAGGCGGGGGACAAGGCGGGTGGGCACCCGCGGTGGGCTGGGGGTCTGAGGGGACGTGGGGATCACCTTCTTCTTCTCCAGGTTGCGCAGCTTCTTGTCGATCACCCCCAAGATCTGCTTCATGGCCTCGGTCTGCACCGTGGTGATGTTCACACCCGCCGCCGCCTGCGGGGCGGCCGCCGCCGGAGCAGCCTCGCTGCCCGGTCCCGCTTTTCCGGTGGTGCTGCCGGTGGTGCTGCTCGCCATGGTGCTGTTGGTAGCCGAGGGCATCTCTGTGAAGGAGGGAGGGAGGGCGGGAGAGAGACAAGAGAGCGGAGAGAGCGGCGGGCGCGTCACGGGGGGGGAAAGCGCGGACGGCGGGGACGCGCGCGCGGCCGCGCGCGCACGAGCCGCACCTGCCCCGGCGCGCGCGCCGCGGAGGGTTCCCCCCCACCCATCTCGGCGCGCGCGGGGCGCCGGTCACGTGACAGCGCGGGGCGGCCGCCTCGCGCCCAACGGTCATTTTCCCTTCACGCTCCCCTTTCCCCCCCCCCCGCCCCGCTCGGGGTGTCCGGAGGGGCCGCGCCGCCCTCCTCACCCTGCGCGCGACTGAGCCGGGGGGGCACACGCTGCACTCTCTCTCGCTCTGTAGGAATGGCCGCCTCAGCCACGCTCCAGCCCCGCCGCCCGCGCTGCTCCTGCTACCACGGGAGAGAGAGACAGAGCTAGAGAAGGAGAGGGAGAGGTAGCGGCGGCGCGCACGCCGGCGCGTAGAGGCGAGGCGGCGCGGGAGCGCGCGGGGTCCTGGGCGGGCCGCGAGTGCCCGCGGAGAACGCCTGAGCCCGCGGCGGCAGCTGCTGCACCGGCCGGGCGGAGGAGGAGGCGCGGCGCGGCGGGGCCTTCAGGCGCAGGGCGGGCGCCTCAGCGCCAGACACAATAGGGGGGCGTCCCTCAGAGCCCTCCCGCCCCTGCCTCCTCCCGTTCCCGGCACAAACGGAGCTCCAAAACGCGTTTCTGTGCCCTGCGGCAGTTCCTGCAGCGGGGAAGCGCATCACGGCTGTAATTGAGTCCTGACAGCCGCAGTTCAGTCGCCGGGAACAGTTGCTTCATTTGTCTTTCAGGCTGGGATACTCCCGATAGTATCGCTGTATATGATCCGCGCGTTAGGTGTATGATTTTAGTCCTGCACGTTTCGGTCACGAAAAGCTGCCACCGCTCAGTAAACCCTGACGTCTATGGTAGCAATTTATTAATTCATTATTGATGAATACAACATCGGGGTTTCTGTTCTGCTTCCCTTCTGCAGAGGGGATTTTGGGATGGATGCTCCAGCTGCTTAGCGGGGCACAGCTGGAAAATGAAATACCACTGCCTTCAGCAGGCCGGGAGCTGAATGGGAAAGGATTTGGTATTTACTGAGTTGCACCCCCGGAATTAATGGGTGCAAGACTTTGGGAACAGAAATCCCTGAAAATCCAGGTCACGGTATTTGCACATGGACACTGGAAATTTTGGTTATGATAAGCAATTTAGGACCGTATTTGCACCATTGTTTTTTTTAAAAAAAATGCTGGTTTTAATCTCTTTATTTGTAGATCCGCACAATCAGTGGCATTAAAAAGAAGGAAAAAACTCAGTTCCTTAAACAAATGGGCCAACCTGATGGTTCCCCATCACCAGAAGGGAAATGTCTCATGGCCCTTCCTCACCAAGTCTTAGTCCTTGTTTCCATCCTGCTTCTTGCTCCCCAGGAGTTAATTCAAGCTGATAATCCAGTAAGAAACTGTGTACTCTGTGGTCAGATTTCCCCCCTCCATTCCATCTGTAAATATTGCTCCCTATGCTTCTGCTTTCCATGTATCCCTTAATTTTCTGGAGCAGCTCAATGCTTTGTCATTTTTTATCAGATATTTGCTTTACAAATCACTTCGTTTTGCATAGCAGGTTGTAGGACATGTAATAAATCACCCATCTCAATTGTTTCAGTTGAACAAATGAAGTGTAAAGCAAAATCTTCAAATATCAAAAGTCCTTTTCAGTGTTCACCAAAAAGATTTTAGTAATACCACTGTATTTTCTTAATTCCGCTGTATTTGCAGGATTTAATTTCTATGGATTTACTTCTCCAAGCCCCATACATGGGGGATGAGATGACCCATTTTTCCCCCTAGCGAAATGCAGATTTTCTGTCAACATGTAAAGCACTCAAGGCTTTTTGACCACACAATACAATGGTTTAAAATAATACAGAATTGTGTGATCCATTCCTGTTAATTTCTTCTTTTTCCTTACGTTGTTATTGCGGTTCTCCGTAAGTTCTGGGCACAGCTTAGGCAAATTTTTCAGCCAAGCTCTGATAGAGTTTGTACTCAGAACCTTTTGAGATGTTTATTCTTAATGGAAAAATGAAGTACGAAGTAGCAAATGTTCACGGTCTCAAAAATAAAGGAAGTTAAAACTCTTCTCTTGAGAGCAGTTATTGCATGAGATTACACAGTCGGTCTCAGCTCCCAAAATACCTCTCAGTACTTAATGTGCTCATAACTTCAGGCAGGTCTTGCTGTGAATTATTGATCTACCCCTTTGCCACCCTTCCTGTAAGAACAGTGACCACAAATTCCTCATCCTTCTGTGCCAACAATATTGATCACCACCACCTGGCAGAGAGGAAAGCCCCACAGAATTCCCAAGCACCAATAAAAGCTGAGACCTTTGCTTGGAGGAAGTGGTTCTGAGCTGTGGGTAAACTCCATCCTGGCAACTTTGAGCACAACGAGCTTGTAATTAGCATGTGGGTCTCAGCATTTACATTTCTCAGAGATAAGCACCCCTGCACTTCGTGTTTGGGAGCTTTGTAAAATGAAAGTCAGCTCTGGAGCTGCTGGGTTTGGAGTCACATTTGTTCAGTCACCAGGGAAAAGCCAGAGAAGAGAGAAAGTTCCCCCCAAGCAGAAGCACTTCCACAAATGTGAACCTTTAGAATTGCTCGAGATGAGGGAAATCACATTCCCGACCCTTCCCAAATTCAGATTTCTTCCCTTCTGCCAGCTTTTCTCCCCTTTGCTCAGGGACTTTTAACCAAGAAAGCCTTGCCCCTCTGTCTGAGGAAAATCCTACAGGGAGGTACTACTAGTTCTCTACCCCCTTGTCATATCTCCAAGTTGAAAAGGACAAGGGAAATTACAGCTTTTATTTCCCCATAATGCCCTAAAAACTATTTCCAAGCAAAAGTGATGTCCCAGGTTAGCTCCCTGTGAGTTCCAAGGATGAGCTGTGTCTCCTTGCAGCTTGCCAGGCTCTGACCATTCCTGTGCAGGTAATCAAAGCACACAAACAGAGACGTGCTCCCTTCTTCCCAAATCTGGCATCCCATCCCTGTGTCCGTCCATCTTCTGGTTCCCTGCTTATCCAAAGCAGCAACTGGTTCTACAGCTCCCTAGCTTTCTCACCCTGCTGATCTGTTCCCTGCTTCCCTAAACCAGGAATTCTGGCCCATGCAGTGTTCTCTCCTTAATTGCTACATCTACTCCCTGGTCATACTCAGAATTATCCTGAACGATATAATGAAATTAACAACATTAAAGACTTCCATTTTTTCTGTCCGGTTTTTTTTTTTTTTTTTTTGTTTGTTTTGTTTTTTGTGGGGTTTGTTTGTTGGTTGGTTTTGTTTTTTTGTTGTTTGTTTGTTTTTTACAGGCTCCGTTAAGACTAAAATGAAATTTCCTTCCTGCACGTTACCACGGGTCTATTCATCAAGCAGTTCCCTGCCTGAGCTCATGGAATGTTATGGGATCTCAGTACTGCCAGTGTTCTGTCGGGTTCTAGAGATAACCACAGCCTAAGCTGAAAGGCAGATCCCATTCCACCACTGGAGCACAGAAAATGGGAAGGATCAACCTCTGTTTCCAGTTCCTGGATTTGTTATACAGGGATTATGGTTATTAGATTTTGAGGGAGGCCCAGTCTGCACATTTCAAAAGCTGGGGTTCCTCCTGCTTATCAGGCTGTTTTAGAAAAGTATCACTTGGTTGTTATTTAGGTTTCCTTTTTCCACAGGAGTTTGCTCAAAGGAGAGAAATTCACATTCTATCTAAGCCCACAGGCTGGATAACTTTCATAATAAAATGAGGCCCAGACAAAATAAACTTCTCTGAATAAGGATAAAAGCTCAGTGTATGTTTTTCCTCTGAATAAGATTAAAATGCAAGGTTTTTATCAGAAATATTAAACAATGATGCTTAGAGAGAAAAGTCAGTAAAAAATTCCGAAGGTATTTGAGTTCAAAGGAAATTAAATGAAGTCTAATGGTATGATTACTCAAAACTGATATAATTCCAATCCAATGCAGCAAAAAATTGATTAAATGCTACTAAATGATAGATTTCCCTACACAGCCATCGGTGGGAAATCCTTACAAAAGGTATTTCTGTTTCAGTTCTTTGACTCTTCCATGAAGCGATTGTTTACGGAAGTCTCCAGCTGCAGAACCAGGCTGGGACACTGCTTTGCTCCAAAGACTTCATGCAAAGCAGATCAAGCCTTAGTTTATGGACAAAGCCCTGGCACAGGAAGGGAGGAGGTTGGTCACACATGCCAAAGGAGCTCTGAAAAGCAGCCCAAAACTGCCCAGGGCTTTATATTTGCCTGACTTAGCTAATTTGGATGGGCCCAGCTCACCCCACTATCCAGGGTGTTTACGCCTTCCCTCCCTCTAATTTACTCTTTCAGTCATCTTTTTGTATTTGTAAAGTAGATCAAGTAATTCTGTCTTTATTTCCTTACTGCTAAGCAAAATATTGTGACAAATGCTGTAGCCCCAACCAAAGCATCTTCTTAAATAACAGTCATCTGCTCAATTTGGGTTGCTTATCTTTTTTCAGCCTCTCTAGTGTATCAAGCCATTTAAAGGAAACTATCACGAGGCTGTAAGTCAAATTTAGTCTGATCATAGTCTGGCTGTCTTAGATCTTTAATTCTGGAGAACATCTACAGAGGTTGTCATCCCAAACTTGTAATCACCTCAGAAAATATATTTTTTTTTTCCCTCAAAGAGATGTGCTATGTAACTATGGAGTGAAAAAAATGGCTCCTACTGAAAGGATATTCAACCCAGTGCTGAAACATATCATGAAAATCAATAATTGAAAGGCAAAGATGCTGCCAAGGGCCAGGTTTTACTATAGGTGGAATGGGCAACATGGGGCTCATGATGTGCCTAATCCCGACTTTTTACCATTATTTCTATGGATAGAATAATTGTATTTTTATTTCTATGGATCTTTCTATGAATGGAGGAGTCCAAATAGTTCTGACAAATGAGCACACCCAATGCCTGCCCTCTAACAACTCCCCACCCCCCCAAGACATTTGGTCAGGCACAGTCATTAGAAAAACAATGGATTTTGCTAATTATACTGATAATTTATTCATGCTCACAACACCTGAAAATTGCCAATCACACCTCACATTCTCCAAGGGGCACTTCAGAATCTTCCTGCACATCACATACATAAGAAAGGTAAAGGAGGAGTGATATTGGAAGTAACTGAAGGTGAAGGGTGACTGGCTATTTTAGGGAATCTGTAGTACTGGTATAGGACAAACTCCTTGCTTTATACCTCCTTTTCTTTTGATAGGGAATGACTGGAAATTTTTGTTTACATAGACTGGCTTTGCACCCACTTTACTGTGGTTTTCTTTTGGGTCATGGTATCTCTGGGCTGCTTCTGAGCTGTGGGAGAGAGTATCAGAAACCATAGTAAAGTCAGGAGATCTTCCTCTGATTTTCCTCTGCTTCTCCTCTGTCCACCTGTGGAAGGAAATGAAATAGCCTGGCACAGTTTGGTTGTGGTAAATTCATGTTGCCTGTTACCTCCTTTCCCCCCCCCCCAATTACTTGGGATGCTTAATGGATGCAGGTAGAGCATCTCTAATTTAATTTTGGAAGACCCAAGTACACAGCTTAATTTGCAGGTGGCCTCATCAACTTGTTGCTTTAGTCTTTTTCCCAGTTGAAAAACTTATGAAGAGCTTTCAAAGAGCAAAGTTTCTCCCAGAAACAACTGAGGTGAGGAGATGCCTCTCTGCAGCCTGAGTCCTGTGCTTGTTTGTACTGACCTGCTTAGCTCAGGCTGTATTATATAATTTACATTTCCTAGCCCAGTATCTGTTTGGCAGGTCAGAAAGGGACAGGAAATTCTTAAAATCTCTTCTACAAAATATTCTTGTGGGGAGAATAAAAGTGTTCTTAGCAAGTGTGGCTGAAAGAGCTGGAGGTAAACAAGGCTTAACAAGGGACAGGTACAGGTTGTACCTTCCAGTTCCAATGTGCAATCCTTGTAATGTAACCATGGAGCAAAAGAGAAGAAAATCACAGGATGTGTTATGATTTTCTTTCCATCATATTTAAGCCAAAGTCTCCTGTCTTTTGGAGGTTCTGAGAATTTCTCCTGTAAGTCAGGTATATTTTTAGGTTGATAATATACTGTCTGTATTTGAGTATTTTTCTGCCTATCTGTGAGATGGTAGACTCTACCCATCAGCCTGTTTAGCAGATAAAGTGATAACAGAGATGTCTTTTCCTCACAGTGAACAGAATTCCATCTCTCATGGAATGCAGAAAGCCTTTACCCCTGTAGGATAAAAGACGTCCAGCCCAGAGGAGAGCAAGGAGGGGCTGACAATTCTCACACTCCAGTCAGTGCTGGAGGCTCTGCTGGGCTATTTTGAGGAAAACTGATCCCAGACCCAGCACTAAAAAACAATTAATGGTTGTTTTAAATTAGTGTTTCCAAATCTGTTGGTGTGACAGCTGCCTTTCCCCATGTGCTGGCTCCAGGAATGCCCACTGGCACTGCAGCCCTTTTCCTTCCTGTGTGCTCAGCACTCTCAGAGAAATAAATTTGGATGCTCCTCAAGACCATATCCATCCAGGGAAGCTGAACTAAAGAATTCTTCCACTAAAACTTCCACCAAAGAATTGAAAATGCTCCAGCGTGAAAAAAAGCCCCAAAATGGACCAAAAAAAGGGCAAACAAAGCACAATCCCCTAAGCCATAAAAATAATATGAAAACAAGTAAGGAGATCACCTACATAAATTCAGATTTATTCCTAATCTTTGCCTGTGCTTCAATAGTTTTTTACTTGAAGTCCAAACTCTTCAAGTCCACCGGGCAATTCTATTCCCCAGCACCCTGGTGATAAATGGATCATAAATGTGTTTCAGGAGCTCCAGAATTATTTCATCTGCAAGCACACGGGGCAAGACCCTGCTGCAGCAGAAGAAATGAGAAATTTGGGAACAGCTCTCCCTGAGGAAGCTGGAGCACACCTTACTGGGGGGCAATGAAAGATGTAAAATTAAAATAAAAAAACAAAACAACGTGTAATTTTGATTCACTGGCATTAGTAATGAAAACATTACAGTAATAACACGTTGCACTCTGAGAATTGCAATGGCAGAACAATTATCTAATTGGAAAGTAAAATTAATTACAGCATATTTTAATGACTTAATAAGCGAGAAATTGTCATCAGGCTGGGAAATGCCATGAAAAATGAGCAGGGAGTGCAATTTGCTGCCTAACAGAAAGTTTTCCTGTCAAACGTGAAGTTTGGGAGCTGCTTTGCATCAGCTGCTCACAGAGTCACCACTGAGCTTTGTTTTATGTCTCCATATCTGTTTGAGGGCAAGAGGGCTTGGTGGACCTGAAGAGCTGAAAAATATGGGATTTGGAATAAATGTTGGGGATACAATCCTTACAGAGCCAGGATTTTTTGTGAAGGATTGTTACTGGAGCAATATCCCAATCTACTTGGAAAACAGGCTGGTGTTTAAGCTGATGATGATGAAGGAAGCAGCCATGAGGAGAAAGGCAGGCAAACAAGAAGGCACAGTCTTAAACAGACAGCAGACAAAAATAAAAGAAAACATTCAAATAACATGTGTCTGTGAAGCAGGCTGTTTGTTTTTGCTGGACAGGTTGCAATTAAACTGTGAAAAGGTATGTAAATAATGCTCCATGCAAATATTCCTGTGGACATGGGCCTGTGATCTATTAATTTTTCCAACCCAACACCAGTATTTTGTCATCGCTGTCTGTGGCATGTTCCTTGCTTTAATCTGTCCTTTGGTCTGGAAGCTGCCACATTTCCATAACTGGGTGACCCAGTTCTTTCTCAACTTTGTTTTCTGCTGTGAAATGAAAAATTAGCATTTTTCTGTGGCATACATTCAGGGCTTGTGTGAAGACCTTGAGTGGCCATTCTGGAAATCAGGAATCCTGGAATAGCTGGGAAAATAGGCAGGAAAATATTCAAGGCTGTGGATAAGATGAATTTTCAGTGAGCAATCACACCGTTTGGATGAAAATCGTTGCTTGTTCTAAAAGATAAATGTTATTTTGATGCGCAGGAGTGACATTAAACTCTCTCCACTTTGCGTAGTGAAAAACACCACTCCGGTGCCTAAGAATAAATTGTAATAAAATATTATTATAATCACAACAATAATTATAACCTTAATTTTAAAATCTTTTTATTACTGAGAGACATGAGTCACAGCGAGTGATTTATTAATTAAAATTGAGAGGGTGATGGAAGGTGCCCTTAGCAGTAGTTGCTCTTTAACCACTAGAGAGCGTTCAAGAACTGCCTTAAAGCTCCTTTTTCAGCTCATCCCTTGAGCTCCAGGATTTATCTGAAGGACTCGGGACAGCCGCGGTGATTTGAAGGAGGTACAGGGAGGTGTCTCAGTTCTGGCTTCTGCTGGTGACAGAGTGGTGAAGGAAAAAAGGCAACCCTTGATTATCTGGCGTTTTCCCGTGATTATTCCCACCGGGTGTATCCATCCCTAGTGGCCAACAGCACATCAGAGATGGGTGTTAGGGAGAAGTAATCTTGGAAGTGTTAGAGAAGGTGAAGTTTTTGTTTCAGTTTTATTAGGAGAAGGTCTGGATTGCATATTCCAAGCATGAGTAAGCAGTGCCATTTTATTACCTCAGTGCTGATAAAATGTTTAATTATTTGTAAAATTCATCATCCTAGGAAGAGTTTTGGCTAAAACTAGAGCAGGATGCCCAGAGAAGCTGTGACTGCCCCATCCCTGGAAGTGTCCAAGGCCAGGCTGGACAGGGTTTGGAGCAACCTGGGATAGTGGGAGGTGTCCCTGCCCAGGACAGGAGGCTGGAACAAGGTGTTCTTTAAGATCCCTTCAAGCCAAACCATTCCACAATCATAAGATTACTACTGGGACCTCCACAGAGAATTAAAAAATCTGTGGAGCCCTTCAGTGCCCTGACTGCTGCACTTTGGAGTCAGGGTGAGAAGTGAACACAAGTCATTGTTACAAGTAAAAAACCACAAGTTTCCTGCTGGAGTCTTGTTATTAATGATGTTGAGGAACCCAAAGCTAATTTTCCCTTCAGGAATTCTCACTCCTGCACTGCTCTCCTGTCTTTTCCCCACTAGAAGGCAGAAGCGATGTTTCATGAGCACATTTACCAAAAAGATAAATTGCCCAGCAGGAAGATTTACAGCAAACTGGCTGCTGCTGGTTTTCTATGGTTTCATCACCTTCATACTTCCCATTTGCCAGGGTGCCAGGGCCTCCCCAATCCTGACCTGACCCCAGGGCTGTGTGCAGCACTCGTGGTATCCATTGGTGGGTCTGTGGCTGGCTCTGCCTCCTTCAGCCTCACAGGACACACATGGAAGGATGCTTTATCCAGCTGAAACTTCAGGGGAAATGTTAAAAGGAGGGTTGTAATTAATTGAGTTGGAATTTGGCCAAGGCAGAGACTTTAATATGTCTTCTTTCCTGGCTTTTTTTTTTTTTTTTTTTCTGCAGACACAAGAGTTGTATAACACCCTTGTCTAGAGCTTTGACAAATTCCAGCAGGAAGGTCCAGCCATGGGGCTGGGGGACCCATTCAGCCCTGCGTGGGTGCAGGAATGTCTTTGCTGTTCCCTCATCAAGGTCCCTTAAAGATAAAATTGATGTGTGCAGATGTATTTAGTAAGAGCCCATAGAGTGTTAGTGCTCCCTTTCAGCACATTGATGCTTTCATGTGCTTAAGCTCTTGGCTAAGCAAATCTTTGTACTTCTTTCCTACTTTTCCTTAGCACCAATTAAACTCCCTGGGCATACTTATACAAAAATCCCTGTTCTTTCCAAGGCAGAAACACTTTCTCTGTCTTCCCAACAGATTTTAAACCTCAAGATGACTGAAGCAATTTTACCAGTTAGCAAAGAGAACCAATGTTACCTCATTTCTCTGGCAATTCTGCAATGCCATTTGCATAATGTGAAGTTTAGATCTTCCACTGTCACATGCTCCCACTCATTTACCACCCTAATGTCCATTGGAAGCACACGATGGAAGTGCTGGAACATTCCTAGTTCTTTGTTTCATATCAGGCTTGGATTGAACCAGTTGCTTAATTTTCCCCAATTCCTGCAGCACTGCAGGAGTTCCCAACATTTGTCCTCCCAATGTGCTTGTCTGGAGTGCTGCACCGTTTCTGCTGCGTTCTCTAATGGCTCCCTCCAAATAAAATGCCTTTATAGCATCAAGGAAAATAAGAAGCACTTTTAAACCCCATTCTTCCTTATTCCCCCCCCCCCCCCCCCCCTTAAACTGTAAAAATCTGCTTATCTGGTTGATGCAACTTCATCCTGATCTGAAGCCACGCTGCTTTTCTCTCACCACTCCCTCTAAAAACTGGTTCTGCTCTGCTGGCTACAATTTTTGCAGAGTTTTTTTCTTTTCCTCTGTACTGACAATAAACTTTCACCTCCATAATTATTTTGATCAGCAGAGTCACCTTTTGCCAGGATTGAGGCAAGGATTGCCTTCAGCCAGGCACCTGCGAGTCTCTCACTCCCACACCTGTTTGTAGTGGTGTTATTTTTGTACATGTTCCGCAGCCTCTCTGGTTTTTAACAGATGCTCTGCTCTAGTGTTCCTATGATCCTGGCTAAATATGGATTCAGCGCCGCCTCACATCCTGACGAGCCTGTTCTTGCAAGGTATTGTGGAGTCTTTCATACACAAAGATGTGCTGGGTCTGATCCTTCATGTTTAATGTGCAACCACGTGGTCGCAGGATCACGGAATCTCAGAAGGGTTTGTCTTGGAAGGGACCTTAAAAGTCATCTCATTCCACCCCTGCCACAGGCAGGTACACCTCCCACTATCCCAGGTTGCTCCAAGTCCCACCCAGCCTGGCCTTGGACACTTTTAGGGATCCACAGCTTCTCAGGGTAACCTGTGCCAGGATTTCATCACTTTCATAGGGAAGAATTTCTGCCCAATATCCAATTTTAAACCTGCCCTTTGGCATTGTCACATGCCTTTTATGGGCAAAAAAATATTCGACACTAATTTTTAATTGATAGATATATTAGATATTTTAAACCCGATTTTAAATGTCCTTCCATTTATTATTCCCATAAACAGGGTTGATGACAAAAACAGATGCACTCCACTGCTCCTGCGACAGCAAACCATGTGGCTTCTTTGTGTTCCAGCTACGTTTTGGACTTTAATTAAAGCTTTTCTCTCCGCTGCATCCCTTCACATACCTTCATTTTTATTTTCCCCTTGTCTTCCCCCACCCATATTTTCCTTTTTAGAGCTCTCCCTGTTGTGAACCCCTAATTTTTGATATCCGTGTGTGCGCCATTGGGTGAGCTCTGAACCCCTGCAGATCCCACAGCACCGAGGTGGATGTGATCAGCATTTGCT
Source organism: Cinclus cinclus (assembly GCF_963662255.1). Taxonomy (NCBI): domain Eukaryota; kingdom Metazoa; phylum Chordata; class Aves; order Passeriformes; family Cinclidae; genus Cinclus; species Cinclus cinclus. Next base: position 8,644,615 of record NC_085051.1, on the reverse strand, counting down.
GAGCAAGGATTTGGGTTTCCCAGAGCTTGGGACGTTTTGTACACTTCCCTTTTCTCCTGAAAATATATGAAATATATTTCAGCGTGAAATATATGCGGCGCACAATGCGATGTGAGATGGGAGGGTGTACAAAGGAAAAAAAAAAAAAAACAGAGAGGTTCCTTCAGGATGGTTTTGGAAAAAAAAAAACAAAAAACAAATAAATGAAATGTTCGTTTTCAGTTCTTTTCAGTATTTCCCAGTTGGTGCCGTTGCTATCGCTGAGCAGGGTGCTCCTCACGCCCCTGTGGAAGGGCTGTCTGTGCCTCTGGGCACGCCGATAAGGGCGGCTCGGGACCGGGGGGCTCTCCCTGACCACACAGCCTTTCCCTTTCCCCCTGCTCCGAGGGGCCGGCACGGGTGTGAGGAGGGATAGCCGTGCCCTCATTATCACCTCTGCGCAGAGCAGCCTCGCAGCATCCTCCCGGGCTCCGCTCGTCCCAGCCCCGCTCTATCAGCTCCGGCAGGGACACGGAGCTGCACCCCAGACCTCCGCGAAGGGATGGCCGCAGGTGGGGCTGGGCCAGCACAACCGCTCTTTTCTAGGGATTTCTGTCAGGGTTCCCTTCCAGCACTTTCCTTCAGCAGTCAAGGCTGTGCCAGAAATGTCTTTTCATCCTCCCACCATCCCTCTTCAAAAGCTTTTTTTTTACCCTCTGAGGAAGGATCTCAAGGGAATACCATACACAGAGCTGATTTCCTCCCAGCTTTCCACAGCTGGGATCCAGTGGGAACAACAGCCATCCATCCTCTGGGAGCTCCCAGCCTCCCAGGTGCCCACAGCCTTCGAGGGGAGGCAGTTTGGATGGCTGGTGGGTAAGCAGCCATCCCATCTTCCCAGTGACGTGGCCCGGTCCCTCTGGGCTAGTCCACAACATATATTTTACCTTGCTTCAATATCCCAGCGTGGAAATTCTCTGAAATGCCAGTTTTGAGTACAGAAGGTGATGTTCTGCTTATCGGTGCGCTGCTGACCTGGAACAGCTCAGGCACATAAATATCCAAGAGGTTTTACACAGTCCTATTGAGTTCCACCCACATTTTTGCACTTTTCTGGGAGTCTTTTAGGACCAGGTTTTCATCTGCAGATGTTTTAGGGCCAGCAGCTGGGGTTTTTTTGTGGCATGGATGGTACGATGGGTGAACACCTGAGAGCTTGAAGCCTCCACAGACTGCTGTGATGGTATATCATAAAAACATGGATGATTATAGATGTACGAGGAAATTCAGGGAACAAGGGAGGAGTTGGATCATGGTCCAGGTGACAAATGTCACTCGAGTCCCTTCCCTGCTGTGTCACAGACCATGGGGAGGAGATCTCTTTTGCTGGATGCCTTGTACATGTTATCAGCCTGCATTGGAAAGCCTTTTATTTTATTCTCAGTTTTATCTCCCAGTAATCTTTCAAGTATTTCTACAATTGAGCAGATGTTTAATACCCAGGGACAAGTCTAGAATTGAAGGAAAGATATTTTCCAAGTAATTTGGGGGAACCTGACAAGAATCCCTTAGTGCTGGCTGCTAACTGTGTTTTCTTCCTCTTTTGATAGATCTGGCTGTGTCAAGGAAAGTCTCCATGGACTTGGTCTAACAAAGGCATGATGGATCTGACCCTTGGTAATCTTTGCCAATAAAGCTGGAAAAATGTTATTTTTTTTCCTCTGTTGCTATCCTGCCAAACATTATTTTGCTCCCAGGAAAGACTGGCTTTGTATCATGCTTGGTGCAATAGGTACCCACCTGGGCTTGTATCTTTTACCCAAGCATGCCAACTTTTTTTTTTTTTTCCCTTTGTATTGCCAAGGGAGTTTTTTTTATTTATTGTGCCTCAGCTCTTTCTGAGGTAACGTTGTTATCTTGAAAGAAGATTTTCCTAATCAGTTGCCATAATAAACAAAGCAAATCTGCCTTGGGTGACTGCAGACATTAAGCACACTTGGATCTCAGTTTCTCGGGATTTATTATGGACCATAATGTATCTATGGGATGCATGGATAGGAAATTCAGAGGGGAAAAAGGGCTCCTATCCCAATTAGGCTGGTGAAACTAAGTAGGGGAGAATGGTGAGAGATACAGAAATAAGGATGTTATTTCTGATACTCTAATGAAGAACGAAAATCTGTTCAAACAGCTCTCCCAAAATGTCACTGTTCACTTAAAATGTGCTTGCTGCTTGTTAGGAACAACCTCCCAGGCTTGCTGGCACTGCTGTTGTTAATTACTGACTCAGAAGCTGTGTGAAGGAGGTTGAGGACTTAGATCCTTTGGTCAACATAGAAATTCTGCCTAGAAATGAGGGATGTGCCACACAGGTTTATGGCTAATGGAGGCATAGACTGATTTGGGTTGGAAGGGACCTTAAAGCTCATCCCTTTCCCACCTCCTGCCATGGGCAGGGACTCCTTCCACTACCCCAGGTTGTTCCAAGCCGTGTCCAGCCTGGCCTTGGACACTTCCAGGGATCCAGGGGCAGCCTCAGTTTCTCTGAGCAACCTGTGCCAGGACCTCACCACCTCACAGGGAATAATTCCTTCCTGACTTCTGACCAAAATCTCTCCTCTTTCAGTTTGGCTTGTCTCTTATTTTTCATCTCCAGCACAGCAAGTGAGCCCAAAATGACTCAAGGATTTAAAATTAACTCTTTGTGCAGTACAAAATATTCTAATGTTTTTGTCTGGTTGAACTGCTCACTTTATAAATAATACTTCCTAATTGATGTTCTTCCCACCAAATCATTCATTCCAGTGTCCTTTGTGACCCCAGCTCAGCTGGGACTGGAGTGTGATGGATGCTGTGCAAACACAGGTCTGGGGTGGATCCTACACAAGCAGTTCCCAAGGACAAGGCAGGCAGAAGGTGCTGGGAAGGAAGCAGCATCATTTGGCTGTGCAAGTGGAAAACTTCCAGAGGCACACAAGGCAGTCTTCCCAAGAATGCCCTGGGAACCCCCGGCACAGCCAAGAGCTGAATTAACACCTCCTGAATCCTTCAAAGACAATTCCTTCTCCCCAAATCAGTTTTATTTTCTAACAGAAAGCAAGAGGAAAGAACTCCTTGTTTTCAGTGATTTAGGCAGAGTCCCACATGTTCCTAAAAAATCCATTGCTGCATTCCCAAGCCACTTTATCCAATGCAGAGAAGAATTTTAACCTCTGTTTCTGTCAAGTTCTGACTCAAAGTCAGGTAAAGGGTGGTGCCTCATCAGGAGCTCTGGCTCCTCACAGGCAGTTCTATGAAAGTGATTTATTTTTGTCACTCCTTGTGATTAGTCATGTCTCACATGGGGTACGTTGGTGCCATCTCTCTCTCTCTCTCTCTCTCTCCTTTTTCTCTGCTGTTTGAATTCAGACGTGGAGTGTGGGTTTTTTTTCTTCTCAGGAATGTCTTGTATACCGAATACTTCAAGGAAAGTATTTTTCTGACCAGTCCTTTTGATGAGAAGACCGAATGTTCAATCTTTACCATAACCAGAAACCAGTGGAGGCAGATGCAATAAGTTTGTAGCCCACATTTCCAAGAAAATCAAAGGTCCACGTTCTCTTCCTCTGCTCTATCCTTATTCTAATCCTTGTTCATTTTTAAAGGCTTAAAAGCAAAGGATGTGGAAATGCCCATGATGAGTATGTTTGGTTGTCAGCTAATTCATTCTCAGGAGTAAAGCCCACACTAGTGAAGTCATCCTGGGTAACTGGGCATCATGAATGATTCTTTTTTTGTCAAATCACTTGCTGAGTGATACATTCAATTTGGGGTTTCTAGCATTGTCAGGAAAAAAAAAGGCAGCTTTCAAGTTTCACTGGGTAGGTTTTTCACGTGTCAGTGGTGATGCCTTTACATATTTGAAAACTCCCACATCCAAATTAACTCGTGCAAGGATGCTTTTCATTCATGTTTTTCAGGGAAGGGACTTTGAGCAAGGGTGTGGAGTGATGGGAGAAGGGGTAATGATTTTAAAATGAGAGAGGGTGAATTTAAATTGGACATTGGGAAGAAATCCTTCCCTGTAAGGGTGGTGAGGCCCTGGCACAGGTTGAGAAGCTGCGGCTGCCCCATCCCTGGAAGTGTCCAAGGCCAGGTTGGAAAGGGCTTGGAGCAGCCTGGGATAGTGGAAAGTGTCCCTGCCCTGGAGCTGGGCGATCTTCAAGGTCCCTTCCCAGCTGAGCCCTTCTGGGATCTGGTGGAAGCTGGCCTCGAGGCGTGTGACTGATGGCCAGGGCTGGCCAGGGCAGGTCACAAGTGGCCTTTCCTTGTCACGCAATGAGCTGCTCTGCTCTCAGATCCAAGGAGAACAAAAGGGGCCATTTGCTGCTGCCCAGCTGTGGCTGTGTCTAATCAGAGTTAATTGGGCTCTGCAGTGCTCCTGGTCCCCGGGCTCCCAAGGACCCACCGCTTCACCCTCCACTGCCAATTTTGGGAGCTGCCTATTATCAAGCACCAAAAGGTAGAGATTGCACAGGATCCCTGGCAAGCAGCACAAAGTATCCCAGCTTAATACTAAAGCAATGACTAATCAGGGCATCCCAGGAGGAAGCTTTGCAGTGGCTCTTGCAAGGGTAATGAGGACAATTTCCATAGCTATGACACTTCCAGCCAAGCAAAATGCTACAAATCTTGTTTATTCTTATTTGTTCTCTCCTGTAGCAGCAGGTAACACCGAGCCAAAAGAAAAGGACTTTCCCTGGGGGAGGAATTGCACCAAACGTTTCGCAGGATGAACAGTCAGGGTTGTTGTTTTATCATGGCAGCACTAATAGCTAAATTCTATTAATTGCTGAATGCTGTTTTGTTTGGCAAATACAGGAAGCAGTTTACATGGCTACGCAAGTGCTCTGGTTCCCAGTCCTTCTGAAATGGTATTATTGTAACGGGATAATACTGATTAAGGACAGTTCCCTGAGGAAGGAGGGCCTTTTGATGACTGAGTCATTTCCTCTCCCTGCTCGACTCCAGGGTGATAGCGCTTCTCTGCCACAGGCACACACCCTTTGTAGCCAGGGACTTCTCCATGGAGGAGGTCCGAAACACATCCTCAGCCTTAGGTGGAAATTCCTGAAGCCATGAGTCCCAAAAAGAAGCACTGGAGCACCAGAAATGCGCCAGCAGTCCAAGAAGAAACTTCATTTCCCCCCAAAAATACTTCACTTGCCAGTTCCTTTACAAAACCACTGTCTTTGGCTACACCACTCTGCTGGAATAACCTGCCAGCCCTGAACACTTTGATAGAGGTTTGGCAAATTAATTTGCTAAAGAGCAATAACACTTCTGCAAACCATTGCAGTGCAGCCTTCTCCTTCTGGATGTGACCACCAGGCCAAAGCCACCAGGTCAATTAACACAGGTCAGAAATCAGTAATAGCAAAACTGTTCACTCCTAAACTACAGAAAATTCAAAGTAAGGGCTTAGAGGGAAAGGATTCCATGTCCTCTCACAGCTGATGGGCATCAACACTTCCCAACCACATAAGCACCAGGGGATCTGATCCTCCTGGAACATGGCAGACAAGAACAGCCCTCAGCCTTCCCTTTCTCTTTGATTTTTGTCATGTATTGCCATGGGAGATGCTCGAATGAGCTCGAGTCTAACCAGGGCTCAGCAAGAAAATGTTCCTGTTATCGCTTCCGAGCTCAACCCGGGCCCTTCTCAACGTTTTCCCTTTTGAGGTACAGTAATTGCTCTCCGATTAGGCAGGAAACTGTACCAGGGTTATTGCTCTAAAGGAGCCAGTGTTATCAAAAAACAACACATCAGGGCCTGTCCTCACAGGAAGGGAATCATAAGTAATCAGCAGTGCTATAACGCAATTGGCTGCTGCTCCCTCCCCGCCGAGCACAGAAAAAAGCAGTGCAGGACTTTTTTTTTTTCTTTTTTTTTTTTTTTTTGGTAGCCAAAGCATTTTAAAAGAGCCCTGGTTCCTCTTTGCCTCCCTGCTTGGCTTCTCCAAACATTCAAACATTGCTGTGTTTCCTCAACAGGGCATAAAAAACCCTTGGTGTGTGCAAGGATGGGGCAGGGGGGCCATCCTCCCAAATTTTGCAGAGTGGTGTTATCCCTTTCCTGAGTGCTCTCCCCCACTCCCCCCCCCAGTTTGGGAGCAATGTTGTTCATGGGGGAAGAACTGCCCTAGAATAGAAAAAAAAATGATGAAGATCCTTGGGTGACGCCCTTCCTGCTCTTTATTCCCGTTCAGGTTACCTCCCTTGGAAATTCTTTCTAAAAATAGGTGTTCCCCAACACATGTGAATACACACAGGAGCAGTGGCAGGAGTACCATTGGTTCTCTTACACAGCTACTCACCATAATGGCCTTTTAGCCCTGTCCAAAGTGGCAAGATGAATTAATTTCATTCATCAGGAGCTGCATCAATATCATTTCATTGAGCAGGACCTCCATCCATCCATCCATGAACATGCCCAGAGAGTGCACAGTACCTAGAGCTGGGTAACAGAGCTCAGCGTGTGCTACAAAAGGAAACAGAAATAGTGAATTTGGTAATAACACAGCATCCAACTGGAAAAGATGGCCAGGGAGCAAAGGGAGGGCAGGTCAGAGAGGATTTCCTGTATTGCTGGACCACAGGTGAGGATTTCAGGGTCCCGCCCTGGTCAGGTGGTCAGGGGACGTGGGGTGGTGGTGAAGGAGAAGATGTGAAATCTGTGAGAACAAATTCTCCCGGAGAAACATTTTAACAGCTCTCCCTGCTCAGCTGAGTCTGCCCTCAGCACAGAGCTTCTGACAATCCCCCATGGATGAGGAAAGGAAGGAACAAAGCAGAAAACGAACAATTCTGTCAAGAGACCCTTTTGGAATGTTTCAATATTTTGCTGCTTGGTGAGTTTAACCATGGGTAACAGAAAGGACAATACATGAACCTTGAGCTGTCAGAGGAGAGGCTGGAAAATCAGTTGGTATCAGCATGAAAGGTCCCAACGTTTTATGCTTATCATGTGTCCCCAGAAATAGAAATATTTGTCCTTTGGTCTCTGCTTTTCCTGTCTGTTTTCCCCCCCTCTATTATACATGGAAGTCCTCAGTGCTTAACTGAGCCCCTGGATGAGCTGGAGTCTGGACACACAGGGGTGTGATCACATCTCCCCCCACAACCTCCCAAGGAGCCTGAGCTGCTCAGAACTCACAGATAAAAGTCTGAAGAGCCCAAGTAGGAACATCTGCTTTGCCAGGAGTCACGATTTCCCCATTTGGTCTGATCCAGGGGTCATGGTCCCTTAGACCTCAGCGGAGAGGTTTTACCTCAAGGGGTACTTCGAGTGCTGAGCTGCTTTTACATCTCAGCTGCTCTCCCCCAAAACTACTTTTGTCAGTTTGGTTGTTTGTTTTAGCGGTGATGTTTTTAAACTAAAGCCTGTGTGCCCAGAAGGCACATAAAATAAGAGGCTTTTAAAAGCCAGAGGATAAATAAAACACAACCTTGAATAAACAACAGGCTTTTGTCCTAATTTCCTCCCATTCCTTAATGGATGCTGATAAACTATCTGAATTTCTCAGTGTATTAATGCCACAATGACAGCAGCACCAAACCCACAACTTCACAATAGCAATGATTTGACCAAATTGTTGCCTTTGAGGCAAGCAATTGTTTCATTCTGAGTGGGTTGTAGGATATCATGGCCTTACCAGGCTGCTCCTTTCTCTACCCCATCACAGATGGTTTCAGTGGGAGGCATTTGTCAAAGAAAATCCACGCAGGCCTAATACATTTCATGGGAAAAAAATATCTTTTTTTGATCAAGTAAGGCCATACACATCATGTTTTGTTACTAACTTTATGCTCAGCACTCTTACTAAGTGAAACTCTTAAATTTCACCCTTGCTGGTGTGCCACGATGGCTCCAGTAGTGCCTGGGATCCTCCACAGTGACTCTGGCCAGGAAGACCTTGCCTTTTTGTTGTTGCTGGCCATGTGGTTAATTCCTCCCCTCAGCAGGTTCGTGTGTTTATGGGCTTTTCCCTGAGAGGGTGGTGAGGCACTGGCACAGGTTGCCCAGAGAGGTGGTGGATGCCCCATCCCTGGAAACACTCAGTGCAGGGTTGGATGGACTCTGAACAGCCTGGTCTAGTTGGAGATGTTCCTGCTCACTGCAGGGGGTTGGACAACATGAGCTTTAAGGTCCTTTCCAATCCAAACCACTCCAGGATTACAGACCCATGACCTGTGTTTAAGCACAAGAACTTCTGTACTGTAAATATCAAGGAGCTTTTTTATCCCTTTGTCCCAGTGGGGGATCAGAGCCTGAGCCCAGGATTTCTGCTCCCAGCAGCTTCCATCCATGAGTCCACTCACAAAGTGCTCTCGACTTTGCACCAAGGGCAAGTCCAAACAGCCTGACCACCCACCCAGAACTTTGTTTGGAGAACATTCCCAGGGCACATCACGCCCAATCCCTTTTTCCTCCTGAAAGTCTTGGAACGAAGCGGGCGATGCTCGGTAACATAAACACACACACCGAAAAGAGCCAGAAATAGGCAGCAAGCAAAAACAAAAGTTACAAGCAAAACAAATACACAGAAAAACACAACTTTGGGCATGTCTAGACACAGCACTAATTTGGAGAGTGCATGCACTTAATCTTTATTGCTTGGTGAGAGAAATTGTTCCTCCTCTGTATCAATCCATTCCTTTTTGTTTTTTTATTTCAGGACATGTATAATTTTTACTGAAGGGGGGAGGGTGATAATTTTCACAACCAGATTTAATTTTGCTTCAGAAACAAGCAAAACATTAAAACGGGCCAGTTCATAAAACCACATTAAATATTTCACATTAAAAGACCTCACCTCCAGGAATGAAAGCTGAGAATTCACATGGAAAGCACAATGGTTTGTTACAAGGGGAGCAGATGGGCATCACACTAAAGAGCAGGAATATTTATCCATCCACTGTTTCTTTCCTAAAGGATTATTTTTCTCATGTAGCAAGAAGAGAAGCCAGACCTTACATCATCAGAAACAATTTCTGGGCATCCACGTGAGAATCAACCAGGGCGTGGATTCAAGTATTAAAAAGAATAGTGGGGGGTTCTTCAACTCAAATTTTACAGAGAAAAAGGGGCTTTAAAAAGAGATTTTAAATTTATAATTAATAAGCGTTCCAATCTCCAAGGCAAATTAAAGTTCTGCTGTGTGCAGGATTATCCCAAACCCAAAATAAATGGAAGCTGAGCATTCCCCTTCCAGTCACAAGCCTTTTCTCTTTGATCCCTAAAAGCATCCTGGACATCACAGCGTGCCCCGAGTCCATCCTTGAGAGCTGGCAGCCTGGCACAGGAGTAGGGCCGGGAGCACCAGGCCTGGCTGTGTTATGATGAATTCTCTGTTTTAATGATTTGGAGGAAAATATTGTTCATGAGCTACATAAACAATTTTAATTGGCTCGGGCGCCTAAAATGTGCTTTTTTTGTTTGGCTGCCAAGGTTGCTTTCTCGCTTGCTAATTATGTTTCTCTTTAGCTTTCAGCAAAAACAGGAAATAAAGCATCCATTACTCGAATGACAACTTTTCAACAAGCCAACATTTCAACATCCATTGTGTAATTTCCGACCCGGAGCCAGCTAGGAGCTAAGTGCCTTTAGAGCCATACATCCCCTCTCACAGGGGCCTTTCGGGCCCTTCGTGCTCCCAAATAATGTTTGTGTGTCTGAAACGGGCCAGACACATTTGCTGCTGGACCCACTGCCCAAAGAATTCCCTTTTCTAACACAAGATTTCAAGGATCCTGAAGAAGATCGTATTTTTTTTTTTTTTCCAAGGTCATGGAGTGATGGGAGAAGGGCGAATGGTTTTAAAATGAGAGTGAATGAGTATAGGTATGAGGAAGAAATTCTTCCCTGTGAGGGTAGAGAGGCCCTGGCACAGGTTTCTAAGATATGCTGTGGTTTCCCTGTTCCTGGAAGTGTCCAAGGCCAGGCTGGACAGGGATTGGAACAACCTGGGAGAGTGGAAGCTGTCTCACGGCAGGGAGGTTGGAATGAGATGGTTTTTAAGGTCATGGTCTTTATGGTCCCTTCAAATCAAAACCATTCTGTTATTCTGTGATTCCAGGTGTCAGGCAAAAGGCCACATGCATGTCTGGAAATCAAACTGCAGAGATTTTAGGGAAAGGCCCCAGCAACCCAGAGGAGGGTTGGATTGATGAGTGTGTGTGTTTTCTTTTTAGATCTCTGCTTCTTCAGTGCTGATATTGATTCTAAGCTCTGATCTGTCAGGGTTTTTTAACAAGTCTTGTGAGTTAGACTTTTTTTGCCCTCCTGAGATGCCCTGTCTTTCGTAGTTCCAAAACACACTTTGAAAAGCATTCAGAATGGATGCTCTGTGCCATTTCCCAGCTCTTCTTCCTCGTGTTCAGCCAACTGAGCTGTTCTTGGCAAAACAAGCAATAGGTACCTACCACATGGTGGGGGTGAGTGAGGATGCCCTTTAAATTACCTATAAAACCCTTTGAATCAAACTGCTGATGTTGCCATAGGCAATTTGCTAAGCTTATTGATCATCTTCTGTTTAAATTAAAGTTTGATGTCCTGGAACAGGCTATTCAGCACTGAGAGCTAATGGGATAGGATGAGATACAGGGAGCCAGAGAAACATGCACATGGGGGAAATGGATTGTGGTCAAAAAGGAAAAAAAAAATAGAGGGTTATATGCTGAATAGGTTCCATGGGTCAGTTAGCAATAAATACTGTGGTTGTAAAAGAGTCCAGTGTGGATGTTGGAGCGGAGGTTTGTCTGTGTAATTAAAGGGAAACGGGCAGCTTGTTAGAAAACTAAAAAATTCAGGGAAAGGAAGTGAAAAAATGAGTGTTATGATTTATTATAAATGTTTTCTTAGTGATATCTGCTGGAAATTCCAGCTGCCCCAAGGTTTTGGTAAGTTGGGTGAGATTTGAGCCAGTACAGGCAAGGGGTGATCGAGGTAAACATTGGACAAGGAAATCAGGAGAGGTTGTCTCTGGTAGAGGATTGTCTGTCTCTCCATCTCTCAGTCAATAATACAATCATTCATACTCACACAAAATAAAGCTTTGGAATGAAGAAAAATCAGGCTTCCATGAAGAATGAAAGATTCCTTGCTGGAGCCATACCCAGCAAGACTGCATTTTTTTTTCCCCCTCCATGAAAATCAAGGTTGATTTCCTGGTTTTAGATTAGTTTTCAAGCTTTCACTGCACACCACCACGTTTGTCCTAAAGTTAATGGAACACACAATTGTTGAAGGAATATCTAGATAAATTCTATGGCTGAGTGTAAATGGGATAAGTGCACTACCTAATTAGTGACTTTTGTTTTTACTCAGTTAGGATTATAAACCCAAAGGAGACGAATTTCTCATGTTTGGACTTGGTTGTTTATTAAATTTTATCTGAAGTACAGAGAGTTCTGTAACACTTCTAGTTACCAGTGAAAAGTGGGCAAAATGGAGCTGAATTTAGCTAGTTACAAGGTCTTTTAAAGCTAAACAGTCCAATAGAGAAATAACACCTATATTATTTATACTTTTGACCTAATAACTAAACTCTTGTGGCTCACAGTGCAGCACTAACTATCCAACCAAAACCTATTACCTAAAAGCACGAAGAAGAGGGAAGAAGAGAGAAAGATGCAACACCCAAAATCCTCCATCTTGTCCCACATCTACTATTATATTCTAAAAATCCCAAATTCCAAATCCTTCCCCATGTGAAACCACACACTTCTATTCTAACTACAAACCCGTGACTTTAACTCCATCACTCAAATTTGGAAGTGTTCTCCAAGGTTTCAAGTCAAAAGCAGTGTTCTCCTGGGGTTTAGTGTCAGAAAGCACAGAAAGCTCAAACCTCCCAGGTTTCTGAGTTCCAACAGCTGAGTTACCAGAGGAGTAACTGAGAAAACAAGCTTTTCCAGCCTAGGCACTAAACTTTGCCCACGCTGACTAACGAAGTAATTTTATAACCCTCCAAACTTATTAAAGCTGAAATAGTATTGGTAAATAGTGGTCCTGTCAGATGTTCACTCTCCAGGCCATGGAAGGTGTCCCTGCCCGCAGCAGAGGGTTGGGATGAGATGGACTTGAAGGTCCTTTCCAACCCAAAGCATTCCAGGACTCTATGAACATCTCAAGAGAAGCTGGCTGCTGCTGCTGCTGATTTTGGCAGGAAACCTTCACATGTTCTCCTTTATCTCCAACATTTCTGTAAATCTGTGAGCCCATGAATCCTATGAAAAGGAAAAGCTTCAAGACATGGACTTATTTACGAGCCATCTAAGCACACAGAATTTTTGTTTCTGAGCCCACCCACTTGGCATCCACTGCTTCCCTGGGCAACCTGTGCCTCGGCAGCCTCCCAGGGACAGATTTCTGCCCAATATCCCACCTAACCCTGACCTCTGTCAATGTGAAGCCATTCCCCCTTGTCCCGTCCCTCCAGGCCCTCATCCAAAGCCCAGCACTCTTGGAGCCCCTTTAGGCACTGGAAGGGGCTCTGAGGTCTCCCCAGAGCCTTCTCTCCTCCAGGCTGAGCCATGCAGCCTCCAGAGCTGCCATGGTGGCCGAGAGGAGCTATCGCAGGAAGCCATCTGTGCACAGGCAGCTCTGCAGGAAACCCCGCCAGCCCAGCACCCATCTTTTATTATTATTTCCCTCCCTGGCAGTTTTTCTCCTTGACACTTTCCCCAAACGACAGCGACAGCGGGGAGGAAGTGAGTTGTCAATGGAGCATCATCGCTTGTTCCCAGCCCTGGAATGCAAAGTGCTTTAGCTAAGAGCCAGTGACTATTTATTGGGCACTTATTTCCTGTAAGCACAGCTAACAGGAAATCTATTGAAAATAGAAATAGTTAGAAAGCTACAGTGGGTGCTTTTAGAATCATGAAAGTCACAGAATCAGCTAGGTTGGGAAAGACCTTTAGGATCGTCAAGTCCAGCCACTCAAATTTTCCTGCAAAGGGTGATTTTTTTGTCTGGCCAGAAATTCATGCTCATTGTTTCGGCTGAGTTCTCAAAAACACAGAAAGTTGTGGGGGAAAAAAAAAATAATCAATTAGTGGATAAAGCCTGATAAAAACTTTCAACAGCTCAGAGAAAAGCAATAGTGCAGAATGCACCTGTAGGATCTCTGTGGACACTCCCCTCTGGATGCAAAGCCAATCCCACCTTTCAAATTGAAGTTATATCTTTTCCACAACTAAATAATGACTTAACTAGACATTAATTCTACAAAAATGGTCATTCATTCTGAAAGAGCCACAGGGTGGTGGGAAGAAAACATAGAGAATGTTGCTGAGATTGCAAACCATCCTATTGTTCACATTGTCAGTGAAACATTAAGGCACTATTCCCACCTGGAAAATATTTTTTCCTCTGCCCAGGCCACTGGTTATGTAATTATTAATTGCACCTCAAATGACATAAAACAACAAAAGTATCTCTAGAATATTCTCTGAACAACTGACAAAAATATTCTTCGATTGAAACTGCAAATCTATAAAACAAACTTAAAATCTAAAAAGCTCTAAGCAGGGTTTATCAATTCAGTGTAGATAATGCTATTCTAAGAGTCCGGTGATTCTACTTGTGCTATCTTTAAAGAAAAAGATCATAACTCAGCCTTTCCCCAAACATAAGCTTAGGGTAAGCTTAAAGCCTGTCATTTCTGCCCTACTCTGCTGTGGGGAACACCACAGGATTTTGTTTCACCTGAGGAAGTCAGCAAGAAACTCCTCAAGAAGATGCTCCAGAATAGGGCAGGGCTCGAGTTCCCATCCCTGGAAGGATTTAAAAGACATGTGGATGTGGCACTTGGGGACACGGTTTAGTGGTGGCCTTGGCAGTGCTGGGGGAAGTCTTAGAGGGTTTTTCTAGCATAAATTATTCCAAGATCTAAACTGTGGCTGCACAGTCAGGATTTTGCTGGGGCGGTGGGCAAATAGTCCCCATTTAGGTCTGCCCCAAGCTTCCTACTCAGCAGGTAGCAAAGGAAATAGGAATTCAGAGCTCAGGAAGGCTGAGAAGACATCTCTGACCCTGAAGGGGAAGTTCCCAAAGCAGAAATCCCTCAGTCAACAGGGATGTTGGGAACTGTCCTGCCCTGCAGCAGCCCTGCACTGCAGCATAACCCAGCTGCAGGGGCAGGAGGGGCAGAAATTGTGCAAGAAGCTCAATCGGCACTGAAATGAGGAAGGAAATAATGTGTTAAATGATTTAATTCTCTGAGCTCACTTTGTTCCTTACAGATAGACCCAGAATTGGGGCTGATTACAGTGCCTTGTTTTGATTAACGGAGGGAGATCTGAGGCAGAAACATTTCTATCAGTTTCAAAGAGTTCCCACATCTTGTATTTCATTTTCACAGTAGGGTCAGGAATTCAAAGAACATTTATCTTTCATTCTTTATAGCTAAAAAAATTATTTTCAACGATGCCAGTTTAATGCTAGTCAACTCCACTGAGTTCAGTGGAATTACTCCAGATTTACACCAGTGGAAGTAGGTGGATTTTATCTGATGCTAAATGAATTTATGGGCTTTGAATATTCTGTGTATGCTTGTTCCACTTCTTGGGGAGTTTGGTGGGATTTAAGGGTGATCAATTATTTCAGTTGTGTTTCAGCTCTACATATTCCATCAGCCAGGTAATGCAGCCAGAATTTGGAAATTAATGGGCCAAGTGCAGCCTCCGATACAACCTGGGATGCTGTTGAGGCCAGGTTCCCCAGCAAACCATCACTCCTGCTGCCAGCACCTGACAAATCAGAGCTCCTCTGTGCAGCTGCAGGAGATTAAAGCAACATTTCTTTTGTACTACCCAGTAATCTTTATGTTGGGTGGTAAAGTTAATGTACGGGATTGTCACTCAACCCATTTCACACCAAAGAGCCCAGAGCAGCTCTGAGCCAGCAGTCTGGAGGTGAGAGCATCACCCACCCATTCCTCAGTCTCAGAGGATGTGTGGAGCCACTAAATGAATCATTAAAAAGAATTGAGAATTCCTGAACTGTTGTAACTACTGAGAACACCTCCACCCCCTCAGGAACAGCAGCTCTCTCTCGGCCTGGTGGGAGAAAGGTGTTTTAAACAGCTCAGTTCTTTAGTGCGTGTTCCTGTTCGCAAGGAAGGGAGGCAGGCTTGCAGAGCCCATTAGCTGTTCCACATGCACATCCACTGGCAAGGGGAATTAGTTTCTGGCCGGCACACAGCCGCTGGGTAACACAAAGGACAGACTCCTTTAATCTCCAGCAGCAGCGTAGCGGTGTCCAGGCTTGTCAGAAGCTGCAGGAGGAGTGATGGCCATGCTGCTGACAGCCTTCTAATTGGGTAGCAGAAAGCAGCTCTAAAGGATGTGTTTGTGCCAACAAGTGTGGCTTGACATCAAGAGGGATCTGCCGAGGAGCCGAGGGGAGAGCGGCAGCGCTGGATGCGCTCCGAGCCCGGCGGGGCTGGGGTCTCGCAGCCAGCAGAGCTGAGCTTGGCTGGGGTGATGGAAAGCTCCAGCAGGGAACACATCGCTCGAGTGCAATCAGGAGTGGTTGGCCTGGCTGCTCTGCCAAAACGAGCTGTCTGCGTCCTTGAGCTCCACAGAATGATGAAATGGTTTGGGTTGGGAGGGGCATTGAAAACCATCTCCTTCTGCCCCTCGACCCGCCACAGAAGATGGAAGTTGTGAGAGCCACAAGCACTGGAAAGCATTTGCCCACCATGGGTTTGCTCCTGATTCTCTCGCTCCATACCCCACAGCCCCCAGAGCTCCCAGTGCTGCCTGCTGCACTGCTGGGATCCAGCAGCCAGGACCTCCTGTGTCAGCCCCTGCTCCTCCAAATCCACTGCAAAGCAGCACCAGAGCTGACAGAAACTTCACACTGAAAAACACAGCTGGCTATGTAACACTGCCTTCACTTAAATATTGATAGGGGCTGCTGAATAATTCCACCTTTAGACGTCGCTGGGAGGCTGGCTGATAGGGAGTGTGTGATAGGAGCTGCTGCACTTACCTGTCACTGTGCTTAGGTGACTCTACAGCTCAGTCAAAGGGCAATTGAAACCACAAATTAATCTGAGAGCGCTCAGTCCCTGTGGTTTTGGAATTAAATGCCTGGTCTAAATATAAATAAAGGCTGATGGACTTGCTGTCTAAAATATCTGGGAGGGAGCAGTAGCATAGGCAGGGCGAGAGGCACCTGGCCTCAGATGCAGGCTCTGTCTGGGACAGAAAATGTAGGGAAGCGTGTCCAGGCTTCCCAAGGCTTTGTTGTTATTCCTGATGACCAGGAAGAGAAGCTGAAACTTCTGGGTGGTGACATCAGTAAAAAGGTCCCCAAAGGGGCTTGGAAATCAGAAAGGAGAGCTCCAGGGAAGGGTGCACTCCACAGTGCATCTTCTTCTTCTTCTGGGCTTGTCTCCACCTGAGAGTGGCCCAGTGGCACCTGGTCCATAGATGAGAGAAGAAAACTCAGCAGAGGGTGGGCGATGGTGGCCAGGTGGGGTGGGACAGGACAGGATGCTCTGCCAGCAAACCGCTCAGCATCCCAGCTGTCCTGCTTTGGCACACACCTGCCCTCCCTCCCTCCCTCCCTCTCTCCCTCCCCACATCCTGCCAGAGCAGGGACACGGCGCTGCTGGCAGCTCTGGAGCTGCTCCAGGGGCTCTGGAGGCTACTGGTGCAGGGGGAAGAGGCGTGAGGATTACAGCAAGAGGACTTCACAGGGACTGCCTCTTTAAAAACGTGCCAGGACTGATGAATACTCCAACAAACATGATTTTGATAGGGTCACTGTAAAGAGATGCAGTATCAGTGTGGAGAGACCCCAGCTGTGCTGGAGCCAATGCTCTTTTCTCCCTGAAGTGGGACTTCTCCACAGACCTGTGTGTGTGTGTGGAGGGAGCCAGACAACTCATATCCATGGCATCCAGAGGCAGCTAATAATTCCCTCAGTGATGGAGTGCAGCATGTTCCCCTAACATCTGCAGTAGCTGGAAATTTACCCATCCAATTTTCTCCTCTCCCCCAGCCACAAAGGGAGACCACTCCAATTATTTTTCAGACAGAATTAAGGCTGATGTTTACCATTATCTCCCTGGTAACCCTCTCCTCATGACTACATTATGCAACATAATTGTAAAGATGCCTCAGCTCACTGGGGTTGTTATTAAATGCACTCCCCTGCTTCTTTTTTTTTTTTTCTTTTTTTTTTCTCCCAAGGTCAAGGTTAGTAATTAAGTGGCTGGTATTCTGGGACAGAGCCTTGTTAGGTAGGAAAAAAATTCGAAGGAATTTAAAGGATACATCAGGCATTCCCAAGTGATGAAATTCTGTCAGCAGAAGGAAGGCCCATGAAGGAAGGCGAATCTGGGGAGGTGAAGTGGTCCAGCACACAGGTCTGTGGATGAAACTTGGGCAAACCCAGAGCATGAAACGTGTCGGATGAATTTCCACAGGGAATGTGGGAAAGCAAGCGCTGATATTGCAAGCTGAGGTGAGCGTGGCTCCTCTGCACTGCAGCTTTAATTGGGGCTGGTGGAACAATAGCAAATCGAGCTGTTTGTTTCCCTTCTGGCTGGTGTTAACCCACAGGTCCACAGTGCCTGCACATGAAGTGTCAGCACCTTATTGTGCATGGCAGGGGGGTTGGAGCTGAGATGGTCCTTCAAGGTCCCGTCTGAGCCAAGCCACTCCGTGGTTCTGTGACTACACTGTCCCCAGGCAATGCATTCTTAGGGACTTGCCTGTGCAATCGGGATGGGGCAGCCATTCAGCAGTTCTTGCTGTTTCTCTGGTCCATGTGAACTAGGTGACGCCAGACTTCTTCGTTAAATCCACCTCCTAATACACTTCATTAGGGAATATTGCTTCATTGCCTGTTGAAGGAATTAAGAGCAGAAATAACAGTGTTCCATGGGGGAATGAGAGGACTGATGGGCTCCTGGAATGATGTCAGATTTCCTGGTAATAAAATTGCCGGTTAGTGCCAAGGTTATTGAATCTACCTGGTGACTCTCCCAGGTGGTAACACAAAGGAGTGTTCCCAACAAAAGCTGCTTTTGTTGGGAAACAGCTTGGAAAGGAGCACAAGACGAAGACCTGCAAGTTCTGCAAGTGTCTCTGTGTTCACAAATGTGTAATTATATACATACTACATAGAAATGTGTAAAAAAATCCAACAACATAAATACATAAATATAACTGTGTCTGTATATACACACAGGAGAGCCTGAGCTACAGTTTCTGGTTGTCTATGACTACCTCTGAAATTTTCCCTGAGGGAATTGCATTCCCAAGTCACCATTTATTTTCTAGACTGGAAGTATTTGTGGGTCCAGCTCAAAGCCCATTTTGGTTCAGATGTGTCTCTCCCCTGACATGAATGGGCTGGGATGAGATGTTTAATGCCAAAGTCAAAACTCTCCCCACTGGGAGCCCTACTAGGGTCATTCCCATGCACCAGCATAGGAGAGAGTATTTACCATGGAAAAAGAGGGAATCACTTGAAAGGACTGTACTGTAGAGCAGTAGCCTTATGAAAACCATGACAGAGTAATTGGATCTGGCTTGTGTGCAAGGCAGCAAGAGAAATCAATAAAAGAAGAGGGAGGAAATGGGGAGGGGGAATCTTTCACATTTCTGCAGTGAAATATCCCTTCATCTGACTGCCTATAACTAATTTTTCATCATCCCTGATGTGATCTGTAGTTGAAGATTTCTCTGGGCTATGACCATAGTTGCTGGGCTGGGTGTTGTGGGTTTGTTTGTTTTGTTTTGTTTTGTTTTGTTTTGTTTTCTCTCGTCTTTGCTGCTTGTGGGAGAAAATAAAGAAAAACAAGACAAAACTTTGTAACTGCCCAGACCTCTTTATGAACCAGGATCCTTATCTAACGTCTGGACCTCACAGTCCCAGGGCAAACCTCACCCTGAGTGTGGTTTTTATTGTTCTGGTTTGTTTTCTTCCAGTTCAAAGGAAGGGTTAAGCCCCAAAAAGAGAAGTGTGTCCTTGGTCAGAAGTCTGTAAGCTCTCTGAGTCACACTTCACCAAAAGCCTCCAAAGTGTGTTCAAGTCAGTGCATGTGGTCATCACTCAGTGACAACTCCTTATCCTCTCTATCCACCTCTGTCCTGAGGAGGGTTTGATATGAAAAAGAAACAAAAAAACAAACCAACCAACCAACCAACCAACCAACCAACCAAACAAACAAACAAACAAACAAACAAAAAACCCCAAACAAACAAACAAACAAACAAACAAAAGGACAAAAAAACCCCAAACAAAAACACAAAAAAAAACCCAACAAAATCAAAACAGCACTTGTGGGGAGCACACAGACCAGAACAGAACTTACTGGCTGAAACAAAATTTCCAGGTTCATGAAAAGAGAATAAATCCAATTTTTTTTTGTCTTTGAATTATGTGGTGCCCTTCATGCCATTAACATGACAGTGTGGTGATATGAGTAACTATAGATACAGCATTGGTTCTCCAGTGGAACATTCCAATCTCCTTGGCAGCAGCTGGTTTATATAGAATTATGAAATCACAGAATGGTTTGGCTTGGAAGGGACCTTAGAGATCCCCCAGATTCAGCCTCCAAATTCCTTCTCAAATAATCTGTGCTCTTTGAGAGAGACCAAAGTTCTTGTTTTGTGGTGTCAAATTTGGGTTCAAAAAACCCAAACCAACCCAAAATTTCCATTCCTTCAGAGACTCATCCCAGGGGCTGGCAGGTCAAGGCTTCAGTCCACCGTGTGGTGGGAAAGAGGAGGATTCTTGCAAAGAGGTGGATTGGAGTAGAGTAGTGATTCTACCAAGTGGTGGCTTAGCAGCAGAAGACAGCCCAAATTTCAGAAATCCTGATTCATTTATGCCACCTTTTGTGTTAATAGTTCACCTTTAGTCACAGTCCTGAGTTTTCTCTCCCACAGAAAGCATTAACAGAAAATCTAGGCCACTGCCACTGAGGTTTAATTCTTCCATCTATGCAGAGACTTCAATCTTCATAAACTGCATTTTTAGGCAACCAGCATTACTGGCTATTGAGGGCAGCAAAGTTAATCTTACTGAACACAGACTTCTCTAAATGAGGGTGACCTGAAATAGCTCAATAGTATCCATAAGCTATAGGGGGGATAAAGCTGGGAAATACCAAGGGAATAAAGGTGGGAACAACCTGAGGCTGAGTGGTGATGATGATATTTTGGCCTTCCAAAACCAAGCTGAAATTACTCCCTTAGTGCAAGAGAGGATGTTTCTTTGGAAACAGACACATTGAGCTATTTCTTTGCATTACTGACCTCATAGAAATGATGCATTTTTACACTAAATTCTTACTGAGAAACATTTAGAAAAGTCCAGCTGACTTATTTATGGCACATTATTCCAAGCCCCAAATGCTAAATGCAGTCTCTAACAGCAGATTTGACCTCAGCCATGCTCCAATAATTAGTCTATAGCATGACCTTTATTAATAAAAGCTAATTGAAACCAAAACTCATCCCTCAGGATTTTCAATCGATGAACACACACACACAGAGAAAAAAAACAAAACAAAACAAAAAAAACAACAAAAAAGCCACACTAAAGAGCACTGGAAAATCCAGCTTCACAGAGAAAGAAACAATGGAAAGAAAAGCCCTCACTAAAAATAGTGCTGGTCTTTTTGTGCCTGGGCAGGAAATGTCGGTACCACCAATTCCAGCGCTGAATAATGCTTTGTCTTTGGGAACGTTATTCAGCAGGAGGCAAAAGTAAATCAACAGCCAATTCTGCTGAGGAAAGTAAACATTTGCAGATGGGAAAATTGAGGCAAAGAGGTATTAAGGGACTTGCTCAAGGTGAAGAAAAAAGAAGTCCTTCTTGATTGCTGGTCATCTGTTCTAGTGGGACAGAAAGTCCTCAGCTGCAAAGGCCAAATTTCACTGTCCAGAGCAAGAGTTTATTATGTGTCAACCCAATAAATGAAAATGGAATTGTCCCAAAAAGGTGTATGGCTTTGTTCCTCAGAGGTATTTGAAGATGCAGCTCTTAGTCAGGACCTTCTTGCTGAGCTTTTTGCTGCAAATCCAGCTTTTTTCCCACTTTTCTTTGCTCATGACTTTGTCTGGCATCTCTCCTTCACAAGACCAAGAGAAAATAAGAAATAATCTCACAGTTTTAATTACAATGACTTTAGATGAAGAGACAGATGGTGCTTGCAGGCCCATGGAGTGATCCCAGCACTATCACGAGTTCTGTGCTTAAAGATCTGACTTCATCTAGAAAGTTTGTTCTGGATCTGTCTAAAAAATGAAACACATACAAATTGTCCTCTTCAGCTTCTACATTGCACGTTGTTCCACTGTTTTTATGCAGAAAAGCTTTTCTGCAGGTGAAGGGATTGATCTGGCAATGCAGGGAATGTCCCTGGTCTGTCCATCAGTGTGTGTGCTCAACTATGAATATGAGAAATATCTCATTATCAGCCAGACCTGAGGTGGTCTGAGCAAAGCAAGGAATTGCAGAACCTTAAAAATAGTGGGTTTTTTTTTTTCCCAATAATCACTGGCCACTGGGTATTGTAATTCCTCATTTTGATGTTGTTTTTCTAAGGAATTAAGTAATTCCTTATGTGCCAATGTTGATGCTTTTGTCCCCTGCAAAAACTTTTGAACTCTTTTAGATACACAAAGGCACAGAGGTCTTAAATATATTAATTTCCTGTGAATTTTGGGAAAATAAATAGAAAGGGGGCAGCAGGCCAGTGTGTCTGCAGTGTGTGCACAACTTCTGAGAGCAGAACATTTACTGGCATTATGGAGTTGCTCACATCAGGAGTTTATCAGAATATGAGTACCTCAACCATCGGGGAAATTTTGCCTTTTATATTTTAAGAGTTTGTATTTTATTAAACCTTGAGACACTGTGGAAATCAGGCTCATAGAAATGTCTTGGGGTTTTTTTAAACACGTCTGATGTCCTTCTGCATGTTTTTGAGCCACCTTTAATTCAATTTCTGATTCTTTTTTTAATCAAGTGAGGTTCCTGGCAATTTTTTTTTTTTTTTTGAGTCTTGCAATGGTTTAGTTATTCAGTCTTCTGGCAATTTTTTTTTTATTTATTTATTTTACTTTGCTGATCACAGGGTAAACACACAAGAAATTAAATAGTCATAATATAATTCAGTCTTGTCTGTGAAAACCTAACAAAAGAGCCTTTTCCTTCAACAGACATGAGAGTGACTGTCCTGCTGTAATAGCTTAAAATACATTGGAGATAATGTGTTTAAAGAATACGAAAGATGTGTTCTAATGACCAGTGATAGCTCTAAAGTATTTCAAGAGCTTGGTTCAAAGCCCCTTGAAAGGAATAACAGTCCTTCTGCTGACGTTACTGATCTTTGGATCGGGCTCATTAATGTATTGCAGATATTATATCCCCCAGCTGCCAAAAAGCTGGAAAAAAAGGGAGAATGTAGTCATAAAAATAGACATCAAATACATTTCTCTTCTGGGAATTAATATAGAAGCGAAATACCGCTACTACTACTCTCTGGGGCTTTATTGCAGATATTTCTTTACTGTTCTTAAATGAATTAACAGGGCAGGCAGTTCATCTCATCCAGAACTCTGCCTCCAGCAAGGGCCAGCGTCTGATGCCACAGAGCTGGCAAAGACTCGGATTGCTGCAATAGTTTTCACTCCGGCGCTGTAAATCAGTCCTTTCCGGGATGTTCTGTGCTGATGGAGAGGAGGTCCAAGGGAGGGAGGGAAAACTCACGTATTCGGGGAAGACTTTCCCCATCTTTGGCCTTCTTGGATTAATTACAGATCGATAGTTGGTGCTGGCCGGCTTTTATAGCTCATTCACATCACACGGTGCCAGGGTGTAAATTTGTTACACGGCTTGCCAAGAATCCGGGGGTGTCTGGAAAGCAAATGTTCACTCGGGGCTATAAATGAGCTGACCAGTTTGAACTCTGGGTGGACAAATAATGCTCGGGATCTTTACCTGCGGCTCTCCAAGTGTCGTACCAACCCATGTGTGCGTGTGGGCATGTGCGTGTTCGTGTCAGAGAGGGAGA
Organism: Cinclus cinclus; assembly: GCF_963662255.1. Lineage (NCBI taxonomy): Eukaryota > Metazoa > Chordata > Aves > Passeriformes > Cinclidae > Cinclus > Cinclus cinclus. The sequence continues at coordinate 8,621,543 of NC_085051.1, read as the reverse complement.
AGGCGAGGAGAGGGATGGTGAGTGCCGCTCCTGTGTGCAGCTGAGCAGGCGGCACAATCCGGAACCAGGCGCTTGATTTTTTTCTTTCTCTACATCCCCCCCCCCCCCCCCCCCCCCCAGCCCTCGGGATCATTCCCAGGTCGCCCACCTGCCTGCGCACAGAGACAGCGTTAGTACAGGAATAATAATAATAATAATAATAATAATAATAATAATAATAGTAATGTTGTGAGAACGCCTCGGCAGACCCCAGTCCCGGCTCCGGGGAGCCCCGCTCTGTCTCTTTAAGGAACCCAGCAAGTCGTGATGCTGCTGCTGGTATTGCCGAATCCCCAGGAGCGCAGTTAAGAAACGGGCAGCTGTCTCTTTAAGTGTGATTTCCTTCTATTGTATTTGAATCGTGATCAGGAAAAAGGAAATGAAACCAGAGAGCCGGGGCTGAGCCACGGAGTAATAATAATCGCGGGGATGCGGCTGCCGCCGCTCGCAGCGCTGCCGCCCGGGCGCGGAGCGGGTGCGGAGCTGCCCGAGCGGAGCCGGAGCCGGAGCCGGAGCCGCTGAGCGCCGGGCGCGGAGCCGCGGTGGCGGCCGCAGCCACCGCCCCCCGGCCGCCGCGGGAGCGGGAGCGGGAGCGGCCCCGCCGGCCGGGGCGAGGGGGGAGCGCGGCGGGGATGGGAGGTCAGAGCCGGGGGGGGCCGTGCGGGGCCGGGGTGGGGAGGCTGGGGGGGGGCGGGGGGGGGGGGGGTGGAGGGGGCCGTGCGGGGCCGGAGCGCAGCCCCGGCCCCAGTGTCTCTGTGTCTGTCTCGGTGCCGCAGGAGGAAATCCTGTGAATGTCATCGCGGGGCGGCGGGGCAGCGCGGCTGGCGACAAGGCTCCGCGAGCAGACGGCCTCTGCGGGGGCGGCGGGGGCAGAGCCCACCACCGGCACGCCACAAAGGAACCGGCCCTGCCAATGTCATCGGCCATCGAGAGGAAAAGCCTCGATCCTTCCGAGTAAGTGCGCGCATTTTCCTGCCCGGTTCCCCCCCCCGGCTCGCCGTCGTCCCCGGGAGTCTCCCGGTGCTGCCCGTCCTCCCCGACGGAGCCGCCGCCGGCATTGTGTGCCCGGCAGCCCCGGAGGGCTCCGGCGGCAGCTCCCGACGCTCCGACCCCCCTTCCCCCGGCCCCGCGGGGCTGACGGCGTGGGGGAGCTCCGGGAGAGCCCCCCAAGTTGTGGGAAGGAGCAGCCGGGAGCAGAGAGGCGCAATTCCCCCCGGGCAGGGCATCTCCCACTCGCTCATCCCACCGCGGGGCGGTGGGGATGCTCGGCGAGAGAGAGAGAGAGCATCCCGCTTCCCAAGCTTTCGGATTTTCCACCCCCAGGGACTCCCTCTGCCCCATCCCCGATGTGCCCAGGTCGCTGCAGCCGATCAGTGAAAGGTCAGGGCTGTTAGCTGCGGGTGCCCAACTTCCACGTTTTCATAATGCAACTTCCAAGAGCTCGTAGAAAGCTTTGGTGGGGGCTGGGTGTTCTGCCAAGAGCATGTAGACAGACTTGATGGACGGGATGTAGGAGATGAGGATTTCCCTCCCTGGATTTCCCACTCAGGGAAGGGAGCGGTTGCCGTGTCCAGGTCCAGGATTTCTCCCGGGCTGCGCTCCCGCTGTCCCGTCCCCGCTGCACACCCAGGGATGGTAACTCAGCACAGACCCGAGGGCACTTCAGCCCTGAACGTGCTAATTGACTGCGCTTAGGCTTGTATGGGATCGCGATAAGAGAGAAGAAAAAAGAAATAAATTATAAAATCTCCGTTCCCAGATAACGCTTTAAACATCGCTCTCAGTAAATTGAGTCATTCGTGGTTTGTTTCCTGTGAGATACTAAAAATGCCATTGCTTGGAGCCCGGAGCGAGCACACGGGGACCGGGAACCGCTGGTTTTGGGGATTAAATCACTTCATTCCACGATGTTTTACATATTACATTTTCTTTTATGCCGTGTTTTAAGAAACGCTAATCCCCGCTCCTAATGATGTCCAGCTTTCATCTACAAACTTTTTAAAAATCTTTATTTATTTACCTGCCTTGTGTTCTGGTGGCTTAAGTGCTGGTTTAGAAATCCATGGACATCAAAAGCCTAATGCGAAAACCAGGAATGCTGTTCTGCACAAACATCCGTTGGGCTGTTCCGGAGCTTAGGGCTCTCAGAGAAACCTGGCTTGGGATTCCCAAACACCCCTCGGATGAAAATATTTTGGGGTACACTCCAAAGTTTCAAATAACAGATAATAAAGGATAATAATGATGTGTGCTTCCTTCTGCTGGCAAGATCTCAGAAGTTGTCAGCATGGAGCCCACATGTTAGGAATGGGAGTACGCCGCCCAAAAGGATAACTTTGGAAAAAGTAGGTCCTAATCATGAGTTCCCCATGATTTTAATGAAAACTCACAGGATGGAGAGTTGCCAGGAGAGGGGTGTTGCGACATAGCTTGCAGGGCACAGCAGTTTAAACTTAGAAGGGAGAAACCAGAGCAGAATAGAACCAGATAATATCTCAGGTCTCGGCTTGCCTAAATAAAAACTGCAGGATCACTTTCTCAGCCCAGAAGTTCTGGACCAGAGGTCGTTCCTCCCTGCTAAAGAAAGTAATTTTTGCTCAGAAAACTGCTGATCCAGTAAATAAGCAGGAGTAATACAATTTTTTTTTCCTATTGCCTGCTGGAAACTGGGAGCAGAGCTTCTTCATCAGTGTAGGTCTCCTCTGCCCCCACCAGCCCAGGGGAGGACAGAACAATGACAGAAGCAAATTGCTTGGAGACTGTGCTGGAGCACTAATCCAATAATATGAAAAAGTCTGGGGTCCACTCTACTAGCCACAGGTTTTAAACGAAGCAAGTGCTTAAGGGATGGATCCGGTAGATTTTTTGATTGACTTCTTTGGCATTTGGGTGAAGCCCAAAACATTATGAAACTGAGTTCAGGCACCATTCTTTTAAGCTGTTTTGCTGGTGTTTTTGTTTTGTTTTTTGTTTTTGTTTTTTAAGTTGTGAAATTACCCCAAAAGTCCTCAAGAAAGTAGCTTTGAAGAAAATTCTCGCTTCTTTTACCAGAATTATCTTAGATCTCCAAGCTTTTTAGAAGAAGGAACAAAATAAGGTGCATAAAGAGTCAGTGCTAATATCACAATAAAGATTTGTGCCTCCTTTCACTCATGGATGTGTAAATCCCAGATAATTGAGGTATGTTGGCATAGATCCATCCCAGGGGATTCATGTCCTCGGCTAAGGGAAAAAAGAAGTCCTGCAGCAACATGAGGTAAAATGCTGGCTTTATTAAAACCGGCAGCGAGACTTAAACCATTTTGGCAACAGAATCAGCTGTTGTGTTCATTCCTTTTGTGCTGTTCTGGGAAGTGACACCGTCAAACTTAGTCTCCAAATTCCCATTTCCCAACAGAAAGTGCAGAATCCCTTGGGTGCCTTTCTTAGTCCTGGTGTACATGAGCAAAACCGAGGATGCCTTCCCTCGTCCTAACCTGTCCGAGCTTGTGACTTATTTTGCTTTTCCTCCTTGTCTCGTGGATGCTCTCGGGGTGGGTTTCCCTCTATCCAGCCTTGTCCCGTTCCCTCAGGGAGCCGGTGGATGAGGTGCTGCAGATCCCCCCGTCGCTGCTGACATGCGGGGGGTGCCAGCAGAACATCGGGGACCGATATTTCCTGAAGGCCATCGACCAGTACTGGCACGAGGACTGCCTCAGCTGCGACCTGTGCGGCTGCCGGCTCGGCGAGGTGGGCAGGCGCCTCTACTACAAACTGGGCAGGAAGCTCTGCAGGAGGGACTACCTCAGGTATACACATCCCACCCCTCACACCCTTCCTCCCTCCTGCCCGTCCTTTACTGAGTACAGCTGGGGATAAGGAATTCCTTTGGGCTGGCTCCCAAAGCCCGGCAATGGGCGTAACAGCGGGCTCAGGTTGGCAGCGTGGGCTCCTGTCGTGGAATCCCTGAATGGTGTGGGCTCGAAAAGGGACCTTACGGCTCCTCTCATTTCAGACCCTCTGCCACCTTCCACTAGGACAGGTTGCTCCAATTCCCCTCCAACCTGGCCTTCCAGGGATGGGGCATCCACAGCTTCTCTGAGCATCCTGTGCCGGAAGAATTCCTTCCCAATATCCCAACCAAACACACCCTCTGTCACTTTAAAGCCATTCCTCCTTGTCCCATTCCTCCATCGCACCTCCAACTCTCCTGGAACCCCTTTAGGCACTGGAAAGGGCTCTAAGGACTCCCCAGATCCTTCTCCAGACTGCACAGCCCCAGCACACTCGTATTCTTGGGATTCATATGCAGATGCTTTTAGTATTGCTGGGATTCTTCACTAAGTTATAGATAATTAGAGGTTATCTGTGTTGGTTAGATAAACAACTTGGAGTCGTTTATAGCTGAATCTTTAAAAGTTTGGGGGGGAAAAAAGCATTTTTAATGGAAATGAGAGCAGTGCTACACATTGTGGACAAACCAGAATTATTTGATAATGTGAAGAATACAGAAAAATCTCCTAGGGCTGAGAGTTGTTGGCATCTGCCATTCTGTACAGACCTAACCCCATCTCTCCAGGTGGAGGGTCAGTGTGGCATTCTGGCAAGCAGCAAGTGGGAAAAGGGGCTGAATTCCAGCAATCTCCCACTGAGCTGGCAATGAACTGATTCCCCCTGAATGGTTTTAAGGAGTTTGCTGCTTCTCCCAGTATTGCCCTGGAACTTAGAGGTGTTTAAGCCCAGGTAAGATGTGAAAGATCATTTTGGGTTTTGGCATTCTTAAGCCTGGTGCTGAATAAAGAAGATTTTGCACATTTTGCAGAATCAGATCCTACAAATACGCTTGTTATGGGTGTTTTCATCAATAACTCTCTGCCTGCATATTTTTGCCAAAATTTGTAAGTCAAGGATTAATTGGAGATGAAGATATTTCACAAAAATTGAAAACAAAGGATCTTTACATTTTCGATTAAAATGTATTGATCTTTGCTGTTGTGTTCCATTTCTTCCAATGGATCCCTCATGTGTCAGGAGATTCGAGGAACAGAATAACGATATTTGGTATTATTCCAGATTTTTTACTGAAGGCTAATTTACCTGCCAATAAAAACTAAACCAAAATCTCAGTGGACTTCCTAATTATGGTGTCCCTAGGCTTTGCTGATGGGAATTCTGCTGAGCAGAAATTAAGGACTGAGTTCTGCTAATGGGACCACTTATAAATCCAGCAGAGATCCGGTGTTAATTACAGTTCCCAGATACTTTTCATCTTAAAATGGAAGCAACAGGAAGCACGGCAATACAATTAATGCATTTTCTTGCAGTTAAATCCAACGTTTTTATTTATTTAATAATGCAACAGATAATATCTTCCCTTTCATTAATGAAAGATTTGGCAACCTTTGTGTAACCTTAGCGTTGCTTTCACTGGGCAGAAGTAAACACTGACATCTCCTGGTAGGCGAAAGGAATTATTTTCTTTCTCCTTAAAGGTCTCTTAATTTACCAGCCATCCTTTTTCCAATTCAGAAGATGATTTAAATCAGGCACAGCACATGCAGGAGATGTGTAAGAGTTGGAAAAACTCTTTCCAGAATCTGTATGGAAGTTCAGAAGTCAGACTCAATGAATATATTACCTGTAGCATTCATCCCTTTTAAGAATCAAATATCAATATATTCACGCTTCTTTGTTACTGATTTGACATAATAAACTCTGCAGGGCATTCATTAGAGGTTCTTTTTCATAGACAATATAATGAGGAACTCAGCAGGGTTTCTGTAGGTGGATTAAAGAACAGTCCATATCATAAAACTGTCTCATAGATATCCAGAAGGTCTTAGAATATGTCCTTCTGAAACCCAGGAGGAGGAGTGACTTCATGGATCAGGACTGCCTTCATGGATATAAAAATGTTTGAAAGAATTTCCAGTGTGGAGGCACAGACAAAAGGCAGGAGAGCCTTAGACCATGGCTGATCCCAACTCCTTTCCGTAAATTACAGAGCAACATCTTAAGAAAAGCAAAAAATATTAACAAACAGTAATTTCTGTCAATCACACAAGGGGAAGTGTTAACATGGCACAACTTTATGCAGTGCTCTGGGCAACCTTTGCTCCTCCAATTCAGGATAAGGTCATTGATCAGGGAAGCCAATGATATTGATAGATTTCAGTAGATTTAGATTGGATATTAAGGAAGAAATCCTTCCCTGTGAGGGTGCTGAGGCCCTGGCACAGGCTGCCCAGAGACGCTGTGGCTGCCCCATCCCTGGAAGTGTCCGGGGCCAGGTTGGATGGAGCTTGGAACAACCTGCACTAGTGGAAAGTGTCCTTGCCTATGGCAGGAGGTGGCACAGGATGGACTTCAAATTTCCTTCCAACCAAACCCGTTCTGGGATTTTATCCAAGGTGACGACCTTGGATTTTCTGTTTCAATTTTTGGTGTTGCAAAGTTTCCAGTTCTTCTCAGCAGCTTTCCACCTGACCTCTCTCTAACTCAGCACTGGTCCTACTGGATCAAGGGCATTGTCCTCTTGTTTTGATGTGGTTCTGCCCAGCTGGCCAGCACAGGAGCTGTGCTCACCTCTGTGCTGTGCTCCCCTGTGCTGTGCTCCCCTGTTCTGTGCTCCCCCTGTGCTGTGCTCACCTGTGCTGTGCTCACCTGTGCTGTGCTCACCCCTGTTCTGTGCTCCCCCCTGTGCTGTGCTCCCCTGTTCTGTGCTCCCCTGTGCTGTGCTCCCCCCTGTGCTGTGCTCCCCTGTGCTGTGCTGTCCTGTTCTGTGCTCCCCCCTGTGCTGTGCTCCCCCCTGTGCTGTGCTCCCCTGTGCTGTGCTCCCCCCTGTGCTGTGCTCACCCCTGTGCTGTGCTCCCCTGTGCTGTGCTCCCCCCTGTGCTGTGCTCCCCCCTGTGCTGTGCTCCCCTGTGCTGTGCTCCCCCCTGTGCTGTGCTCCCCTGTTCTGTGCTCCCCCTGTGCTGTGCTCACCTGTGCTGTGCTCACCTGTGCTGTGCTCACCCCTGTTCTGTGCTCACCTCTGTGCTGTGCTCCCCTGTGCTGTGCTCCCCTGTGCTGTGCTCCCCTGTTCTGTGCTCCCCCTGTGCTGTGCTCACCTGTGCTGTGCTCTCCTGTGCTGTGCTCCCCTGTTCTGTGCTCACCTGTGCTGTGCTCCCCTGTTCTGTGCTCACCCCTGTGCTGTGCTCACCTGTGCTGTGCTCCCCCCTGAGCTGTGCTCACCTGTGCTGTGCTCACCCCTGTTCTGTGCTCCCCCCTGTGCTGTGCTCACCCCTGTTCTGTGCTCACCTGTGCTGTGCTCACCTGTGCTGTGCTCACCCCTGTTCTGTGCTCCCCTGTTCTGTGCTCACCCCTGTTCTGTGCTCCCCCCTGTGCTGTGCTCACCTGTGCTGTGCTCTCCTGTGCTGTGCTCCCCTGTTCTGTGCTCACCCCTGTTCTGTGCTCACCTGTGCTGTGCTCACCCCTGTTCTGTGCTCCCCCCTGTGCTGTGCTCACCTGTGCTGTGCTCTCCTGTGCTGTGCTCCCCTGTTCTGTGCTCACCCCTGTTCTGTGCTCACCTGTGCTGTGCTCACCCCTGTTCTGTGCTCACCCCTGTGCTGTGCTCACCTGTGCTGTGCTCTCCTGTGCTGTGCTCCCCTGTTCTGTGCTCACCCCTGTTCTGTGCTCACCTGTGCTGTGCTCACCCCTGTTCTGTGCTCCCCCCTGTGCTGTGCTCTCCTGTGCTGTGCTCTCCTGTGCTGTGCTCCCCCCTGTTCTGTGCTCACCCCTGTTCTGTGCTCACCTGTGCTGTGCTCACCCCTGTTCTGTGCTCACCCCTGTTCTGTGCTCACCCCTGTGCTGTGCTCTCCTGTGCTGTGCTCACCTGTGCTGTGCTCACCCCTGTTCTGTGCTCACCCCTGTGCTGTGCTCTCCTGTGCTGTGCTCACCTGTTCTGTGCTCACCCCTGTGCTGTGCTCACCTGTGCTGTGCTCCCCCCTGTTCTGTGCTCACCCCTGTTCTGTGCTCACCTGTGCTGTGCTCACCCCTGTTCTGTGCTCCCCCCTGTGCTGTGCTCACCCCTGTGCTGTGCTCTCCTGTGCTGTGCTCCCCTGTGCTGTGCTCACCCCTGTTCTGTGCTCACCCCTGTTCTGTGCTCCCCCCTGTGCTGTGCTCACCTGTGCTGTGCTCTCCTGTGCTGTGCTCCCCTGTGCTGTGCTCACCCCTGTTCTGTGCTCACCTGTGCTGTGCTCACCCCTGTTCTGTGCTCACCCCTGTGCTGTGTGGTTGCAGGCTCTTTGGCCAGGACGGGCTGTGTGCCTCCTGCGAGAAGCGGATCCGCGCCTACGAGATGACCATGCGGGTGAAGGACAAGGTCTATCACCTTGAGTGCTTCAAGTGTGCCGCCTGCCAGAAGCACTTCTGTGTGGGGGACAGGTACCTCCTCATCAACTCGGACATCGTGTGCGAGCAGGACATCTACGAGTGGACTAAGATCAACGGCATGATCTAGCACGGACGTGCCTGGCTCTCTGTGACAGACACCTCCCGGGCTCAGCTGCACCCAGGAGATCATCCCTTGGGCTGTGGGCTTTGAAACGGGGGGGAAACACCACGCAGTCGGCCCTTGGCAGGCAGTGCTACGTAGAATGTAAACTACACCCAGGTGAAGGGGGGAGAGCAAAGCAATAGTAGCTAGACTGACTTGTGTTCACCGTACGGACAGTAACTGACATCAGCTGGCAGCCGGGGACAGACACAGCACCATAACCCATCCTCCCAACTGGAACAGAGTAGGGACTTCTGTAAAGAGATGTTATGACGTTGTCACCTGCAGACTAGGATTGTGCAATTCAGTTTTCTTTCTGTCTTGTTTTCATTACTGAGTCCGGATGACAAGCTCCCACAGTAGGAGTGATGAGGAAGGAAGGAAGGAGCCATCCCTGACGTGGTCATTCCATATGGCCTTACACTTTGGGTGGGAGTTATTTTTGCATGGATTTTTTCTTTTTCCTTTGAGAATGAACAGTTCATCCTCTAGTCCCAAACTCTTTTTATTTTAAAAAACCCTGCTGAATAGTTGTTTTCAGGCACTGCTGTCTCAAGACGAGAGGTTCCCCAGATCATTTCTATACAAATATAAATCTAAAGAATTGTTCAACTATTTTATTAACTTAGATTATATCAATAAAATATTTGTTGTGTGTAGTAAGACTCTGCAGCTTTAATAAAAATAATGGAAGATTTGACTGTTGTTCTCTTTTTTTTAAAGATGTGCTGGATTTCTTTGTTCATATTATTAATTGTATATTTTTGTATCAGGGTTTCTACTCTTTGTCTACAGCTGGGTACACTTCAGGTTGCATTTCAAAGCACAAATGTGAAAACACCAAGGGCTCAGTAAATCTCGTGTGCTTCATGCTAAGAAATTAGATTGTGCTGCAGGAGAAATTAGTGTTGTGTGACACCAAGGCTCTTTCATATTTATGAGTTCTGGTTCTGGGTGTTTTGCAACAGATTGAGTCTATCTGATCATGGAGATTGTGTAAGATTTGGATCTTTTACAAAGGTAGCTCATCCTGATTTTGCTCTGGATTATGGAATCTAGGATAATATCACAAGAGCCAATGTATTTGTAAAGAATTCATTTCAGTCATCTTTAAGGTCCCTTCCAACCCAAACCATTCCATATTCTCTGACAGCATATTCTCTCCAACTCACTTTTCCTGAGGTGAATAGTCTAAGATTCCTCTTGCCTGAAAACTGTTTCATGCCTCTGATAAACTCTTATTTCTCATCTCTGGTTCTACATTATTCTTTCTGAGAATGGGACCACAACTGCAAGTTGTGCTGAAAGGCACTAAAAATTAAAGCTTTTCTCACAACTGAGCAAGGCTAGCACCCACCCAGAAAGTGCTTGGCAGGTCCATTCACTCCATCACTACTGACACATCAGGAACAGCACCTAAACCTGTGGATATCTACTTGACTATTCTCAATAAACTTGTCACCCAGGGGATGTCCCAGCTTTTGATCAATGACAACGTCCTGCATTTTGCAATGCATATGCTGAGAGCTCTTTTATTGCTTTTGCTGTCACAAGTAGGGTTGGGAACAAACCCCTTAAATCTTGTTATCACTGAATTTGGAAACTATACCGAATGAGAACAACTTGGAAAGTACAGTGTGAGGGTGCTGATATTTAGCTATTTTCCAGTGATATGCTGACCTCTGGAGGCCAGAGACAGCTGGTTATAAGTGTAATTATGAGCCTGAATTCCTGCCAGCAGAGGCAAGGAAAGGGAAGGAAAATACAGCTGTCAGCTCTCTTCATTCACAGAGACTCCTTGCAAATATTCTGTCCAGCTAGAAACAAAGCCTAAAGTCATTAATGAGTTCACTTACAAAGCTTGGTGGGTGTAGCCAGGGTGCTGAGGTAGGGTGGAGGTGCACAATGGCTCTCCAGGTCGTGTCACACACACACAGATTGGGAGCTGTAAGAGGGCTGATTTTGATTTCACCTCACAGAAAACGTGGACTGAAAATTTTGGGCAAAATTAAGGGCTCATTTACGTCTGGGCTGACATCAGGGAAGAGTGCTAATAGCTCAGGGATGCCTTGTAGGTTTGCACCAAGTAGACCAAGACCTGTGTTTTGTTCTCACCTCAGACAATTACTTTTGGCAAGGTAGTTCAGTATTTTGCTTCTAATTTACCCACTCATAGAATGGAGATGTTCTTACTTAATCCATAATAGTTCCTAATGCAAACCCACTTGTTGTTTTGTGTAAGATCTAGTTTACACAGGGAAATATATTTTTTTAGACCTAAATGTACGTATTTGTAAAGGAAAGAGTCCATAGCAGGTATAACTTTTTATAAGACCACCAGTTTTATTTAGTTCATGTAAATTCAGAAGAGTTTAAGATGAACTGGAAAGTGCCAGAAGAGCCTCCACTTGAGCAGCAGCATTGCTCTCCCCAAATAATTATACCAATCCATTGCTGGACTTTTCCCTACCAGATTTGCAATGCTTGCCCTCTGAGTCCAGGAGGAGAGAGAGCAGATTTCTCTTGGAATTACTGTAAGCAACACTTTACCTCATCTCGATTATGTTCCTTACAGTAAGGACTCTCTCCTGCAAAAACAAGAAAATAAAATCTTCCAAAAACAACAACAAAAGGGAAAGCAAAGCTGATTTAAAGTCCTAGGCAAAAAGCACAGATATCTGAATACGACTTCATCACTGATACTCAAATGCGTCGTCCTTTCCGTGTTTTCGCTATCAGCAGTATTTTAAAAGGCGTATCATCCGTCAAGATTCCCCTTCTTTGTCCCCATTATTCAGTGTCATGGCAGGAAGATGAGAGCATTACCATCGATATCACTTTTTTAATTCCCTGCCCTTGAATAAGGGCAATAAGAGCCCTGCATAATAGAGTTTTCAGCAGAGAGAGTAAATGGGAATCGGTTGTTAATTCAATACAGGATCCAGAAGCCATCTCTCCCTTCTCTTTTCTCAAGGTAATACTCTGCCTCCAATTGTCATTATAGCCGAGAATGAAATTATTTGAATTCTGGACACATCAGCACAAAACCCACGACTCCCTGCCAATTTCGTTGCCTGCCTGGAAGAGAACATCAGAGAGCATCACTCATTTATACGACTGCCAGCCTGAGACTGTAAATTCAGAAAACAAGGAGGCCTCAGGTGCTGCACTTTAACAGGTCTTTCTGCTCCTGAATCACCCCCCCTCACACACAAGGTAACATTTTATCTCTGAAAGGCAAAGCTTTCAAGCATCTGCCAGAGCACACGCTCTGTACTGCCTGAATGTGAATTGAAAATGAGACTATTAAGTTTATTAATTGGTATCAGTGACTTAAGGCTTTGAAGGAGATTCATGGCACTCGGGAAAATAATCTATAGAGATTTTTGTTGCTCTAAAAAGACAGTGCAGCATCAGCTTATTTCACTTGCAGCAGGTTCATCTCTTTTATGGAGCACATACCGCACCGCAGGCAAAGGGAATTTTAATGGACACTGGAAAAAATTATCTTTTCCTCTGTCCCACAACAGCTTAAAAAAACATAAAAAGACACAGAACAGAGAGATAGAGATACGCTATCACAAAACAGTTCAGGCACTATAATTAAACTAAGATTCAGAAGTCTGTCAGTGAGATGAAGATTAAACTGACAAAGTTGAACTGTGTTTGAAGCAACTTGTTCCCTCCTGCTGGGGGTTGCTTTGTACCAGGGTAATGAGAAGGCACATCTCAGAAAGGTTCCTAACAAGCCAGCAGATCGCTGGTGGTAATTAATCAACGTGGTTTGCAGGAGCATACAGCATGTGCCATTTTCAAGTGCCTTGCAAGCATTAAATAATGTGTTCTTGTATTTCTTACTCCTATTGTAAGCCACAAGCCCTGCCCCATAGCAGGCCATGCATGACAAATTTCAATTTTTTAAAGATGCTTCGGTGAAGAGATTTTTCTTGTTTTAATGAAAAGTTGAGTGCACCTTTTGCAAAGTGCTCCGTGATCGCCTCTGCTCTGTATCTGCCTTATTCTGAATATTCTGTATAAATATTCTGCATAAATATTCTGTATAAATATAAATATAAATATAATTCTGTATAAATTCTGTAAATATACATTTGCAGCTTGGCATAAGACAGCAGAGCCTATAGCCAAGGGGGAATGGACTCCAAGAAGGTTGACTCCTGTGGAGGTGCTGGAACTGGAGGAGAGGCAAGGAATGTTGTAACAGAAGTGACTAGGGTAATGGAAACCTGTTGCTTTGCAGAGAAATAACTTTTGAAAGCCATGACCCAAGAGAAAGAACTCCTTCTGTAGTCCAGTAGCTCTGGACCAATAAGTTTCACACAATTCCTGAGATGTTTCCTCTTCAGAGCTGTAACTTCTTGGGTTGGTTGATTGGTTGGTAAAAATTCATAGGGTTTTGGTTTTCTTCTCTCTTCAGATGAATCTTTCATCTTGTCTCAGCTGTGAGCTGGTTTTGAGATACAAAAGTGCTTTACTTAATTACTTATATTTTAAAGAAACACAGTAAAAGGGAAATTCTTCTTCAACAAATAGTCTTCAGTCTGGCATTGTGACAACTCCCCATACCAGCATTTATCACACTGCAATCTCATTAAAAAGGTCCAAGACCTGCAATTATCAACCTAAAGGTGCTTTGTGACACTGGGAAACTCCTGGTGGGCTCTAGGATAAGGCCCATCACGGGGTGGCTGTGATTTTTTGCAGCCCAGGGCTGCGAGAGCCGTGATGCAGTCACCCTGGAATTCCTGGAGCTGGCCCAGCAGCGAATGTGACCCACCATGCAGGAGAAGCGTGCTGTCCAGCTGATAAGGAAGCGTGCATCAGCAAATACGGCTTGTTTATCCCGTAAAAACCTCTCTGGAGCAGTGCAAGCAGAAGGAGGCCGGGTCTGCGCTACACAGATAAGAGCTCTGACCAAAAGGACGACCAAAGGTCGTACCAGGCCTCCTGGAAACTCCCAAAGAGAAGCTTTCAGTGGGAATGGATGACTAAGGGAATTGCAAAGGGCTTCTGGAGGCTTTTATGTGTGTGCTACCTCTCCAAATCCAGCTCAGCACTTCAGCCATTTGTTGCACACTCTGATGAATGTGCTCTGGCTCGAGGAGCTGGTAGCCAAAAAACACCGCCGCTGCAGCTGTGACCGACTGCCCGCCTCGTTAACAATCTCAGCTAATGACCTAAGCACAGTGTGTGCAGCTGAAAAGTGAGCTGCTATCTGGGTCACACACATGTGGGGTATTTTCAGGAAACACTCAATAGCAGTTTTATCCAGGGATGCCTCGTTATTCTCTATGTCCCTCAGGTAAAGGAAGATCTCCTGAGCTCCCACACAAAGCAAGCAGGGTCTTGGCACTCTCCATGGGATCATGAAATATTCCTGCAACCCCTTTCAGCACAGTCTTTCACACATCCCTTGGGCCATGAACCACGTCATGACACTTGGAATCACACACAGTGAAACCACTGGAATTGTGTGAAATTAGATATAATCCTGAGGAAAGAATCATTCCTTTCTATGCCATCCATGCCCTCTAAAGTAAATAAACTTTGTTTTTTATACTTCCCCAGGTAAGGTAATGTTTCCATTTGTAGTAGTATCTTCTATTTGATTTATGTGAGAGGATAATATGAATTGAAAACCAACTTGGAGCTAAGCAAGGCTGTGAAAGAATAAAACTTGGCTGCACCAGTTTGTGTCAACATGGAATCTTAGATCTGAGAGAAAAGCGCAGCCTATCAATATTGTTCTCCAGGTGGGATCCCAAGCTCTCCAAACATACTTAAATATTTCACACCTGTTTTGGAGCTAAGAAGAATCTGAGACAAAAAGATTTGCTAATAACCAAAGACAAGCCTGAAGCCACATAGATGCAGAGCAGAGAGGACCGGACATGGCTTTCTGATAACCTCAGGCAACTGATTCAGGCAAAAGCCTCCACATGGGAGATGGTGCAGGAGGAAAGCAGGGAGCAAACTCTAGTTGCTTTGTAAACACCAGATGAAGTCCATTGGTTGATTCTTGGAGATTTCCTGAACTTCATTTGACTGTGGAGCTGCCAAGGCTAATTTACCACCCTGTGAGGTTCTGGAGGGGTTTTGTTGGTTTATCCTGGTCTGCCTGGCTGTAACAAGGCAGGGATTTTTTTTTCAGCTGTTGTTTCATTGTGTCAGGAGGCAGATGGAAGTTGTACTTTGTCAGAGACCCCATTTGTTACTAAAATGTCCAACAAGCTCCTGTGCAATACTTAGTTTATTCAGGTAGGCATTTCCCTGAAGTTCTGACTCTGCTCCCTTCCTGTCATCTCTCACATCTCATCTGAGATTCACTCTTGTGAAGCCTGAAGATGCAATTTGTTATCAGTTCATATGTAAATCCCCCACTGTTCAAAGGACTGCTGAACTGTCTATATGTTTGTATGATTCACCGGATTCACCGCAGGATCGTACAGCTCCCATTTTGAATTTTCCTACCCTGCTCCTTCTGTGCTCTTTATTATAGGCACTCCTTGTGTTCTGGTTAATTTTACATGATCAGATTTCCAAGCCAAGGTCACTGCCTGGTTACTCCTCAGAAGCCCTGACCTTATTGCATGTTTGCTACAGCAAAGAGCAAACCCAGTAAGGACAGTATAATAACAGCACAAATTTTCTGGACCTCAGCTTCTTTCTTGCCACCAATTCCCCAAGCTGCCTCCTCCCCTCAGTCTCACTCACTATTGTCCATTTAGAGCAGTAAAGAGCTCATCTTGTCAAGAGCAGACCATTCCCTAAAACCTTAGCACATTAGCTGAATTTCCAGAGACACTCAGCACCCAGTGGTGAAGATCCCCAGTGTGCAATTTCATTAGATTTTTCAAGAAGTAAAAAATAAATGAAGGATGCTAAAAGCCTCATCACCTCTCACAGACTAAACACAGGACACGTGGAGCAATCTGAGCAGTTTTCAGCCTGATGAGTACTTCTGATCTATTTGGTCATTTGGGCTGCATGGCCAGTGATAATGGAAGAAAAATTAAGCTCCATTATTAAAGTGGAAAAGAACCTTTATGTCTAGGTTGAGCTGGGAAAATTCCATGATAACTTATTGGCATTACAGTTTATGCAGCTGTCAGATATTTGATGGAGAATGCAAAGGCTGCTGTGGGTAAAACACTGAAATACTACAATTTTATGTTTATGTTTGCTTTTGGTTCTGTGGGTTTCGGTTGGCTGCTTGCTTTTTGTTTTTTTTCTTCAGTCTCAGCAACAGATATTTTTGCTTTACTATGTTTTTGTTTTTTAATAATTGTTCGGGTATCCATTAGGAAAGTAAAATGCCAGCCATTTCTGCACTTGAGGAGCCTCTAGGCTGACCAGGGGTGATAATCAATGTTTATAACTAACTCCTATAGCTCCTCCACCTCCATCTTCACCATTGCTTAAACCCTTGAGTAACCAGCTTGGATCCATGCAAGTGCTAGAAGCAAAACTATCCAGGCTTTTAGCAAAACCTGAAAGACATAAAGAATTATAGACCTTCTCTTGGCTCTGCATTATTGGATTTGCATGGGCCACAAACCCAAGGACAAACACAAGTAATATAATCTTATTAGGATTTCAAATACACTTTTGTTATTGTGTTTTCTTCTCCACAGGGAACTTTACAATTACAGAAATTATAAAGGACAAAAATCTCAACAGCTAGCAATAGTGCAGTCATAAAACCACCCCCTTGTTCCTTTCCAGCTCTTATTTGAGTGGTGTTGCTAGGACAATGAATTGTTTCATTAAAATCCTACTGATACCCAAAAAAAGAAGAGCAAAAAAAAATATTTTTTTCTAGTGTAAAATCATGCAGAAGAAATAATTCTATCATATAAGAATATTTGACTCACTGAAAGTGAGCGGCATGAAAAGAATACCATCTATTGTTTGTGCAGCTGTCTCACACTGTTTTTTTCCTAAAATATGTGATCCTGAAGATGTAACACGTTTATTTTGTTTCGTTTTGATGATATTCAACTCAGTAAGTTTGTCTTCCCAGCCTCAGTTTTGCCCACTTATTATTGTCCACTTAGATCACTAAGATCTTGTGCATAGCAGACCATTCCCTGACCAGTGTTCAGGTGTCCCTTGGCACATAAACTGAATTTCAAGAGACCAAGGGCTGAGTTCTGAGGGCTGAATTCTCAGTCTAAGGACTGGGTCCCGAGAGTCGAGTTTTGAGCTCTGAGGACTGGGGATGTGTTCTGGTTTGGGAGTTCTGAGGGCTGATTTCAGAGTTCTGTGGGCTGGTTTGGGAGTTCTGAGGGCTGATTCGGGAGTTTTGGGGGCTGATTTAGGAATTCTGAGGGCTGTTTTCAGTGTTCTGAGGGCTGATTTAGGAATTCTGAGGGCTGATTTCAGAGTTTTGAGGGCGGCTTTCAGAGTTCTGAGGGCTGAATTCTGAGGGCCCATCCCGCATCCCCGAGGGCCCATCCCGGCAGCCCCGAGGGCCCATCCCGCAGCCCCGAGGGCCCATCCCGCAGCCCCGAGGGCCCATCCCGCAGCCCCGAGGGCCGATCCCGGCAGCCCCGAGGGCCGATCCCGGCAGCCCCGAGGGCCCATCCCCGCAGCCCCGAGGGCCCATCCCTCATCCCCGAGGGCCCATCCCGCAGCCCCGAGGGCCCATCCCCGCAGCCCCGAGGGCCCATCCCCGCAGCCCCGAGGGCCCATCCCTCATCCCCGAGGGCCCATCCCGCAGCCCCGAGGGCCCATCCCGCAGCCCCGAGGGCCCATCCCTCATCCCTCATCCCCGAGGGCCCATCCCGCAGCCCCGAGGGCCCATCCCTCATCCCTCATCCCCGAGGGCCCATCCCGCAGCCCCGAGGCCGCCGCGGCCGCTCCGCCCCCGGCAGGCGCTGCTCCTGCGGGGCGGAGGGAGGCGCGATGGGCGGCGCGTGCCGGGGACGTCTCTCAAGATGGCGGCGCCCCCGGAGATGGAGCTGTCGGCCGCCCTCAGCCTGGAGCTGCTCCCCACCGACCCGCTGCTGCTCATCCTCAGCTTCCTAGACTACCGGGATCTGGTGAGGTACGGGCGGCCCGGGGCACGGCAGGGTCGCGGCGAGCGGAGCGCTCCCCGGGCTGTGCCATGGAAAGGGTTTGCGTGCGTCCGGAGGAGGCGCTGAGGGGAGGACACGGCCTGAGCACCCTTCCCTTCCTGCGGGCTTTGCCCCCTTTTACCTTCGTCCTTGTAACAAAACGAAATGTTCTCTCCCACTGAGAAGGTGCTGAGGCCCTGGCACAGGCTGCCCAGAGAAGCTGTGGCTGCCCCATCCCTGCCAGTGTCCAACGCCAGGCTGGGCGGGTTTGGAGCAGCCCGATCTAGTGGAAGGTGTTGCTGCCTGTGGCAGGAGAATTGGTTGATCTTTAAGGTCCCTTCCAACCCAAACTATTCAACGAATCTGTTTTTTTTTTTTTTCTCTCTCCCCCATTATGGTTTTGTACCTAAATGAAGCAGTAAGTAAATTTGTGAAATCAGTATTTCCCCGAAGCTTGTGTTTCTACGGCCAAACAAAAGGGTGGTCTCATTGCTGGTAAATGTGTTCCGCTGTTTGAGGAAAAACAAACGAAACGAAATAGGGTGACTTTTCAAGGGAAAAAACTTGAATTAAAGTGGCAGGTGCCTTTTGGGCTCGGTGGCTGAAAGGTTGTGAGTCATACAGTGGAGAAGCGAGTGTGGTTTTGGGTAGAACCTCAGCAGTCAAGTGCAAGGTTTGGCAGTGATTGAAACCACGGTGTTTACTCAAAGAGGGAGGAATAAGCGTAAAAAGAAAACAGAATATCACCAGAAATATGGGGCGTTTGGTTTTTTTATTAGCCCATATAAATATTAGTCAAGAATTGTAAGAATATTGGGCAGAATTCTGTTAAGATATCAGCAAAAAAGATATTAAGCATAAGCAAAAACTATAACGGTTTCTATGGTGGCCCTTAGATATTTGATCATGTGCCAGCTTTTCCCTTGTTTGTGTAATTAATGAGAATGGTTTTAATTGCACTTTTATCACATTTGAAGCCACATGTTCCTGTGATGCTGTTGTGACTTACTCCCTTCCAGAAATTACAGGCTTGATTGATAAATACAATCGATTTCCACGAGATATGACCTTGGGATATTTCAGTTCCCTACCACCAAAAAAATATAATAAACCCCCATGTCATGAAATTTTTGCACAGCCAGATGTCCAGGTGTGAAGTGAATGTATTTGTTTGTGGGGATGTGAATGGAAACGGTAATGTCAGGGAGTACAGGAGAATCACTTGGTTGAGGTTGATTGTGAGATACTCATGTAATTCTAGTTTAAACAGTTTATAAAACCCCAGAAAGCAATAACTGGAACCTTGTTTGGTACCCTCATTTGGGGTATTTAGCTGTTAATCACAGCCTTTGAAACACGAGCTTGGCACTGCAGAACAAGCTACCAGAGGAAGTGATGTTCCCACATCTAAACTGATGGTCTTTTGGAGACTTTCTTCAAAATTTGTTTTTTAATCAGTTTAAAGTATTACAAAATAAGTTTTTAATACTCAAACTGTGTGGTTTTTGTAGCTTACTGTGGAAAAGCTAAGGCTGAGCCTGACTAGCCAGATAAAAAGGGATTGAAATCATAGCTAGCCTGTGCTACTAGTATGCTTTCCACTGGTGGAGTGCAGTCATGCTGGAATCTTGCAGGCACTGTTTACTCTCGTGTGGGTCTGTAGTGTGACCTGCTTTACGAAAGTACTTAATTGCTGCCAGGTTTTTAAGTGTGTGGAAAAGTAGTTCATGACTGAGACAACTGTGACAATGAGCTTTAACCACTGTAAGCATGGCTCCAAAAGGACAGCTAAATAATTTTCAAGCTCTGCATTTATTTCATGAGAGTGTGATGTGTGATACAGCATTTCTCCCTGTTTGTTTTGCTGCAATCACATTAAATGATTTTATATTTATAGTTGCTGCTATTTGAATCGAAGATTAAATCAGCTCTCGAGCCATGATCCACTGTGGAAAAGACACTGCAAAAAATACTGGCTCATTTCAGAGTAAGTGGAGTGTTTTAAGCTTTTTTTTTCCCTATGAAAATGAATTTCTAAGAGATGTTGTTCAGCCGATTTTCAGTCCCCCTTAGATCCATCTTGTACTTTCATACTTCTCCATAGCTGAGAAAAGCTGAGTAATGAAGGATGTGAATTAGCTTTTCACCAGCTCTAAGGTTCACTACCAGACAGAGTTCTGTTCAGAAGACACTCTGTGTAAAGGAGTATTGTTTCTAAATTTTCCCCTAAGTACCCCAAATGTTTCCTAATTCTGTTCCAAGTTGCTGTTGAATAGATGCTGGAATTAATTGAGTTTGTGTAGCTTCACATGGCACAGAGTGTTCCTGGGTTAATGTTATGCCAAAATAAAAAAAAAGTTCCTGCCAAATAACAAATACCAACTCCTTGGATTTAGAAGACTCTTCAAGCTGCCATTTGAACACAGTTTCTTCATATCCCCTCAGGGAGGAGAAAGCCCGACGGAACCAGGGCTGGAGAGCCATCTTCATCAGCACCTACTGTGATTTAGGAAGGTACATCCACTACTATGCCACGCTGAAAAAAGCCTGGGATGACCTGGAGCAGTACTTGGGGCAGTGGTGTCCGCGCATGATCGGCTCTTTGAAAGGTACCCTGGCACCCCTGGCAGTAGGTTGGCTCACCCAGCCCTGCCTGTTATTAAGCCTCATGCTGCTTTCATGAAAGGTGTGTGCCTTCATTAGCAGAGTCCTGAAAGTCAGGTAGATTTGCTCTCCTTTCCTTGCAAACACAGGCAGAGTCCTTGCCCAGTTCCTGCTGATCCACAGATTCTCTGAAATTGAGGTGATGTTTTTCTAGTGACTGCTCTGTCTTCATCACACTTTTAGGTTGTTATGACCTGTTGTTTGTTATTTTATATGTAGTAACTCCATTGCTCTGAGGACCTGCTGGTGGGACGTTTTCATAAGATCTCATTAAAACACTGGTCACATGAAAGCAGACATTTTAATCTGAAGCCAAGCAAAAAGGTTGTTGGGTTTTATTTTTTTCTGTAGGTCTTACATTGATGTAGTGCTGGAAGTTTTTCCTTTATTTTTTTCACTCCCCTCCAAGAGTCTATTTTCAGTTTCAGTTCGTATTTTAATACTTGAAGTACTTCCAGTGTTCTGGGTCATAAATCACAGCTACAGTGAGCTTGGGCTTTTCTGGTGTAGGGGACAAAAAAGCTTTTACATTTTCAGCTGCATTTCAGTTTTCTGTATGGAGCTGACTTTTAGACCATGATGTCTAATTTAACCTTATCTGTGAAAATAAGAGACAAATGATCTCTTAAGAGACAGATTATCTCTTTCCCATTTAAATCTTGCATTTTCTTGGTTTGCTTGGACAGTGCTGGATTCTTATGTATTTTTCAGGATAGAATGTGAAGCTTTATTTATGTACAGCAAGACAAAAATAAATTTCAGATTACCAATTTCCACTCTTACATAATGATGGCAGGTTTTAGATAAAATTTAGGCCTTTTTCATACCATTTGTAAGGAGTATTGTTTCAATGAATTGTTAACTTATGTCCTGTTAATGAAACAGATAGTGAGTATGAAAAGGGTTTTGAAAAAATGGATTGGAACAGACCACAGAGGCCACCCCGTTGATTTTTGCTGGAAGTGAGGGTATTGGGATTCCCCTGAAGTGCATGTGGAAATGTAAGAATAGTTCTTCTCCACCCCTTTGTGTTCTTCATCTGAAAATCCCCCTTTTACAACCCATTTATTGCTTCAGATTCCAGGTGAATGGGGGCTGCAGCCAGCATTTCTGTGTCACTGATTGAACTGGAAACTGAGAGAAGCAACCCTTAGGGTGATGAAAGAGTGAAATCAATACTGCCTGAGAGCTGTAACTGGGACTCAGTTATTGGCAGTGTTGTGGGGAAAAGGTTCATTCCACTTTATTTGCTGCTTTCAGGCCTGTTGAGGTTGCACTGGACTGAGGTTGCTGCTGCATTAAATAATCCATTATAGTCATCGTTTTCCTTTCAAATTTATGTGATACTCGCTGTGTACCACCCAGCATAGAGTAAAGCCACCAGATACTGACTTGAGTCCACATTGGTTGGATGAGATTCTACAAAGATTCCATGCTTTGTGCTTGAAATACCTGAATTATCCTTTCTTTTCCAGAGAGTGTGAGGGAGGAAGATCTGGATGCTGTGGAAGCACAAATCCACTGCAAGCTCCCTGATGACTATCGGTGTTCCTTCCGTATCCATAATGGGCAGAAGTTGGTTGTTCCAGGGTAAGAACTGAAAGCTACTTACCAAGTATTAATTCCTTTTGTATTTCTTAGACACTTCACTTATTAAAAGGTGAAATGTCCCTGAACAGGATAAATGAAGCATTTAAATGTATTGTGACTGAGTCACCGCTTAAGTGAGGCTTCCAGAATTGGCTGTCTTCTAATCTTGGAAGTAATTGGAAGCCCAGCATGGTTTTCTAATTGCTCAAATTACTCTTACACTTCCCCTTTTCCTAGTGTGAACCCTTGTCAGTTTTTTGCAGCAGCTCTAAACTTCCAGCTGTTACACTTTTAATCATAGCACTGCAAGTTGCTCCCCTGAAGTTTGGCTTTGTATTACAGAAGTAAATTAGCCCCTAGCACTCTTCAGGCTTCATTCTTTAAAAATTCTTTTATTCTTTAAAATGGTTAGGGAGTGACTTAAAACCAGTTAGTCATATTAAGGTAGAATCAGATTTTCAGTTCTGCAAATTAAGTTTTCTCAGTAGAAGATTTTACTATTTTACGCAGTTTCTGCAGTGAAAAACTCCCTTTTACATTAAGGTTAGAAGGATGATGACCAAAGTTTCTGATATTGTCACTGTAGAAAAACTAGGTGTTTGAAGCACCTGATGAAGCAAAAGATGGAAAACTGCAGCAAATCTTTGCAATATCTGTAGGGAGGAATGCACTCATTTTTCACTGCCAAAACCTTCACTCATAAAGAAGGTGCAGCTTTCTCCAATTCGAGTGTTTTGTGTGCAGAAGGGATATAGGAAACTGTTTTATGAAACCATAAGGGTGATTTCTAGTTCTGTTTTCCAGGAGAGACGTTAATTTTTTTTAGACAGGAAATAGGTGCCCTAATTCTGTAGATTTCAAATGGTGCCCTGCAGGTTGCGTGTTTCCTCTCTTCCCACTGTTTCGCTCCCAGGAAGCCTCTGCTGTAATGATGTGGCTATGGAGGGGCTGCAGGAGCAGACACAAGGTTCTGGGGAAGTCTTCCAGCTTGGAGAAAGGCTGCCAGGGGAAGGTGGGGTCCCAGTGGTGGGGGATGAATGCTGGGCAGATCGGGGGTAGGCAGTGGAAGTGTGTGTTAGATCAGAAACAGAAACAATGTGGGACTTGTCCTGGTCAGATGCTTCAGGTTTCTGTGTTGGGATGTTGGCACTGCTTCTGTAGGATGTGCTAATTCCAGGCCAGACTTCCTAAGGCAAAAGAGGAATGGAACCTGTTGCCCAGGATGGGATCAGCTTTTAGCATGATGACATGTGGCAGCCTGTACCTGAGTCACTGCTTTCATAACACCAGTGGGAGCTCAGCATCTGCAGGAATTTACATCTCATTTGCCTTTCCCTGGTGTTCCCAGCTGCGAGTGTGGGTGTGGAGTGTACACTCTGGTTTGGGTGATGCTTCCTCAAAGCTAGAACTAATAACCTAGTTCAGCATACGGATATTCGATTTGGATTTCACCTCAGTCTAGTATGCATCTAGAGCACTGAAAGAAGCAGTTTCCAAAAGATGACAAGCCAGCTTTGCCTTGTGAGTGCTGTCTATTGTTGATGTTGCCTGTTTTTGTTGCTCCCAGCCTGATGGGAAGCATGGCCCTGTCGAACCACTACCGCTCCGAAGACCTGCTGGACATCGACACGGCGGCCGGCGGCTTCCAGCAGAGGCTGGGGCTCAGGCAGTGCCTGCCCCTGACCTTCTGCATCCACACTGGCCTCAGTCAGTATATGGCCCTGGAGAGTGTGGAGGGACGGAATAAATACGAGATCTTCTATCAGTGTCCAGTAAGGAAGATGTGTTTCTATTTCCCAGTGTACTTCTGTGCTGCCTGGTAGTGCAGGAGCCCTAGTGGGAAGTTGAAGGTGTAAATTCAGCGGTCATGGGAGCGCTCGTGGGGACAGGCGTGGGGGTTTTATATGTCTGAGGATCTGACTGGGACTAAAATGGTGTGTCAAGCAGCCAGACTTCAGGTTTAGTGAATATAGGGAAAGGGTCCCTGTGTAATTTAAATTTTAACCTTGAAAGTCCAATGCTTTCTAATATATCCTTAAACTTCTTTCCCTTTCAGGACCAAATGGCTCGCAATCCATCTGCTATTGTTATGTTCATTACAGGTAACACTTCAGATTAAATACTCAAAATAAAATAGTCATTGTGGGATTAGGCAACATATTTAGAAGTATTCCTCTTTCATTAATCTTGGTTTACCATGAGGTGGAGGGGAAGTTCCATACACAGCATTTCTCTTGGCATTTTGAACGTGGCAGGTAAATAGATCTACTTCCTCTGTTCAGAGCTACTTTATACAAGGTTTGCATTTTGTGGATTAGTGGTAGAAAGGAAGATAATAAACTCGGAGTCCCTTAGAATTCCAAAAGATCAAAGGACAGCACACACAGCTCATGCTCCAAGGAAGAAGTGGTAAGTACACCTAATCTAACAGGAGTGGGAGTACTTGATAACACATCACGGAAGGCAAGGATAATAGTTTCTTGTTAGCTCAGCTTCAGTCCAGTTTTGAATCACTAATATTGACAAACAGTTGAACTCTCTAGTTTTCTATTGAACTCTGTATTGCAATACTTGGAAGATTTATGTCTGAGAAATTCTTGTGTAGAGAGCTGGTACGTGAAGCTCTCTTCTTTGAGAATTAAATGTGGCAGCTTGAGTGTCTGCTTAGCAATCAAGCTGCTCCAAAATAATGGCTGTGGGTGTATGAAAAGCTGTTCTCAGACAATGGCTGCAAGTGTATAAAATCCCAGAATGACATACAGCTTTAGTCTTCTGAGGTTGTAGAGGAGTGCAGAGTGTGTCTCTGATTTATCACTTTTTTAAAGGAGAGGAGATTCTGCAGTGTTCTTTCGAAGCTTTCCTTACAAAATCCAAGTGATGAGGCACCACTGAAGACCCTGATTATAATGTTAAATACTTAGCTAAGAAATTCTTTGTTGGCTGTGTCATTTCTGGAGATGCACCCTGAACTCTTTAGTTCTCGATTGGTTTCTCCAAATTATCCTTGTAGGTAGAATGATCTGGAATATTGAATGATTCATCTCAGTAAGCCTGAGAGTTTTTTATAAAATTAATCAAAGCTTTAAACTTCTTCCTTGAAGTATTCACTGTAATGTGCTTAGTATTGGTAAAATTGGTAAGTTTGCCAATCCTTAGGAATGCTTTTCTTCCTTGGCATCTAGGTACATCTTACTTGGAATGGTTTACATCCTATGTAAACAAAGTTGTCACTGGAGGTTATCCTATCATCAGAGACCAGATTTTCAGGTATTGTGACTGGGATTTGTAACCTCAGTGCCAGGTTTTGGTGCTGCTTATATGCATGCTCACCTCTCCCCAGGTAGCTTTGGGTATCTGATACAAAAGCTGGTGGTGAGGAGAGAAAGCCCATGAAACTACTGAAAATAAACATGTAAACCAGAATGCTTAAAGCAACTTTATTTTTTTAACCAGAATCTTCACAACTTGTAACTTTGCATTAATGGCACCAGAATTTTGCATTATAAGTGATCTGAAGTTTAGTAAACAACGTGATATTTATTCTGTGTGCCATGGGTGTGCTTTTGCTGCAGGACTTTTCAGAGTTATTAAAAACCCAAATGCTTCAGATAATCTCTTGAATATGTAAATAAGCAGGAGTTGTTCTGGTGTTTGAATTTTCATGCACTTGCAATTTCTTCTAAATACAATCAAGAGCCTTAATTCTGTCAAACTGGGATGCTGTAGAACCAAGTCCTTGGATATGTAAATAAATTCTCTGCTAGAGTTTCTAGGTTTATTTTTAATATAATGATGCATTCCTATTTGAACAAGTGTTTTTATTAATATTAATTATTGATAATAATTAACCACTTTATGTGTTTAGTTTTCTGTATTGAATGTGCAGCTGTCTGCAGAGTTAATGCTCTCCTCTCTATAGGTATGTGCATGACAAAGATTGTGTTGCTACCACAGAAGATATCACTGTGTCTGTGTCCACCTCTTTTCTACCTGAACTCAGCTCTGTACATCCACCACATTATTTCTTCACTTACAGAATCAGGTAGAAATAACTGAATTAATTCTTACAGTGCAGGATAGACCTGTGGGATGTTCAAAGCAGATTTATGCACAGCATTCAGAAATGTTCTGAAATGAACAGGAGGTGCACAACATGCTGTGCTTTTTAATAAAATATTCCTAATCATTGCTTGGCCAGGTACAGAAAGCACCAAATTGGTAATTGCTAAAATACAGTGATGGGTGGGGGAAAGCAGTTACAAGCAGCTCTTGTGATTTAGAAAAGAGTAAAAGACAGTGAAGCATGGAGATACATCCTGCCAACTGTTTTGGGTCACCTTAGCAGGTGTTTTCTTTTTGGTGATCCCAAAGGCACTAAAGCATTTCTTGAAAGCAATGTGTTAAGTATGTTCTTTGGCTTCTAGAATTGAAATGTCCAAAGATGCCCTTCCTGAGAACATCTGTCAGCTGGAGAGTCGATACTGGAGAATAACAAATGCCAAAGGTGATGTGGAAGAAGTCCAAGGTCCTGGAGTAGTTGGTAAGTGAAAAATTACTGGAGAAAGTATTTAACGTTCTTGTTATTAAAATTCTGTTATTTCCTGTTTGTTGGGTTGTGGGGTTTGTATCAAAATCAGAGAAAAATGAGATGTGTCTGTCTGTTTTGGCCTTCAAATTGTTTTGTAAGGGGTGTCTGAAGCATCCTGCTACTTAACCCCTCTCCATTTTTTTTTTTAGTATCAGTAATTGCTGAGCATCAATTTATACATCTACTGGAATACAAATTGATCTGCCCGAGTCTGATGTGGAGTGCAAGTCCTTTAGCAACTGCTAAATGGTAGTTCTCCATCAGTCCTTACTGTTGTGATAAAATGTTTTACCCACAGGAGAGTTCCCAGTTATCAGCCCAGGGAAAGTCTACGAGTACACCAGCTGTACCACGTTCACCACAACCTCTGGATACATGGAGGGCTACTACACCTTCCACTGCCTCTCCAACAAGGACAGATTCTTTAATGTCACAATCCCTAGGTTTCATATGGTGTGTCCAACATTCAAGGTGCCTACAGTATGAACGGTAAGCAGTGGTGCAGTTGGCTAAAACAAACCCCAAAATTATAAAAATGACAAAAATTACAGTGGTGAATAGTATATTCATATTGCTGATTCCATCCAAAACATGCCCCATGATTTAGAGCTCCTCACTGGTGCCTGCAGACATGGCATTGCACAAGCTGCTTGGGTTTCAGAGCTCCGTCCCTGGTGGGAGCACACTCACTAATTTTAGTCAGACATGCTTCAGGTAATGACAGTTTAAAAACTGTAGAGTCTGTGATGTGCATTAGTTCTTGCTGAAAATGCATTTCATAAAGTCACTTGATGACTTTGCAAATCACCAAGATACTTCACTTGCTGTTAATTATAATGTAGTTTTAGTTTGAAGATTGTGGGTTAATGATACTATTTTTCCCTTTTCTTTGACCCATTTAGAGAAGAGCTCTTGATTTATTTCATTCCCAGTTTTTGTGCAAGCACTGAAGAGCTGTGAGCTTTCCTCAGGAGCAGGGAGCTGCTTGCACACTATGAGAGGTTTATCCCAGGATTTCAGACGCTCATTCCCAGTGGCTCTAAGCATAGGTGCCAGCAGATGTCGTGCTTCTAACAGAACACCACATCTCTTAACTCTTGCTCACATTTTTGGGAGTTGTAACTGCCTTCTGTCTAACTTACTTCTCTTCAGCTGTTTGGATTTTCTCTGTTGCTTCACCCCTGTTTTAAAAGTAGTATTGACCTTTTTGTTTTTAAGTTACTTTAGTAAAGGACAACCTAAACCACCATGAAAATGGGTACAGCTGAACTACTGAACTGTGGCTTTACATAATTGTAGCTATGGAATATTGAAATCAAACAGATCTTTAGCAAGTGAAAGGTCAAGTAGTTTGGCAAAATGACCTCTGTTGCAAATTAACCTTGGTTTTAGGACATAGATCACAATGGAACTTAGCTTCAGCTAATGGGTGTGATAATAGAGCCCAGATTTTTCTAGGCAATTGTTAGTGCTTTCTTACAATTTACTGGAAGGGAAGATTTTAATTAAACTTGAGTGTGTTTTCTATTAGGCAACAATTCCTAATGAAGCTGCAGTGGATGAAGCCCAAGATTCCACAGGCACTGATGACTCCTGAGATCCACATAGAGTACTGGACATTGCTGCACCCTCTGGATGCTGCCCATGTCACACTAATGGGATTTTTTTTTTCCCCAACAAACTGTTTGCATAAGCTGAACTCTCTGGGGCTAGTGCATACAAATATTTCTGACTCTTGTAAATGAACTCTGTTGCACATCAGGGCAACTAGCATGAATGTTGGTGCCAGTTCTCATATTCATTAGAGTATAACTTATATTTTTGTGGTTTGGAAGTGGGGGAAGAAGGAGGAAAACGGAGAGGGAGAGGAAGGTGTTTTATTCACTTTTTTTCTGAAGGGCTTTGTTCACTTTTTTTCTGAAGGGCTTTGTTCACTTTTTTCCTGAAGTGTGAAACAGCTTGATGGTCCAAGGTACTCAAATCTTACATTTTTAAAGTATTGCCTACTTATGGTCATACTGCAGATATGGTGTGTGGATTTGGTTTTATACAAAGCATTAGAAGGGTGTATCCTCTTGTCCTTTCTCGTGAGCTGCTAAGAATGAAACTTGCAGTTTGGTCTGAATGTCCCATTGGGGTGAGATCAGGTGCTGTTATGCTATTTTCGTTTTTTGTTAATTAACACAGCAACAGCGAAAAATTATGGTCATAAAAATGTGTTAAAATATGAGTGAAATTGGCCTTATTTTCAGACAATCTGTTGTCAGCTGAATTTTATGCTAAATGACTCTGACTGGAGAGTGCCTCTGGGAATGTAGTGTCCATGCATAATCTGCCACTTGTTAACTAAGGAATTTCTCAATGACTACAGAGTATGGATTTGTAAATAGATTCTGAGGGCTTTTCTCCGTTACATGATGTTTGCTGTTGTCATAGGTGACAAATCTATGTTATGTATCATGTTTTCCTAAGCCCTGGATGGTTTTTTGTAACTGAAAAACAGACTAAAAGTGGGGGGGAAAAAAGAGGAGGCTGGCAGAACAGCAGATGGCTAGAAAATTTATATTTAAAAAAAGTATCTGTTTGCTTTATCATTTTTATTTTGTTTCTCTTGTCATTAATAAACAATTTAACTGCCTCTTTTGTTCTCAAGTGCTACATGGGACTGTTTTTGCCAGGACTTGAGCAATAATTTTATGACCAGCACTGATGCAGTCAGTTCCTTTTTTTTTGACACCCAGAATTTGTAGGTTTTAAAAGGCAGAATGGTATATTGTGGTTCCAGCTCAAATTTTCTATTATTGACTAATTTCCAGATTTCTCCTTTTTTTTTTTTTTTTTTTTTTTGGTGTTGGATTCTTCACGTGCTCAGCTTTCCCTGGTGCATTTTCCAGTGGCACAAGGTAGAAAAACAAATACTGAGTCTGATCCCTACAGTAGTAGTTTGGTGAAACATCTCCAGACACAAAACCAGCTTGTGTTGTTCCTCAGGTGTCAGAGCAGCACCAAGTTGCTGGAGTGCTTCCAAAACACGAGGATTTGTGAGGATTACCACCTGTAAGGGATAAGAAATTTCCACAGAAGTTTTGTCAAGGATCAGTACAAGAAGCTTTTAGTGGGACTAGAACTTCCTGCAGGGCTGTCAGTGCAGTGTGCGTTTCCAAGGACAGATAACCCTCAGGGCTGGAGGCTGTTCTCGGGAAGTTCCCTCCAAGGATCTCTGTGTTCCAGTGCAGTGGAATCAGCTCAAGGGCATGGGACTCTACACAGCAAACACTGGCAACTCTTGGCAATTCCACTCATTTTTAGGGAGTGGTTCTGAGCTGCAATTCTTACTTTGTGGGAGAAGTCAAAGTCCAGGCCAGTGCTGTGCTTTCAGCCCCTGAACGCTGCTGTGCTGCGGTTTGAGGCCTCAGCTCTGGGCACAGGGGTGGCAGAGGGGTCTGGAGTGAGGAGGGAACCAGGCAGGGAATTGAGGGATTGCTGCTCCTGCCCGGAGCACGAACGTGTTTGTAGCAGGCCAAAGGCCATTTCTTTGCTTCAGCTAGCCATTCCAGCACAGGGTCTGTTGCCTGGAGGTGCCAGCAGCCCTGCAGCTCCTGATGTGCATTTGAAAATGGGGATGAAGCCAGTGGCTCTCCTCACCCTTCCCGTGAGGTGTGAATCACGGAGTCATGAAATCCATGTGAAATGAAAAGCAAAGGAGCTGATGATGGTTGGCAGCACTGCTGGACTGTGGGAGTGTTCACTGAGCGGGGGCCCCGCTGCCACAGACAGACTGCCCCTCACTGCTCTGGCTGAGCACAGCTGTGGGGCCGGCAGGTGTCACTTCCGTGCACCCAGCTGCCCAGCACTTCTGGGAGTCACTGGAATCTCGGGAATGTCCTTCCCTTTGGCTGCCGTCCTGCAGGCTCAGCCTGAGGCTCTGCCACCTTCTCCTGCCTCAGACGCGACTGTCATGCTTGGTTAGGACTTTACCTGGCCAGGTAAAAGCAGCAAAGCAGCCTCATTGAACACCTGTGGACTCAGCTTGTGGTGAAACCCTGGCATATCAAACACAAACGTGTACCTGGTCTGATCCTTTTTCTGTCCCTATGATGACAATCTCTTTATAATTGCCTGTAGGATTCCTTCAACATTTTTGTGGGATTTTGCTGGTTTGGAATGGTTTCATAGAGGGGACCTTTGGCCACGGTTTCTTTGCTGTGACTGCGTCACAGAGAGAAAAACAAGTGGTGTTCCAGCTACTGGAATAAAAAAAAAAAAAAAAAAACAAAAAAACCGCAACTGAAAGTTGCTGTGCAAGTTATTCCAGTGTTCTCGTGCTGGTTTTATTTTTTTTCCTGTCATTGTTTAATTTCTCAAAATTTATGCAAAGAATTTAAGATGGAAAATTCAGGTCAAGTTTGAAGTACCATTTATCTGTGATGATACAGATAAATGTGTGCTCTGTTGGAGGGACTGTTGCCAGATTTTGGGAAAGGAAAACAGGAAAAAAATTTTAGCTATGGCTGACGTTCCTTGCCCCCAGTTCCTCACTATCCTCACTAAGTGAATTAATATGGGATTTTTTCTATCTTATTAATTGAGGGCATTCTCATTTAATAAGCTGCATCCAACAATCCACAAGCATCTTACTCTTACATCCCTTTGCTTTTATTTATGGCTTAAACAGAGGAAAAAGCTTTCAGACAGAAGATCATATGCTTAGCTGACTGATAACACACCAAGAGAATGTGATATAAGTTCTGAATGATTTAGGGTTTGCTTTAGGTTTAGTAAATAAATTGGCAGTTTAGGTGGAGTAACAAAAATAAATCCAAGAATCTTTTAAAAATATAACTGATAGTTTTACAGATTTTTCATATTCTCCTCAAGTCAGCACTGAACTTTTTTTTCTAGATAGCACGGATCTAAGTATTAGTAAAATAGTTCTTGGGACCTAATTTCTATTGCTGTTCAACGTTTTCCTGGGTTGTGAATGTTTATATTCAGGTACCTCTGGAGGAAGATGCCACTTTCCACTCCTGGTTTTTCCTTTGTACGTTCTAAAACTCTTCACGGTTTTAATTAATCTGTTAATTAAATAGGTACCACGAGGTATCTGAGGAGACTTTAGAGCACCTTCCAGTACCTACAGGGCCTCCCTGGAAGCTGGAAAGGGACCTTAAACAGGGGCCTGCAGTGACTGGTTAAAGACATGGCTTTTAAGCGACAGAGGGCGAGTTTAAATGGGATATTGGGAAGAAATTATTTCATCAGAGCAGGGTGAGGCCTTGGCACACGTTTCCCAGAGAAGCTGTGGCTGCTCTATGCCTGCAAGTGTCCAAGGCCAGGTTGGATAGAGCCTGGAGAAACCCGGGATAGCGAAAGGTGTCCCTTCCCATGGCAGGAACCAGACGGTCGTGACGTTCCCTTCCAACCCCAACCATCCCAGGATCTAACCAAAGTGGCGATGGCCACATGACGGTGAGGGAAGGTGACACGCGCGTTCCTGGCAGCCTTCCCGGCCGGAGGGAGCGGGGAGCGGGGAGCAGGGAGCGGGGGCCAGCTCCGACCGCCCGGCCTGAGGGAGCGCCTCTCCCGTCAGCGGCTCCGGCCGCCGCTCCGCCCTGGAGGCGGCACCGCCGGGACGGGCAGCACCGGCAAAGGCAGCATCGCCTCCCCGTTTCCCGCACACGCCAGGATTTGCCCGGGGAAGGTGAGCGGGACAAGCCCGGAGCAACGGCGGCGGCGCCGGGAGCCCGGCGAGGCCAGGCGGTGGCGGCGGCGGGGGGGGGCTGTGTTGGAGCGCTCGGGTCCCCGCTGTGAGCGAGAGAAGCGGGCAGAAAGCGGGGAGAAAGGCGGCTTTTCCCGGGAGCTGCGAGGAGCGGGGGGCAGCGTTCGGGTGGGATTGCGTGCTCGGCCCGGGGCAGGTGCGCTCTGGCCGCGGCCGTGCCCTGAGTCACGGCGGCCGCACCGCAGTGCGCTGCGCGGGGCCGGGGCCGGGGCACGGAGCGGTGGAGCTCGGCCAGCAGGGACCGGCACCGGCACCGGCACCGACACCGACACCGAGCCTCGCTGCGCGAGCCCGAGCCCCGCACGGATGCGGCTCGGGGTCCCTTTCCCACCGTCCTTTCCCCTTTCCCCACATGCTGTCGTGTGCGATGACAGCTGCAGCAGGTTTTGTCCGCCTGCCTCCTCCCAGGTGGGACTGCAGAGAAATTCTGTTTCACAGCCGGGCACGGCGCTGAGCCTTCCCTGCTGTAGCGTTTGCTGTTTCTTGTCATTGAGGTGGGTCGGATGCTTGATTTATAAGACTAATTTAGAAAATTCAGCTGAGGAGATGTTTTCTCCTTTAATTTCCTTTAAGTCATGTTGTGAATTGCTGTTTGTACGTATCGTTAATTGTTTTTCAAAGATCGGAATTTCCTCATGTCTCACACAGAAACAATTACTCTTTTTCCTACGTGTAGATGCATTGAATTACTACTGTTTTGCTGGCTCTGATGATTTCTATTCATCTGCCTATAATTTATGCTGGTCATGACTTGGTCTTGCCAAAAGGCAAAGCTGTTTTCATCTGCTGACACATGGGTGACTGAGGACTCCTGGAAGATGGAGAGATTCCCAGGGTGGTTCTGTTTGCTGT
Source organism: Cinclus cinclus (assembly GCF_963662255.1). Classification (NCBI taxonomy): domain Eukaryota; kingdom Metazoa; phylum Chordata; class Aves; order Passeriformes; family Cinclidae; genus Cinclus; species Cinclus cinclus. The sequence goes on along the minus strand of NC_085051.1, from coordinate 8,588,439 downwards.
CCAGAAGGGCTCTTGCTGTAACCACCAGACTTAACAGCACTCCTGTAGATCCACATCACTGTGGGACAAGCCTCTGGCCTTGAAAGGCTTCTTGCAAAGTTGTTTACCCCAGAAAATAAGCTCATCTTGCACATTATGGTTCTGTTTTTTATAGTTTCCCCTCTGCTCAACAGTTAAGACATACGAAGAGGAGAAAAAGGAGAGAAGGCTGGTTTTTTTAGTCATTGGATGAGGTGTCTTAAGGTTCTTTTGGATAGGTTTGGGTTTTTTGTTTGATGTGATTTGGGCTTTTTTTGTCAGTGAAAAATTAACTAGACTTAAGGTTGAGAAGCATTTAAATACTTTTTGCTGTGAACGCATCTTTTCAAGTCCACGGTCACTGGAAGGAAAAAGCTCTGTCCTAACATGGTTAAGATCTGCCATGCTAAACTCTTACAGTTGCAGGCAGAATTAAGAGCAATGACTGTTTCACTACAGTTTTATCAGATGTAAAATTTGTTAATCTGAATACCTTTATTATTTTGGAACTTTAAATGCCACTTGGGTTTTAAAAAAAAAACACATATCGTGTCCTGCACAAGTATGGTGCCTCTCTCCTTCCTGTGTCTGCCTGATGCCTCCTCAGAATATCCTGTTCTTCAATACCAAGGGTTTCTTAGTAGGAGCTGTGATTGTAGTTCAGATTCTTTGTGCAGAAATCTGTCTCAGAACTCCTGCTTTGGAGCTGCCTATGTTTAAAAAAATTCCTGACCTTCCCATCTCACTGCTGCCTACAGATTGCAGCAGCCATGGAGACCTGAGCCACTGCTGCAGGCACTTGGTGAGTTATTGCCTGTGTCAGTCCCTCAGTGAGAGGGACAGATTTTGGGAGAGTAGAGGCAAAAGCTGCTGTAGAGCAGCCAAACCTCTTGCAACCTCATGAGAGAGGAGAAAGGAGGGCAGTCTGGCTCCACGGTTACTGGGAAATTGCTGAAAGAGAAAAAGCATTTGAGACCTTTCTTTTTGTTAGGTGCATTTGTAGCTGTGAGAAATTGGGAGGCCTGTTGAATGGTGTAATCAGAGAGGAGAGAGGAGACCCATCTGAGCCTGTCAGGGCTCAAATATCAGTTCTGAGAATAAAAATCCTGTTCTCAGAATAAAAATCCTCCCTTGGAAAGTGCAGTTATTTTTCTCTCTTGTGTTTCCCTGTTTTTCCTGACCAGTGCTTTCAGTTTTATACCAAAAAAAGTCTTGAAACCTTGGTTCATCACCAGGCACTTTGCTTTTAGATAGCATAAACTTGTAATACCTCTTTATGCCCTCAAATTAGGGAAGAAGTATGACCAAGATGAACTGCATCCTGCTGACCACCTGCATTGTTCTGATTGCTTTTTGTGGCTCTGGTGAGTAGAAGAGAGGGACTTTGTGGTTTAATATTATGACAGAGGCTGAGAAAATTATGGAAAAAAGTACCAGAGGGAGAAAAAGCAGTGAGAAAGGCCTGGATTATTTAATACCACTGTGGGGAATGGCAATAACCATCGAAGCAGGGCTCAGTTTCTGTTCTGGTTGTCTTGGGTCAGGATAGAGGATCAAGGGCAGGATGTGGTGCTGCTTAACACAGCAGAAAACTGGTATTTTGCTGCTAGAAAATGGGATTCCTCTTGTGTGAATTGGAAACCAGTGTGTAGTGAGAGGGAAAAGAGATTGAGTTAAAAAATGGATAGAAGAAAACTCAGCTGCAAGTATCTGTCATCTGGAACCTGGAAAAGGCAGTCCTCAAGAGCAGATAAAAAGAACAAGCATTTAATATCTTGTTCAACAGGCAGATAATGCTAAGTGTTTTTTAAAGTGACATGAATACATGCTTCAAGATGTGCCTATCAAAATTGCCTGCCTCAGCTAGTGCACTGACATAAGCTTGTCAATTTTAACTGAAGTCTTGAGTTTAACAATTTTAGCTGAAGTCTTGAGTTTAATAACCAGGCATGTGTTTTGTGACAATTAGATGCAGATAAATTATTGTTCTTTTCTTTTTCCTTTTTTTTTTTTAATTAATGCTTCTTCTGCTGTCTCAGTAGTTTATTACTCAGTGAAGATAAACCCTTGTTGTCTTAGGTTATACCTTAAGATGTTACCACTGTGACAACAGCCCTACCCTGTGCAGGACCAACAGCACCTGCTTAACGACTGAAGACACTTGCTTGCAATTGAAATTTGGTATGTACAGTGTCCCACGGACCTAAAATAAACCCACTTGGATCAGCTTTCATTGCCTGGACACCTCTAATCTGGCCCTAGCATGCATTTCTCAACCTCACTCAAAAGGAGCTTGCAAATACTCTTGAAAGTCATGCTTATATCCAAGCAATAATGTAATGATTTAGATAGGCGAGTTGTAGCTGTACAAGCATGTACATAGATAGCTGTATATCCAGATTTGAAAAATAAACAAACAAGCAAAAACCCACACAAGGGAGCTAGGAAAAAAAAAAAAAGACAGCATTGAATTTAAAATATAGTTTGTTACTCTTTGAATAAAGGATGTGTAGCCCACAAAATAAAGCTGCAGATGAGTGGCTCAGTTGTTTATGAATTGACACTATTAAAATAAATTCTCTTTTTCTGAGGGTGAAGTGATTTGTGTCTCAGGAAGGACATCTTTAACTAGATTAGGTTGCTCAGGGTCTGGCCTGGAATGTTTCCAGAGATGGGACATGCACCACCTCTCTGGACCATCTGTGCCATTGTGTTACCACCCTTATCCACTCTTCCAGATCTGTCTTCTGCACATTCTTCACTGAGAGGCTTGTCAAGTGCTGGCCCAGGCTGCTCAGGGCAGTGCAGAAGTCCCCATCCCTGGAGGGATTTAAAGATGCCGTGTGGATGTGGCACCTGGGGACATGAGTTAGTGAAGGGCTTGGCAGTGCTGGGTTAAAGACTGGACTGGATGATCTCAGAGGTCTTGTTCAGCCTAAATGATTCTGTGAAAGCCTAAATGATTCTGCTGATGCCATGTATCACTCAAGCTCCACCCTGTATTTCCCTGTGAGTGAATTTGATACACACTGCTGAATTCCCAGTGAAATAAAATTTGGAAACTTCTAAACACTTGAACTTAAAAAAGCAAGTACATGGCTGTGGCAAAAACAAAACTCTAGGGCTGATGCTGGGGGGCACAAATGGCCCATGGACTACAGGACACAAGACTTTACCAAAAGTGTCCCTTCTGGGGAGGGTGAGAGGCCAAGCCCAGTGATCTGGCCCTGAAATGTCATGTTGAATTCTCATTCCCAGTGTGCTATGAAATGGGGGTTACATTTTATACCTTATTAACCAATGCTGTGCAGAGTGCTGTGGGTGGGACTGTGGTCAGACCTTCCACTCTTTGTACAGAGTATTTCTTGGTGGGAGGTTTGTGCTGGGTTGAAGAACCAGAGCATGCAGCTTCTGCCTCCCTCCACAACCCTGCAATGCCATGGCAACAGACCACAAGGCTTCCATCCAATTTCTGTGTTTACACCATGGGCCCTGTCACAGATTGAGCTTTGCCTTCTCCTCAGTGTTTTATTAACAGTGGCAGTCTAAGCACTGCTTTTCTCTCTGTACCAAAAATGGTGTTACTGTCAATACTCTCTTAATCTGTTTATGTATTTTTTTTGTTGTTGTTCCATAGGTAAATTGAGAACTTTCTCCTGCTGGAAGACATCCCAATGCAGTGTGAATGAAATTGCTGATTCTTTTCTGTTGGATAATTTTGAATTCTTCTGCTGCCAGCAGGACCTGTGCAATGAGAGTGCAATTACTGGGGTTAACAAAGCAGCCTTCAGTATTGCTGCTGTAATGGCCATGTTATGGATGCTCATGTAATAATCCTGATTGTTAGCTGTCCTTTCAAGATGAAATTGCATAAAACCATTTAACTCTTTTCTACATTGCATATTTTCACCTCCTGTTCATAGGCAGAAACATTCCCTTGTAATTTTAAGTTTCCTAAGGTTCTGTCTGTTAAATCACTGTCTCCATTCATGGCAAGGACATGTGTGTTGTTACCAGTTATTGGGTGTTTTGATCTGTCCCCCTGTTCATGGGGAACAGCTCTTGTGAAGTCATGTTATCTTGTGGAGAGCCTGGGCAAACTCCAGTGGGTGATGTGAAGGAGCCCTACAGCATTTCTGCTGGAAACTCATTTTTTTCCCTGTCCCATAAACTGTCTTTATTTTTGGCTGGCATTTTTGTGGGTTTTGATTTGTTTGGCTTTGGATCTTCCTTGTCACATACCAAGCACTGGATTTGCCCTCAACACAAGAAGTGTTGGATCATAAGTGTACCTTGCTGCAGTCTTTGTGATAAATATGGAAATATTCAGTTTCAAGTCATGTAAACACTTTGTTCCCATCACTGTACCTTTTTTTTTTCCCTACAGGCCAATGATATAACCTTGTCAAGTGCTGTTATTTTGGGAGAAAGCATCTACATTTCTTAAACTAAAACCAAAATACTTCTATAAGTGAGAAACACTTATCGTTTTTTTTAAATATATATTTATTTCTGTGAGCATGTAGACAACATGTGATAGCTTCTTTCTTGATTTCCCTCATACATTATCCATGCTTAGGATTTTAATTGAGCATGTGCTTTGCACTGAGTATTTATTGGTATACTTAAAATTGATTATAAAATGCTAAGGAATTGAAATGAAATGGCACATGTAGGTTACTTCCCCACCTAGTGAAGTTTGGGTTTTGTTGAAAACAGTGACGTGTAAACTTAACCCTTCAAGCTTCCACCTCAGAGTATTAAAAACTTGCAGAACTTTCTTTCCATAAATGCCAATGCACAGTATAGGTGTGTATTTATATAGCATGAATAAAACCTGCTCCATCTGTAGGTGTGAGAGGTCAAACACTGAAATACTTACATTGCTGTGCTCCATGGTGGTGACAGACCTTGGTACCATCTCTGGTACCTGAGGACCCTCTCAGTCAGGTGGGATGCCAGATCTTCCTTTTTCTTCTTGTAGAGCTGCTGGCATATCCCTGCCAGAGTTGTGCCCATTTCCAGTGGGATATCCTCTTGCTGAGGACCCTTGCTTGTGCTCACGACACCAGTGACACCAGTTCACCAGTCGCAACAAGGGTGTTGTTCCAAATCCCCGATGTATTCCACAGTGTACCTGGTTGAGCTTATTGTAGCTATGGAAGTGTCCTGGGATCTCTTCCATCACTCGAAATACAGAAGTCATCCTGTCTTTTATTAATAAAAATGTCAGAAAAGAAGAACGTGGAGTGTGTGGTGATTTGTTGGTATTTACAGCTGGATAGAACTCCAGTTGTTTCCATGAGAGGTGCATCCATGCTTCCCATCCAGAGACTCAGCAAGTTCCAAGTTCCAAGACTTCTCTCCTTCCTTATTGTTATAACCCACCTGATTAAAAACAGACACTGGAATACAGCAATTTCTGCACAATGCCTTTTTCCATTGCTGCAGCACCATTTGTCAAACTCGGGCTCATTTCAAATGAAAAAGTATTAAAGCACTCACTCAGTATAAATTGGGGGAAAGTTTGTAGCAGAGAGGTATCTTTTGTTGGACAAGGTGATAGATTCCTTGTGCTTACATCATCCTGATGGCAGTGTTTTTTCCTCTTATTACATTGTCAAAGTCTCTTTTTTGATGGTGGTACTTTTAAACTTGCTTCTTTGCTGTATGGCCTGCATATATAAAATATTATTCTTTTTTGATAACGGCAAAAAGAAGCTCTGTATTTTGTCTAATCTTCAAGCAATAATTTTTACTATTTTTTTTAATATTACTTTGTCTAAGTTATCATACTTTTTTGTTTCTCTTCTAAAAGCAGCCTAAGCAATAGTCCTTGTGTTTTAAATATGTTACTTTCTTTTTGTAAAGATTAACCAGAACATGATTTAATTCTTGTATTTGTATTTTCTGAGTCTGGTTGTGCTGACTGCTGAGCTCTCTCTGGCAGTTTGTTGAACAGTGTCTGCTCCTTGAACTTTGGCATTTCTCCCCCTGCTGCTGCTGTGTTATGCCCAGATTTGCTGGCCAGTCTACAAAGAGGACCATTAAAACCAAGAGAGATAATAAAACTGTAGTTCAAATATTAAAATATTAAAATTTGTTCAAGTCCACCAGGACTCCCAAGTCCTCTGCGAAGCTGTTTTCCCCTGGTCAGCCCCCAGCATAGGGTGATTCCCAGCATAGGGTGATTCCCAGCCTTTGGGGTGGGTATCACAAAGTGGTGCCTGAAACCCAGGGACTCCTAACTCTGGGCCTCCCTCAGTGGGAGTATCAGCCAGATATTTTGTGTGGTTCAGCTGTGTCCTCTAAGAGCCAGGATAATGCCAGATAAACTCAGGGTGAGTGACTGTGCCACTGTGCAGAGGTGTCTGCTATGAGTGCTGGGTAATTTGTCACGGTTTCTGGGGCTGCTTTGGTTTTATTTTGTAATTATCTGAGTGGTTTGCTCTGTTCTGAATTTGTGGCATGGCTAAAACTTCATCCTTTGAGTGGTCTTTTTATTTACACTACACATAATTTATGTACTAATGGTTATCTGATCATCCAAGAATATTCTTCCCTACATCTGCTTCTCAGTTGCTCTCATAACCAGCAGTCTCTTTAGTGGGGGGTGGACACAAGTTATATAGGAACAAGAAGGAGAAGGTAAATGGAAACTTCAGCAACAGTGGGAATTCATTCTTGTGACCTGTTTTTACCATTAATTCCTCCTCCATGTCCTCATGGTGGTGACCAGGTGTCCTTTGACTTGAACTTGGGCATGGAGAGAGCTTGGAATCCTCCTGGTACTGGTAGGAATGTGGGGCTGATACACCTGGTTGAGAAGAATTTGGCTTTATCCTGTGTGAAATCCTTCTCTAGTTTTACCATCCCTCATCAAAGATGAGGTGGAATGTCTACGTGTTATTTCAGGATGCAGGAAATTGTGAAAAGAAGCAGATGCATGGGAAAAAGCAGACAGGCAGAGCAAGTAATTTCCTCCCACTCCTTTTTGGTGTGAGAGGAATGAGAGGCTGACCAGTGAACAGCTTTATTTTGAAAAAGGAATTGCTAAGATAACAGAAGTCCCAGCAGAGAGCTGTGCATTAGGTACCTTGCTGTTGCACTAACTGGGGCATCTGGATACTGCTGTAATATAAATATTAAATGCATTTAACAACAGCAGTGTTATTCCAGCTGGAAGAGAGTTTAATGTGTCTGAATCTCTTTGTGTCTCCAAGGGCCTGGATCTCACTGGTAAATACAGCCAGTCCTAAGCTGGCATCACAGCAGGGGAGTTTGGCTATGCCTAAACAGCCAAGAAAACGTTGTCTGTGAGATCCCTATGTTTATTGAGGCAGAAACAAGCCCACTTCACTTTCTGACTCCACACAAGGTGAATATCGCACTAGCAGCACAGTGCTAACACCATTCTGCATTTGAGAGAGGGAGAAGAGAGTGACTGATTGGCTGTGAGATCCCCAAAAGAAGTGCGTTGTCATCTCCACTCCCGTCTTGCCAAGAATAGTTTATATATTGGGATAAAATGAAGACCTGCAGATGATACTATTTTTATGGGTATGACAACTTACAGCATAGGGAAAACTGTCCTGGAGCCTAGTAAAACGGCAAATTAAAAATACATTTGGTTTCTTCCTCCTAAATGGAATTAATTTTAAAAGGGTTTGGAGCAAAGTTCCCTTCCCAAATAACGAAATCTCTGCATGTGATCCAGTGTTGGTTCTATTTAAGGGATAAGCAGTCTTGAATTGATTTAGATGCTTCTGAACCCATATACCAGCACCTTGTGAGTCCAGCTGAGTTATTCATGGCACACTAGCGCTGTTCAGGAATGGCAGCTTCACCATTCCTTACTGCACAGGGCTGGTATGATGCTTGATACAATTAAAACCCAGGCCCTTACACCATTTTGGTAGATAGGGATGAGAGTGAAGCACCTGCACTCCTGTTTTCTCCTCTCTCACAGGTACTCAGAGATGCTACCATGAGGCAAGTTTGGAGAAAAGCTATGGAGACACTGCAGGATGGGGATAAAATCACAAAGGTTACAGGTTGAGAGGATGGATGCTGTGGTCAGATTCAATATGGAATTTGTTTTGGAGACTGCTCCAAAAACTGCTCCATAAAAAACTGCTCCATAAACCTTTTTCTACAAGGAGTGCTCTGTGCCACGTGCAAGCCTGACGTTCTGGAGTTCATCCCATGCTCAGGCTCCTATTTTCAGAGATGCTGAAGTCTTCCAGGGAACTTCAGGCATCCATCATCATCAGCTGTCATGTTCCTAAGTGGTCAGGGCTCGGGTGAGAACGTGCACAGTGTCATCATTTAGCTCGCAGCTGAAATGAATGACAATAAGAGTGTTGCATCAGGAAAAGATTAAACCGATTAAAATGACAGCCACATCTTGAAATTGAATGACTTTTAAAGTCTGATGTGTTTCTTCTTTCCTTTTCCCAGTCATGGTAATGCTGTAGGATCCTGTGAAATGAAGTTTATTCCCTGTTCTGTGGGATGCACTGATGCTTGTCTGGGGAATGGTGGGGCTGTAGCCCAGCACCCAGTGCCACTTATCTCTAGAAAGCTGCAATTTGCACACAGGTGAAATTACTACCTAAAAGATTATAAAACACAAAATAAAAATGCTGCTGCTGTCAGATATGAGGCACGACTTTCTTTTGTACCTGCATGTTTTACCCTATAGCAAGCTGGGGGTGGTTTTCTTTTTTTTTTTTTCTGCTCAGAAAAAGGATTTTCAATCCATTCCTCTCCCTGAAAGTGAGATCAGTACAACTATTGTTATGAAAATCCCCTTTACTAATAATACAGCAGCCGGTTTTTCTAGTATGAAAGTGTTTTAACTTTATTTATAAATATCCCTCAATTACATTATGCACTGTAGTGCACTGGAATTTTACTGGAGACTTTGGCACTGCTTATGTGTAAATATAACAAACTAAAGGAGAGCCTAATCTGGAAGGATGGCCTTTGCCTTGGGGTAATGGCTTTAAATTGAAGGAAGGTGAGTTTAGAGCAGGTATTAGGAAGAAATTCTCCCCCGCGAGGGCAGCGGTGAGGCACCAGCACAGGTGAGCAGTTAATATGTACGCGGTGATGTGTAGCGAGACGTACATCTGCCTTGGAAGTCCTTGCTTCCTCACAGAAAAATGGGAAAAAAGTTTGGGAATCCCAGGAAACAGCGAGGCCTGCGGGCCTGAGCACCGTGTGGGAAGCGGGCGGTCCTCCGCGCCGGCAGGGGGCGCTGCGGCGGCGGCGGGGGGGGGGGGGGGGAGTGGGCGGAGCCGCTCCCGGCGGGCGGGGCCGAGGCTGCGGGGCCGCAGAGGCGGCGGCGGCGACGCGGCTGAGGGGGCTGAGGGGGCTCGGGGGCCGCGGCCGCCCCTCCGCCGCCCCGCAGGTGAGTGCGGACATTAAAACCCCTGCCGTCCGCCGGCAGGCCCGCCCGGGCTACGGCCGGTGCGAGCCGGCCCCGCGGAACCCCTGAGGGGGGGAGGTGGGGGGGTCGCGCCTTCCCATTGCCGGGCGCCGATGGAACCGGGCAGGAGGGGTTGGAATTGTGGGAAAGGGAGGGAATGACTCATTGGAGTTCTTTACGCCTCACAGGCACCTGCACTGCTCTGATCTGCTGTTCCTCCCCTGGGTCGCTCTTAACAAATAGTGCTTCCCTTGTAATATATATATTTGTATATAATGCATTTATTGTGGAAAGTAAGTAACAATTCATGTTAGTATTTAATTGTGGTCAGTGTGACTAGGAGATCGTGTTTATAATAGGTGCAGGTAGTAGCCATACGACTATCTCAGTATATTTTTACAAGGTGTGTGTGGTTTGGTTAACACTGCTTCAGTTTCTGCTGTGTATTGTATGTTCGTGCAGATGTTGGCCAAGGTTTTGTCCAGGAGCTTTTAGTTCGTATATGGCACAGACCTTTTGAAAGCAAATTTAGTTTCTTCAGCAGAAGAACCAGAATCTTGGTGGCTAGAAGCAAAAGTGTGCAGGTACTAGGAGAAAATATTTAAATAGGAGTGGTCTTCTTTCAGTGGGTGTGTTTCCACCACCAGATTGTTTTGGGGATTGGTTTTCAAATAATATTAGGCTTAGCTGGGTTGTCACACAGGTTTTTTTTTTGTGCTGTAGGCTGGTGGCAGAGAGGAGGGAGGGGACTGCCATCACCTTCCTCAGTAGTGAGAGCTGGACCGAGCTGCTGCCCAAATCTGTCATGTGCCCCTTGTGCTGGGCCCTGTGCTCTCTGACTCAGGGGACTGAGGAGCTTGGAAAGTGCCCAAATGAATAATACATGGTTAGTGGGTTTTTTTAGCTGGATTTGGCTGCAGCTGGTAGGGGATGAGGTAGGAAGGCAAAGCTGCCGCTGGGGATTTTCTTTTTGGTAACATCCTGTTGTGATCAGAGCTGAACCCTCAGTTGTACTTTGAGTATTAGGAGAAAGTTGTTTTATAAAATTAAGCAGCATCTATTGCGTCTCATGGAAGTTGTGGAAGATGAAGAGTTGAGGGACTGCAGCTTTAACTTGCTGTCTGTACCCCAGAAGGAAAAAGCAAAAGCCATCCTTGGTTGATTTCATGCTGGGTAGGAAAAGCCTGATCAGTTTTGTTTCCCAGCTTGATTTGGAAAACTTGTCAGTATTTCGTGTCACTGATGTAAATAATAAAATACCAGGAAGGAGCAGCTGAGGTATTCAGGTAGGAACACTGGCAGGTGAGACCAGCAAAATATTCCTTAGAGCTGGAAATGAGCTGGAATATTTACAAATGCACCACTGTGGTGCATCTAGTGAGTCACTCTGGCCTCTTTGTACCTGGGTAACCCTTTGGTGTATCTGGAAGTGAGCTTTTCAGTGGGAACAGGTTTGATGTTAGAGCTCTGCAGAAGTTATGAGAGGAGGGTTTCACTTACAGGTTGTGCAGTTCCCATCCCCACGCCCATGGCTCATTTGCTGATTTTAATGTTAGGAAAGATCCTTAGGAGGATCCAGTCTGGTCTTGTAGGTGATGTGGGCCATAGGCTGCAGTCTGTGATTCCTGGGTTGAGCTTTGAAGTGATGAACTGCTTTAAAAGCAGCCTCTGCTGTCAGGCTGCATTCTTTCAAAGATAAGCTGTGTGCTAATGCTTACTGCAAACTGCTTTCCAAATTCAGGCCCGGTCTGTGAAATGTGTAGTTCTGGAGTCTGTAATACAGAATGGGGAGGACACATGATTTTCCTCTGGGTGTTGCTAGTTGAGAGTGACAATTACTGAGCAGGTGCAGTGCTGGTTGTGCTTTTCAGATAAGCAGCAGTCACAGCAGTTCGAGCAGTTTGGTGTTATTTCCTGCTTTTAGCCTTAATGTGTGATTATTTTAGAAATGTGTGCTGATGTTTTCCTGCAGTGACAGGCAGTGTTTAAGGTCAGGTTAAATATTAGCAACCTATATGTGGTTTGTATCTTCTATTTATATGTTGGAGAGGCAGCTGTGCTGAATAATACTCAATGGCATTTACTCTTTAAAGACTTCTCTGGATTATTTTTAGAAGTATTGGCATTTTACTGACTGGCAGCTTTTAGAAAAGGCACATTATGCATATTTTGTATATAATGAGAAGTGTTGTTTCTCAACAGCTGGTGGTGTAGTGGAGATCAGAGGTGCTGTCAGAACTGAACAAATCACTCTCAAGCATTTCACAACGATATACATAGAAGTATTAATTAATTACAGTTGCTTGAGTCCCTGATACTTACTGTGGTGTTACTTCATTTATGTTTCCGTAGCCATCGTGGAACTATGTGGAAATGGGGTAGTGGAGATGATTCTCCTTCCAAAACAGCAGTAAGTACTGAATTATGAATAGTAATGTTTTTTAAGACTCTCTGACACTGAGAATCTTTCATTTTTCATAAGCTAACCATATTTATTTTCTGTTTTACAAAGCAGTTGATTGATTAGTTTTACCATGACAGTTTTAGGGCTCTAAAAGTCAGGTTGTGTCCTTGTTTCTTATCTCCTTGATATTTAATCTCTCGTGCCTGCCACAGCTGCTGTGCTCGTCCTCACTCTGCTTATCCTGCCTTAAGGAAGCATCTGGAGGAGTTACATAATACATCCCCAGGGTATCTTTGGGTAGAGTTGGTTCAATATCAATATTTTATGGGTATTTATTTTATTTAGCAGCGCTGCTGGCTGTCGCAACAGAAGTTGCAGTGAGTGAGGAAGTTCAGGTGTTCGTACCTGGAATGCTTGGATGGTTTGGCTGTATTTCAAGCCAGTATTGCCAGTGCAGTTCATAAGGTTTAGAATTCTGTGTGACTTGGTGAAAACAGCCTGCCATAAGTATCTATAATCCATGGAAGTTTTAGCATTGCATTTGCTGACTGTTGTAATAAAGTGAGACACCAAGTGCAGGCGTTTGAGGAGCAGTTGCTGTGTGCCCCATTTGACTTTTTGAAAGCAGCCTGAATCTGCTCAGGCTGAATATTCCCCAAATCTCTGCAGGCTCCAGGCTCCAGGGACGTGGGAAGCGCGGCAGTGACGGATCTGACGGAGCAGCTGACAAGCACTGAGCAGCTGCTGGCACAGCTAAAGGAGCTTGTCAGGGAAAAGGATGCTGAGCTCCGGAGCAAAGATCTTCAGTTAAAGGTACTGTGCATGTGTTCATGTCAAAAGCATTGTTTAAAACCCCCCTTCAGTCCTTTTCATCGTGCTCTGCAAGCTTCTAGTCTGTTACAACAGCTTTAGGATGGTCACAGGGAGCTATTCTGGGGTCTGGGCATTGCTGCTTGTTCCCAGCATGTGTTCTGTTCCAGAATTGTACTAGAAGGAATTTATATCTAATATCCTGAAGGCTTTTTTGGGGCCTGTTACTCTTTTAAAAAAAAAATCATAAGGTTGATTTCTTCCTACGAGAGATTTCTTTCTGTCTTTTTTATCTATGGATGTGAACAGCCAAGTGTTTAAATACTGCATACTTTAAAACTCACTGTAAGTTGAGTTGTCTTTAAACAAAATGAAATAAGCTTTTATACTATCATGAAGGTGTCTGTCTTTTAGTATGTTTTTATGAAAAAATAATTAATTCTTCTCATTTAAAAATCAAGCCTAGAATTTGTATTGCTATGAAGAAAATGGGGAAATTTATATCGTAAGGTTTTGAATTCTATACATTAGTAATCACTGTGTGCAGGAAGTTTAAATAGAGAAGAGAAAATTTAAATAATGAGAATGAAACATTGCAATGTCTCTTCAGAGAAGATATTTTTTGTTAATCACTTCAGCTTTCTCCCTCTCTCTTTTTTTCTTTTTAATGGAAGAATTGAAGCAGGCAGTTGTCCATGTAGCTAATTTAGTCCGTCATGACTTTGATGTTTGTAGGAGGAGAAGGAATCTGCTGATGCCAAACTTTCCAAGCTGAAGCTGCAGAACAAAGCCAAGGTTGCATCATTAACCTCGCAGCTGGAAGAACTTAAGAAGCAGTTACCAGTGGCAGGAGGCTTAGAGGCCAAAGCAGAACCAAAAAAGGTAAGGTGTTCTCACATTTGAAAGCAGATACAATTTCTGGGGTACTGTAGGCTGTTTTCCATACTGGATTCAATGGGGAATTTAAAATTTTGAGCTGAGTCAGGTTAGGGCTAGGGTAGACTGAGTGGGTGCTGTCAGTTCATCTGTGTGTCTATTTTATTTTTGAGTAGAAATCTAGAAACTTGCACATACCCTTCAAATTGTGAAAATTTCTCACTTCATCCTATTAGCAACTTGAAGTTTTGACACGTGAATCAGGCAGATAAGGCTTGGAGAAGAAATGAAAGCAAAAACTGTCTTGTTCCTTAGGAAATGTAAAACTGTCCTTATTAGCAAAATGTAAATTAAGTGTTGGAAGGTGACAGGTGTTTGCTTCACTGTTAACCTGAGAGTCTCAGATCTGTTTGTAGTAACACAGTTGTGCAAGTAGACTTGTATCTCTTCAGAGTAGGACTTCATACAGCTTCTAAAATAACTTCAGTGAGGCTTTAGTTTTTCAGGGGGATTTGTATTTTAAAGCTGTGCTGGAACAGAATGGTAATAATCAGTTTGTTGCAGTCCCCAGTTTTGCTCAAAATGTGTAGGAACTATTTATTCTTCTCATCTTTTTTTTTGGCCAGCAAAACATGCTTGGTAATTGCACTTGATTTCTTGTAATGGCAGATAATTTCTATGAAACGGCAATTAAAACTGTGGAAATTCTGATTAAAATCATGCTTAGGAATGGTTGAATTTACATTTTTTTCCCCCAGTAGTCCTGCTTTCCCTCTGATATATATGAACTACACTTGCCAGATTATTTAGGTTTCAATTGCCAGAGGAAGTGAATCTCCTTGCTGCACATTCCAGTTTACTTTTTAGCAGCAATTAGCATGAATAATTTAAATACAAAGACTTTTATATGCTTAATAAGGGTTCTGTACTAGTTTTTACATTGAATATGAACTATATGAGAGAACTGAAACACAGTCTGTGAGTAAAGTCTTCTTTCACCAATATTGTCAGACTATGCAGAGGTACAGAATCCAGGAGTTAGCTGTTCATGGAATGCAAACCTCCCTGTTTTTGCAGGCATCAAAAGATGGAGACCAGGAAAATGCTGCAGCAAATCGAGGGAAAATATTAGTGCTGAGAAGGAGAATTGAAGAGCTGGAATCCCAGATCACACAAAAAAATGAAGAGTTACAGAAAAAGGTGGTGTTTTATATGACGTGACTTCTCACCTTTGTGATGTAGGGTTATGTTTGAGTATGTTTATTTATATATATATTTAAATCTGTGCTACTGAACTGCCGTTCTGGGAGTTTTGTGTTAGGGAATTATGTTACAGCCTCAGCAAGGACAGTGGGAATTCTGTCATTGTGCCTTCAGTGAACAGGGAATCCTGGATGAATGGAGTAGGATACACGAAGATGAGCTCTGTGGGTCAATGTTGTATTTAAATCTTGCATTTTGAACAAAAATACTGGTTTGCTTCAATTTTCCTCATTGAAAAAAATAGGTCATAACAGGAATAAATGTAGGCAAGGACTGATTTTTATGTTGTGGTGTTTTGTGGATATTACTTCTCTGGGGATGCTGGCAGGAATGGGAATGCTGCAGGGTTTGAGAGAGAAGGGCTCAGTAAACAATGATTACACTTAAAACAGAACCAGTTATGCACCTGCTTGTAATTTTTGGAGCACTCTAACACAGGCAGTAAGGAAATGATGCAAACCATTGTTCTGTGCTGGAGATGGAAGCACAGACCACAAACAATTCTGCCTTTTCACCTTCAGGATGCTGAGCTGGAGGCGCAGCGCGGCCGTGGGGCTGACATGGATGCCATGCTGGCAGAGAAGGAGAGGAAGCTGGCTGAAAGGGATGCTTACATCAGGGATTTGCAGGTGGCCTGTGGATCCAGCGATGCTGCCAATGAAATATTCCTGCCCAATGAAGAATTGAAGGTATTTTAGCAGCTCAGTTAGAAAATCTCAGTAGAGTTTTCAAGCAACCAATGAATTCTGATGTTATGTAGCCAGTCTGTCTCTGAAACACTGTTAATTCATGTGAATAAAAATTCTTTACTGGCTACCTTCATTTATATATATTTAGTTACTTATTTTGTCCTTACCAGGGAAAGGCTTAATGATTGCTGTATCATTTTTCTGCTAATTGTCTTTTGGTTTGCATTGCAAAGAACCAGCTGGCAGCTAAGGAGTCATCACTGCAAAGCATGGAGATTCTGGTGCAGAATCTTACCAAGAAGGTGGGAGACAGTGAAGAAAAATGCAGCTTGTTCCAGGAACAGATCGAGAGTCTGAAAAATATCCAAAGCAAGGAAAGAGAGCATTTCCAAGGAAAAGAAGCTACATATATAGAAAATGTAAGTACATGCAGGATTCCAAAAGCTATATCCAGTTCTTAGGAAAATGGTAACAGAGCTGTAAACCATGTGGGAAGTAGAATATTGATGTTTGAGAAGGAGACTGCCATTTGGACTAGTTGATAGAAACTTGCTAGGAATTAACACAAGGGACTAATTAGTATAAGTAATGTTATTGGAAGCAAAATTCAGACAATTTGGAATCCATTATCTTGCTTTACCTTTAGTTAGACAGTTGGGTGTGATTTTACTGTAGTTTGTGGGCCGGTTTCATATTTATTTTCTTGGTGCTTTTAGGTACGTGCGTTTCAAAATATTATCCTGGAAAAGGAAAAGGAGCTGGAAGCACAGAGAGAAAAACATGAGCAAGAGCTTTTTAGATTAGCTGCTAAATCTGATGCAAGTGCTGACCTAGAACAGGTACGTTGCTCTGGAAACTCAGCAGCTTGAGTTGGGAGTCATGTAATTACTAAACTCTGTAGCACAGTTCAAGTGTCTGGGTGGGAGAATAAAAATAAATATTTTATGGATTGCTTGATTATTTAATTTTTAATTTTTGATAGCTACTAAAGGCCTTGAAACAGAAGCTCCATGAGAAGGAAGAAGTCATGCTGGGAAGGACACAGGTGATTGATGTCTTGCAAAAAGAGCTGGATGCAAAGGACCAGCAATTGAAAGTAAGTGCCATAAATAGGAGTATAGGTATAATGTTTGACAGTAATGGGAAAAATACTTTGCATTCAAATTATGGTTTTTGTGCTGTGGTTTTTTTTTGACAGGAGATTAATGAAAACCTGAAACGTCTTTTGTCTGAAAAAGAAAACCTCCAATCTAAACTGGATGCTGAGAAACATGTAATGAGAGCCCAATTAAAAGACATGATGGAGAAACATGAGCTTGAAATTACAAAAGTTAAGGCGAAATACAATGCTGAACTGCATGAAATTCAAGAGAAACATGAAACAGAGCTGCAAGAGAAAAACCAGGCCCTGGTTCAGCTTCAGAAACAAGTGGCAGAGTTGAGTGGTGGTGGACAGAGTAACTCCAAAGAAGTCCAAGATGTGGAATCTGTAACCAAAGAGAAGATGGAAAATTTGGAAGGTATCCTATTCAAACAGTTGTCACTGACATTATTAAAGGCTTCTTTGCCCCAGACTATTACGTGTTTTGAGCCAATTCTATACCTATTGCAATTAGAACTACATGAAATTTGCTGGAATATTATTGCCACTGTAATTAAAAGTGATCAAGTACTATAATAATAAGGCTTAGAGGGTTACCAAGATAATCACATGAACTATAAATTTCTCACTGTTTCTAATTCTTAATTTTTCTGTAAATGCTGTAGTCTTGTGTGTGTAACTTCCAGGTGCTGAAGGAATTACACACAAGGTTTGTATTAATAATCTCTCAACAGTTTTAAATAATTCCTGCTTTTTGTTTTTTAGTCCAAGTGAAATTGAAAACAGAAGAGGCCAGCAAATCTGAGGCCAAGTTTTTGAAAATGAAGGCTTGGTCTAAATCAAGAATCAAACAGCTGGAGGATGAACTGAAAAATGTATGTGTAGCTTTGTGTCTAAAGCTCCGTGTCTTTCTCCAGTTACTGTGCTTGGAGATTTGATTGGGCATAAGTAAACTGTGGGGTAAATAGAATTTTAAAATAGCTTGCATTATGAATTAATGTATGAAGATAGAATGGACATAAAGATGTAGTTTAAACGAAAAATAGTACAAATTGTGTTACCAGCACTCAGCAGTGAATTTCTTAGAGATGAGCTGCTGTATCACACTTTAAATATTAGAAAAACAGCTATTCTAGATACTACTGAAGAATAAGAAAAAAAAAGAGAGGATTTTGCTGGGATTTTGCTGTGTTTGAAACCCCCACAACTGTATTTTCTTTCAGTTTTCCTCAAAGAACAATGATGTATCTGCCTTAAGCAATCGTGTGTCAGAATTAGAAGTTGAAAATGAAGAACTACAGTCAAAACTTCAGTCATTGCACGAAATCAGAACTCAAAATGGTAAAAGAAAATCTTTTGCAGATGATCCAAAGTAAAGAGACAAAAAAATAAATTGTGTCCTCATGAACCAAATTTATTATGTTTTGTAGAAGAACTGCTGAAAAAGCTGGAGCTCTATGAAGAGCAGCAGAGGAAGCTGCAGGCTGATCTTGACCAAGTTACAAAGAGAGCAGCTTCACAGGTTGACTTGAAAGCTGATTTGCATGAGTTATTGATTAATGGTGCTAATTAGACTTTGAAAAGTGTGTCAGCTGGATTTTGGAGCTGAGGATTTATTTATTGATGTGTGGAATGGTCAGTAAAAGTGGCCGTTCAGTTGGAGAACAAGATGACAGGTTTTGAATTACTAAAAAAGATTGATTTGCCCTTATTTTGCACACACTTTAAATTACATTTTTCCAAGCAGTTTGCTACCTATTTAGTTACGTTTAACACGAGTCATCAAAGTGTGGCTGTGATTTTGTAGAAAAAAATACTTTTAATCTTTTATGAAGTCGCGGGACTTGGTTTTCACATAATCTACAATATCTACAATCTACACTTAACAATTTCATAGATTTTTATTTATGTAAAATGGTGACTCATAATGGTTTGCCAACTTGCAATGTATTTCCATTTGCAGAGGGGTGTGGTTAATTTATTTTAATACAGAGTTTCTCTTGTTAGGCCAGTGAATCAGGTAGTGTGGATGAATTGCAGAGTCAGCTCTTGGAATGGCAGGAAAATGTCCCAGAGTCAGAGGAGTCCCGGGATCAAGTCCGAGAAGAGAAATCTGCCATGGCCTTGAGAATGGCTCAGATTGAGGAGGAGAGAGAAGGTGAATTATTTTATTTCCAGTACAGCAGTTGTGTTTTTATAGATCTGCGTGTGTCTGTTATGCTTCAGACTGAATTGGTAGCACACCACCATGACTCATTTCTGTAGTCATAAAATACGTATGGTTAGTGAAATTGCTGAAATTTGCAATTTCTGCTTTTCCCTCGAGTTTGTTTTTCATGAATTCATCTTGTTTGATATCATTTCTGTTAAGTAGATGTGCTGTTCCATTTGCCATTCAAGCTGCTGCCCTGTAATACTGCTTGAAAGGCTTGTTGTCTGCATATGATAAATGATAAACCATATTTTATCAATGATAGATAGTTCCCCATTGAAATATTAAAGCTGCCTGCCTAGAGAACTGGTGAAAGTGTGGGGGACTATACTGTTGGTTTGAATGAAAGGATTGAAGGTGGTGCTTAAGCAAAATGTATCTGACATGGAGTTTCTCTTCAGGAGATTTCTCATGAATTCTGTTTAGGATATTTAGTGATCTGTTAGTAGGTGCCACTGGTGTAGGCCAGCTGAATAATGCTCACTGGCAGTGGCTTGGAGGTAGTTAAAAATACCAAATTAGCTACAGAAAATAGTATTTCAAGTAATGTCAGGTTTTAGAGCTTGCTAAATTATTAATTAATCAGCTGATGAGAAACTGAAGTAGCTTCTATTAAGGCTTATAAAAGTCTGGTTAAATTTTAGATAGCTTTTACTGCTCTTTCCATGCCACCTGAACTAAATTGCAATTTTTGTCCCCTTAGTTAACTGCGTGGGGAGTAATGGCAAATTATAATGTGCAGGACCTACCATCATAATTAATCCAGTTAGTTAATTTGAGCCTTCTCTTTTCAGTCTGAACTGAATTATTTTTCATTTCCATGACCCATCTGAAAGTTCAGTGTGTAAGCACAGAAATGTTTTAAGAATCACGTCTCTTCTTTTTGAAGGATTTATGTTTTGGTATTGAAAGGTAATAATACCCCTCCATTAAATCTACCTGTTAGCTCATCTGTGCTGGTCATAGAGCCACGTACAATATTAAATAACACTTGTAAAATTTCCTCTGCCTCAGTCCAGGTTTAATTTTGCATTTTTTTTTCCCCCTTGGGAATAGCATGACCTTTCTGTTTCTTTTTTTCCTGCCGTTCCACCTGGTGAGCCCTGAACGTCCCTTCCCCCTCCACTCCTCCCCTCCACTGTGATTTGGGCAACCAGGGAGAACAGTTTCCCATCAGTTTTGTGCATGCAGGTTCCTGCAGCAATGGCCCTTTGGAATGTACTGTTGCTGATTTCTCCTGCTCTTGCTTCTTTTGGAGAAAATTGCCAACAGTACCTTGCAAGGTCTGCCATTGGTGGTTTGTGGTTCTTAGCAACACATGTAACAACTGCTGGGTTTTAACTTGAGTTTCTCCTGCCTTGCAATACCTGTTTCTTCTTTTGTATTAATGAAATCATCTTCATTTTTTCACTGTAGTAACAGCTGACTCCATATTTATGTTGCATCTAGAAATGAATTTCTTGGCTTGCCACAAGTGGTTGTGACTAAGTAAGAATCAAATTAATTCTTAGGGCTACCTGAAATTCGGTAGTATTTAAAAAAAAATAACATTCCATCCCATAAATTGCTGAACTTTGCATGCATTTATACTAGCTACCAGTACTTTAAGCCATATGTAAGTAATATGTAGCATCAGTAGTGACTCAAGGAAGTACAGACACTGCATAGTTTGTTTACATGCAGTGCGTATCTGAAAAAAAGTGTTCTGGGAGGTTTTTCAGGTTTTTATGTTAGATAATTGCAAATGAAAAGCTTCCTAAGCTGCTGTAAAACATTAGAAAATGTATTTACTTACTAATGGTTGTTAAAGCAATGCTCAGTTTAATTGGAAGTGTTTTAACACTTGTGTGAGTGTGCTAAATCATTCTAAAGCTCCAATTCCTAGGCTTCCATTATTCTTGTGACGGTGATTTCATTATCAGATTTCATAGTGTTTTCATTATCACATACTTAGGAGCCTAAATACATTGGGTTCCTACATTACAGTGTCAGAGGAGTGGTTAAATTTTTACCTGGAATAGATCTTATTCTTTGAACCCCTTAATTGGCAGTTCCCATAAACAGAGGTTTAAGGTCTGTGATCAAAATTTGGCATTTATTTTACAGCATTGAAAAGGTATTTATAATGATTAAAAAAATGTGTAGAATCTAGAAAATACACAAAGGTGTTTAAAACTTACGAATTGACAGTGCAAGAAGCCAAAGTGTAATTGAAATTGGAAATATAATCCCATTTATCAATCCCACTTGAAGAGAGTCATTGTTTTTTAATTTACCTTTTTTCCCCACTGATCTTTTCTGATATGACATTAGGTGTGTAATTTTGAAATATTACAGGAAAAATTTAAATCAAGTAGGTGCTACAGAATTGTGAGTTAAGGAAATCTGTGGTACAAGTAATCCTTGGCCAACTCAGATGAAAGCAGAGTATTCCCTGTAGGGCTGAATCTCCTGGTGTTGACCTCACAGATGCATTGACATCAGTTCTCTGAACTGTGTTTTCTGCGAGGACAACTGTGGATTCATGTGGTTAAACTGAAAGCCAAATTTATAACTGTCCAATTAATGTAACTTTCAATTAAAGTATGGAGCCACCTTTACTTTCCTTCCCTTTCCCTGGCTGTGCTGTTGTGTCTGCTTTGCATGGAACGTGTTGTTTCCTAATCTTTACTCCATATGTGTTTCATCATATCACAAAACAGATGGGAATGCACTTCAGATGACAAATCATTTCTAACAATGAGCAGGATGCATACCTAAGATTTCATCTTCTGAGTTTATTCAGTGTGTTTATTTACTAGTGATTCTGTATTTGTCCTGGAAAGAATGATGTTACTAATTTATGACAAGATTGTTTGATGCCAGTTTGCAGTGTAACACGTGCTTGTGACTTCCTCAAATGATCTGGCTTTAGAGTTCATACTAAAATTAAAGTTTTTATAAAAATGAATGTGATTGTTGAGATTAAAAAGGCATCAGCTGAAAAAGCTGTGTTTTTCATGATACAAATTTGGTATATTTGAACCTGGTGAATTAAATTGAGATGTAATTTGGCATTTTAATTGATTGGCTTTCCTTCTTAGTATGGTATAACCTCACCCTTTCCACCCTCCTCTATAAAGTCTTCTTTTAGAGCTGATGAAGAAGTGAAGTTAGACTTCGGTTTGCTTCTTCTTAGTGAGATACTCAGACTTTATGTTCTACATAGCAATGTTGGAGGGAAATCACAAGGTGAACACAGTGAATTTTAGTCTTTAACCTTGTTCCTGTCAGTCATTTGTTGGGACTTCATCCTGTCCCTGGTCTCTTTTCATGTAGTAGTGTCTGATATAAATGTAAATGCTTTCCTGTGGCACAAAACTGATTGAGGATGACTGGTTCTTTCCTGGCTGCTCCAATCCAGCCATAGTCTCAGGGCAGCAGGAGCTGGAGGAGGAACTGGCCACAGTTCAAGGAATGGGCAGGCTGCAGCAGGCAAGAAGAAAAGGCAGTCAAACCAGCAGGAAGCTGCAGGTGGGTTCAAAGAGATGTGCATTTATTTTTACCTGTCTGTTCATAAAAATGTGGAAAGTACTGTTATTTATGTGGTGCTTTAGCCTTTAAAGCATTAAGGGCTTAAGAACATAGATTGGAACTGAAAACATTGATAAATTTAATGGTCATGTACATAGCCAGAAGATGAGAAATTCCAGTGGTGTAACACCTCTTACTCCTTTCCACTGAAAAATCACAAGGTTCTCTCTGGAGTAATTCCCATGCCTGAAGCCATGTGCATGCTTCAGATGTTAAGGCCATTTTTGGCTTCAGTAAAATCTTTACAAATCTCTTTGCTGGTGGAGCTTTACAGAATGTTTAGTGCCACTTAATTCAGGTGGACTTCTAGGTAGGTGATGCTGTACCTTGCATGAAAAATGGTAACTTTGGTAAGAATTATGATGTTGCTGTCACATTAACAGACCATTGGAAGACTGTAATTAGTTAACTGGTACTTCAGAGAGCTCTTAACTTTAGATATCAGGGCATTAATTAAGATATCAAAATGTTGTTGTCCCTTAGCTTCTCAGATAGCCAAGGGTGTTTTTAGCGGCTTGCCGGTATATTAAACTTGTGTGATACTTGGCTTTTCTGGAAGTAATAGCTGGAAGCTGGGCACTCCACTCTAGTCCACAGCAATCCCACATACTTGTGTTTAAGTGCCTGAATCAGTGCTGAGTTTTGGGAGTTTTTGGTTGAAACTGTGGTTTTAGTAGCAGAATTATCTTACCCGTGCTTGCTTCCTTCTTTAACTTAAACTTCTTTCTCGTGTCTTGTGTGTAGGAAGAATTCCCCTTCGATGGCAAGCAATGCTTCCAAGAACTGAATGTCACCTTGGATAGCACTGACTCAGCTGAAGGAGAAAACATGGGAGGTTGGTGGCCAGAGTACCCTTCACCCAATGCAGGTGTGATAGCGACTAGACAGTTGATGGAAGCATGCACACAGCATCTGCATTTTGTGTCTTATTTTTGTTTTGAAATTCAGCTAACAGCCCATTTGTGGTGTATTCTAATCTATGTTGGATTTTTTTGCCTTGTGTTTTCTTCCTTTTAATTTCCAAGCATGTGCGTGCTGGATGAACTGCCTAGTTCTGGCTCCCAAGTACAGTATCAATATGGCTGAGCACTGGAATTGGATGAGCTTTGATGCCCATCAAATATCCCATGTGGCAAGATCATGTGTTTAAGTTATGAGTCTTGTTCCTGTGAATGTGCTTCCAGTTTATATCACAGTTACGTTGCAAACCAGAATTCCATTCCATTGCTGCTTAATTTAAAAATACAATTCTCAGTTTTTAATGCTGATGTTTTTATATCAGTGGTAAAGATTGCAAATACATCTTACTGTTAAGATGGAATGGGCTCACTTGCAAATTCAGTCTAGATGAGTTTATTAATAATCAGTTAAGATATGATCCTGCAAGCACCTGATCAACTTATGGTTAATGTACCATGGGCCACACTTTGGTTGAGCCGCAATAGTGGTGGCTCAGTATTAGAATATTTCTGCCAGGTCTTCTGAGTTCATGAGCTCTGCAGCTCTGTTTCGGTTTTCCAACAGTTAATGGTATTTTTGCTGTCTAAATTTTGGGGGTGTAGTGCCTCAGGCATTTCCACTAGAAATGGGTGAGATTTGTTTGTGCCCAACACTGATGAGAACTTTGAATAAAGAGCTTCAGCCATTTCTAGACTTCAGGAATTTTGGTAGACTTCTCTTGAAAGAATTTTCCTTCTTTGACCTGAGTAGGTTTACGCAGTGTGGTTGAAGAATTGGAATTGGAAAGAAACCAATTGCAGGAACAAATACTTTTTCTGGAAGAGCGTTGTCAGGATTTGGAAGACAGATTTCAGCTTCAAGGTAGAATGGAAGCTCTCCAGGTGAGCTTTGGAGTTGTGTAAACCTGATGATGCAAGAGAATCATTCTCAGTTTATGTTCTTTATATCACAGCCTACAGTAAGCCAAAACCATCAATTTTCAGCTGACAAAAAATGGCTAAGGCCTAATTTACCCTCATTAATTATGTTGTCAGAGTGTGCGCATCCTATGTTATGCTTTGAGGTTGAAGCCTGTTGCTTTTGTTCAGCATGTGGAGATATAGGATTAAGCTTTATTTGTTCTCGAAACATAGTAAAAGGATAACATTGTAGAGGAGATGGATCCCTCTGCAGATGGATAACATGATTTTCTTTGCAGAGGTCTTTGCCAAAAGGTCTAGAATTAGATTTGGTTATGACTTGTTTGAATTTCTCACTCCTTATACCCCTCAAGTTTCTTTTCTGTAAGTGTGGGTGTGTATATTTAATTTTTCATATAAATGTATATATATACACACACATTTTAGAGAAGAAACTTCCTATAGAAAAATTATTCATAATTTTATATAAATATATCTACATGCAGTCTAAACTCCAGATATTAGCTAGACACATATAGCTTGAAAACATTCACTGAAGGCCCCATAAAGAGCAGTTGAGTCCTTTTAAAAGGAAAAGTTACTTTTAGTATTGCCTGACTGACAACTTACTACGATAATTTGTGAACTGTATTTTCACTGTGTGACACAACTGATCTTGACTCAAACTCTTGGTGTGTTACTCATAGTTCTTCAACTGTTAAGTTGCATGTGTATAAAAAAGAATGACTTTAAAGAATGGTTTTAAGATGAGAGACAAGCTTACATTAATTATTGAGACTCTTGTAACAAAGCCTTTCAATACAGGTAACGTTTGGTGTAGAGGAAGAAGGGCAGCTATTGAGGGCGGTGCAGGTGTGTTCTGCCTCTTCCAAAATGCCACCTTCTGTTCATGAATGGTGACAAGTTTGCCACGTTTGTCCTATGTGCTGTTGATTCTGGATGTGTTTTGCTTTTGGTTGTTGGTTGCTGTTGTATGACCTTTTCTCTCTTTTTTTTTTTTTTCTTTTTTTTTTTTTGTGGTTTTAGTTTTGAATTGGTGCAGTGGATCTGACCTAGACTAGGAGATTTTTACTGTGTTTGAAACCCCCAAAAAGCTGTGTGAATGAAGCTTGCTTCCTTTTTTCTTCAATTCTCTCACGCTGGGTGTGATAATGCTCTTCATCATGCTTTGTTGCAGAATGAAAATGAGCGTTTGCAAACTCAACTCACCCAGTTGCGCAGCCAACAAACGCGAGATGTGGAAAAGCATCAGATTCTGATCTCTAGCTTGAATGAACAGCTCAAAGGGTAAAATGAAGGTTCTTTACAATTCCACATACCATTGTCTTTATCTGCTTTAAACTTCAACTTCTAATGAGGAGTATCATCTCTCAAAACACTTGAAAAAACAATTACTTGGCTCATGTTTCTGTTTGCAGTTGTGTTATTTTTATACTTGGAAGTTTAAGTGGAAAGTGTAAAAATAATGATTCTCTTAGTTTGGGGTTAGTAAGTTTAGAAAACTTAATGTGAGACGTGTTTTCAAAATGCCTAAATATGTGTTTTCTTCTCAGATTAAGTGACAGAAATAGTTTCCTTGAAAATTCACTTGGAGAAAGAGAACAAAAACTGGTGAGCACTACAGAAAAGCTGGAACAAATTGAAGCTTTGAGGAAACTGCTTCAAGATAAGGATATTCTGAACAAAGAGCTTGGGGAAAAGTTTGTGCATGCTGAGCAACAGGTAAGTTAACTAATAGTTAGTATTTCACTTATTAGAACTGATGAGCTTTAACCATAACTTTTAATTTGTGTCCCAGCAGAATTACTGCTGTTTTCCCAGTGTGAAAGTTTTTACTCTGTCTTTGCATTTTTGTTAATTTAATCGCTTTGCTTTAAGTTTGGTGTAAAGATTTCTTAGAGCAAACACAGCTTTTGCATGAAAGTATTTACATTTTGTTGAGCGGATAAATTATTGTTTATTAATTTCAAAGTATGCACTTCACTGTTGTGTAAGCTCAGTATTGCACTTGGTAACAGAAAAATTTTAATAGAATTCTATGTATTTCTACTACTTTTAATACTAAGCTGAATGAAGCCTTGAAGAAATGCAGTGTGTATGAAGTGGAGAATGTTGAGCAGAAAACAGCCATCAGTGATCTCACGGAAAGAGTTGCTACACTGAAAGAAAAGGTAATTCATAAAAGTAATGTAAGAGAAGAAATTGTATGTTCATATTTCATGGCCTATTTAAATGTCCACTAAAGTGACAGCATGAGCTGCTTTAAATCTCATACACTGAGCTTTTTGTTTGTTAAAGCAATGTGAAGAAGAACATCTTGTGACTTTACATTGGGTACAGGCTGATTACCTTAAATGCTTGTTCTACAGTGTGGGGTGTAACTTCTCCCTCTAACAGGTATTTGGAGTGTTGTAACATTATTTTCTTGCTGTTTAGACTTTGAAACAAGACAGCGTGGTGGAGTCCATGCAGCTGGACCTGGACCAAACAAATGAAGAGCTTGACAAGTTGAATTCAAGCCATTTGGAGGAGAGGTCTCAACTCATTCAAGATCTGCAGAAACGTGAAAGAGAAATTGATAATCTGAAAGAAGCACTGGCAGAAAAAGACAGGGAGATGTCTGTCCTGTCTCTGAACATGACAGAATATTCTGAACAGGTTATGATCCTGAAGCATCAAGTGCAATGCAAAGAGGAGGAGATGCGAGGTTTGGAGGAGGCTTTATCAAAGGCTGAAAGGGAAATGCATTTACTGAAGGAAGTACAGACAGCTGATGTGAGAGATGCCGGCGTGAAGATCTCTGTCCTTTCTGAGCAGAGTGACACCATGAGAATGGAGCTGGAGAGAGTTAGAGCTGAGAATGAAGCTAAAACCAAAGAAAACGAGGAATTAATAAGGCAGAGCACTGAGAACAGCATGACAATTAAGGATCTCCGCTCCAAAATCAAGGCTAACAACGTCGCGTACCATAACAAGCTCTCAGAGTGCGAGTCACAAATTACTCTGCTGAAAGAGCAAATTACTAAATCATCTGAAAAGCTCCAAGAAACAGAGGATAAACAAAGGAAAGAAACTGAATGTTTGAAATCTCAGCTTGAGGAAAGCAATACGCTGAAGGAAAAATGGAGTGGTTTGCTTAAAGAGAAAGAGAGCAAAGCACAGACATTGGAAAATGAGTTAAAGTCAGTGAAGGATTCATACAACAAACTGGTTTTGGAAAATGCTAAAAAAGATGAGGAGTTGGCCGAGTTATCCAGAAAGCTTACAGAACATACTGATCATGAGGAAACAGCTAAAAAAGAGTTGCAAGACAAACAAGAGCTCATTGTTTCATTAGAGGAGAGACTTGGGGCTTTGGAGAAGCAGAATGAAGAGACTAAACTTAAATTAACTGGGGATCTGAAAGCCAAAGAGACATGTTGCAAAGAACTTAATGACCAATTAAATGAAATGCATAAACAAATTAAAAAACGGGAGATAGAGACACAGGAGAAAGCATCAGCTAATAACCAGTTGCAGGCAGATCTTGAAGGGAAACAAGACAAATTGGTAGAGCAAATAAAAGCAAATGAAAATCTGAAAAAGAGGATAGGTACAATGGAAAAAGAGAAGGAACAACTAATCAGAGAAAATGAGAATTTGTCCAAACTCTTAGACGTAAAAGAGTGTGAATTGTTAAAGAAAACCCAGGCTGTGGCAGAATTTGAGAATAAGTTAGCTGTTAGCACTGCTGAGTACGAAAAAACTCTTTCAGTGCTAAATTCTGATAAAAACTCACTGGCAAAAGAGATTGAACAACTGTCAGTAGTTGCCAAGCAAAAGGAAAGTTCAGTTGCAGAACAGCTGGGGGAGAAAACAAAGGAATGTAATGTGCTGGCTGAGCACTTGTCTGAAAGCAAGGAACAGACCCAACAGTTGCATAAACAAGTGCAATCACTGCTCATTCAGCTGAAGGAGCTTAGAGATGAAGGAATAAAGAAAGAAGAAATGTTAAATAATAAATTATCTGAATGCAGTGGTCTAATCCAAGAGCTCAGCCATAGCAAGGAAAATAATTTACTCCTGCAGGAAAAAATTCAAAACATAACTTTGGATTTTGAAACTGTGAACAGGTCTCTAGAAGAGAAGAACCTTCAAAATGATTCATTACGGAAGGAAATGGAAGAGAGTAAGCTTTGTGTTGTAGAATTGCAGGATGAAATAAAAAATCTTAAAGACAAGAAAACTAAATTGACTCAGTTGGTAGAGGAAAGAGACCTGGCTGTGAAAAGTCAGGGTTCAGAACTTGAGAAGTTTCAGAGGCAAATTTTTGAAACAAAGGAAGAAAATACTGTGTTAAATAATCAGCTGCAGTTATTAAGCAAAGAAATGGATGTGCTTAGGCATGAAAAGGAGGACTTTTCCAGCTTATTGAGTGAGAAGTCACATGAATGTAAATGTCTCCAGTCTGAAATTACTTCAGTAAGGCACCAAGCACAAACAGCAGCTCTAGAAAATGAAAAATTGAAAGCAGACATAGAGACAGTTAATGTTACAGTAATGAAAAAGTCAGAGGAAATAGCTGCTTTAACTTCACACCTGTCCCAACAAAGTCATAGTATTTTAGATTTGAAGGACCAAATTGACAGCCTCTTGATGGAGAAAGAGAACCTAAAAATTACCTTTGAGGAAAAAGAAACTCTACTTTCTGAAAAGGAGGCTTTGATTCAGGAAGTGAAAGATAAAGTGGCAGGAGAAGAGCGATACGTGGAATTCATTGCAGATCTGCAATACCAAATACAAGCCCTGAACTTCGAAACCAGTGAGCTCAGACACGCAATGCAGGAAAAAGAAGATGAATTTAAAAGGCAAGCCCAAGAACTTAAATTATTAAAAGAAAAATCTGAAGAGTCTGATGTACTTAGGGTTCAACTGTCTGAGAATATGGAGGTTATTTCTGACCTTCAAAGTCAACTTAAAAACATGACAAAACAGTTGTCCCAGTTGAATAATTCTGTTGTACAAAAAGATGCATCTTTAAAACAAAAGGTAGATGAATGCATCAGTTTAAAAGCACAGCTTTCTGAGATACAGGATTCTTGTTCTGAGCAGGAGAAACAGTTACAGCTTTTAGCCTCTGAAGCAGAACAGTTAAAAGTACTTGTGTCAGAAAAAGAATCAGCCATCAGCAGTATTTCGATATTCAGTGAGAATTTAAAGATGCAACTTCAAGAGAAAGAGACTGAATGTGGTGTCTTAAACAAACAGATGGTGGAGCTGCAGGAAATGAAAGAGAATTTCCAAAAAGAATTAGAGCATCAGAAGAATGTAATAATTGAGAGGGACCAGTCCTTATCAGAAAAGGAATCGTATCTTACAGAAAACAGAAGTCTCCTCAAAACTCTGGAGGAGAAAGCAAGGAAAGATGAAGAGAAGACACATCTGATTTCTCAGCTCCAAAGTCAGGTCCATGAGCTAACACAAGAATTACAAAACTCTAAAGAGCTAGTCTGTGAGAAAGAAAATGCCTTTTTATCTCTTCAGGAGGAAATTGAAGCACAGTACAAGCTGAGAACTGAGGTGAACATGTCTCTTGGGCAAAAGGAAGAAGTTATTGCTGGACTGCTTAATTCCTTAAAGGAGAAAGATGCCAGTGTACAGCTGGCAGAGAGCAATGTTAATGCTCTTTCTAGTGAGATTGATGTTCTCAGATCCAAATTAGAAGAAAGTGGAATGGCCATGAAAAATCTGACTGAGGAATTTGAGGAAAAGAATGAGAAGCTTGATAATCATCAGAAAAAAATTGATTCTTTGACTGTTGAACTTGACTCCCTTAAAAATGAGTACCAAAAAGCACTAGACCAAATAAATACCCAGGAACAAGAACTACAGCAGAAAGACTTGGCTGTGGAGTCTCTGCATGTGACGTGCACTGAACAGGCAGAGAAATTGGAATGTTTGAAGTTGGAGTTCAACAACTTAAGTTCCAAATCATCTCAAGACTACCATGACAAGGTGCTTTTAATAAATCGTCTGCAGTGTCAGGTGGAGTCTTTAGAGAAAGAAAAATCCCTGTTGCAAGGTGATGTTGGTAAACTGATGGCTGAAAACACACAACTTAATGCATCTCAGACTGATTTGCAGAAGAAATTGGAAGAGCTCCAGGATATCCATAAAAAACTAGAAACCAGTGAGAATTATGCAAGGATACAGATAGATGCTGTCAAACTGCAGATGAAGACTGAAAAAGAGAAGTTACAGATGCAGGTTAGTGTGAAGGGTGAAGAACTTTCTAAATTAGAATTTAAGTGTCAAACTCTAGAACAAAGTCTGCTTGAGTCAGAAAACAAATGGGTGACAGAACTTGATACGGTAAATTCACGAAGTAATGATCTTACTGAGCAATTGAGCAGTTTAAGAAGTGAAATGAAATCAAAAGATAGTGAAATCCAGTCCTTGCAGCAAGAGCTGGATCTTATAAAAGAGAAATTAACTCAGAGCTTATCTCCATTACTTAGTAGTAGGCTTTTATGGAAAGAAAAGGCACAAATTTCAGATCCTGAACTACAGCCAACTGATAGTAAAACTCAGTTGGAAAAATTCTCCACTCTGGTAACTGCTATTCTGAGCAAAGAAACAGAAGGAGAACATTTGCAACTGGCACTTTTAGAAAAACAGAAAGAAATAGACACCATGAAAGATGAATTAAGAAGTATGGAGTCACTTGAGAAGCAGAAGGAGGTGCTGCAGAGTGACATGGAAAAGATGAAGGGCAAATACACATCTGAAATGGAATGTCTGTCAAAAGAAATGGTCTCACTCAAGGAAACTTTAGGCAAACAAGAGTGTCTCCTAAAAGAAAGGGAGGAGTCTTTGGCAGAAATAAATGAGCAGGTGGAATTTCTTCAAGACAAAATGAATAAATCAGAAGAAATGGTGAGAGCTAGTCAAGAAAAGCTGCAGGCTGAAGGTAAAAAAGTAGCGAGTCTCCTTGAAGAAATGGGGGAAAAAGATCACCTCATCAAAAATTTAACTTCCCAGGTCAATCAGCAGAAGGATTTCATTTCTGGTCTAAGCCAGCAAATGAAAGAAAAAGACTCTTCTGTGACCCAGGTCATGGAGTCATTGTCTAATGAAATGCTGAATTTTTCTGAAGAGAGGAGTACATTAAATGCCAAACTGCAAGACCTTGAAGCTGTTCATAGTAGTTCAGTGGCAGAGCTAAACCGAGTATTGCAGGAACTCGGGGATTGTAAGAAAGAACTGGAACATAACCAGGTTATGTTAAGCAGTAGAGAAGCTGAGTTTAAAGATTTAATGAATGAAAAGGAGGAGATGAAGTGCAATCTTGAGAAAATGGGCAAGGAAAAAGAGAATCTGAAAAAGAAGCTTCAAGCGGCATTGATAGTAAGAAGAGATCTAATGCAAAAAATTGGGAAATTAGAAAAAAGTGGACAGGAAGAAATAGAAAAAGAGCAGAAAAAAGCAGAGGAGCTGTTGAAGCAAGTTAATGAGTTAACAGACAAATTGAAACTGCTTGAAGGACAAAATAATGATTTTGAGTCTCATCTTGGTACTTTGAAACAACAACTTATAGAAAAAGATGCCGAGATAAGTGATTTGACCAAAACCTTATCTTCAAGAGCTTCCTATTTAGAGGAACTTCAGCACAATATTACAGAACTGAATGATGCTATAGCTGAAAAACAAAATGTTTGTGAGCAGAGCCTAAAATCTTTAGGAGAGAAGGACTGTATGCTTGCTCATCTGCAATCTGTGCTTGATGAAAGAACAAGGGCATATCAAGAGGAACATTCTCAGTTGCTCTTGATTCTTGAAGAGGTGAAGTCTGAACTTAAAAAGAAGGAAGAATTGTTGAAAAATTCCAGTTTAGAAGAGCTTGGTTCAAGTGCTGGAGACAGGAACAAGTGTCTGAATACCAGCAGTGACATTAATGCCATGAGTCAATTGCAAAAAGAAAAGGAAGCTTTACAGAGGGAGCTTTTGGTCATGAAAGAGGATATGAAAAAATTCCAGCAAGAAAAGGAAGAGCATGTGAAACTGGCAGCAGATTTTGATGAACAAAAAGCCCATCTTGAGCAGCTCAGGCAAGAACATAAAACACTCTGGGAAGTTCTCCAAACAAAATGTAAGGAGCTGGGCTTTAACCAGTTAGAATGGAAGGACCTATTTCCAGCCAAGGCACTGCTAGGAGGAGAAGGAGCTGATCCAAGGAATTTGGAATCAGACAAACCAAGAAACAAGGTTCAGGTCGCATCCTTGAAAGAGTCAGAAAACACGATCACTTCTGTGCCAGTTGAAGACATTGAGCTAAAAGAACTAAGAAGTGATTATGCAAAACTTCAGGGGGAAGCAGAGATGTTAAGGAAAGAGTTGAGAAAAATATTGGTTGAATTCAGTGATGATAAAGAAGAAACAATCAGTTTAAAGTCTTTGAGACAGGAGGAAGAATGTCAGGGCAACTTGTTGGAGGACATAAAGTATCTACAGAAAAAGCTGGAAGCACATCGGACTGAAACTGTAGAGCTCAAGGCAGTGCTTGAACATGTGAATAATGAGAAAAGAGCACTTCTTAAAAAAAGTGAAGAGGATTACAGAATGAGCCAGGAGGAACTGCAGAGGTCAAGAATTGAAGCTAAGCGGGAGGTTGCAGGAAAGAATGAGGAAATAGAAGCACTGAGATGTTCACTTACAAATTTAAAGGAGAAACTTGGTCTGGAAAAAGAATTATTAAACAAAGCTGTAAAGGAGGGCCAGGAAGAAGCCCACCATTACAAAACAGCATTTGAAGACATGAAGAGTGAAAAAGAGGAACTTCTGAGCTCTTTGGAAAAGTCTAATTTGGAACTAATTAAGATGAAAAATGAGGTAGAACATTTCAGTGAAGAAAACAAAAATCTCGTGGCAGAGTTGTGTATGTTGCGTGAGAAGGCTGAGATGAGTAAACCTGTGGTGTTGGACAAAGAGCTTAAGGAAGAAAACGGAACTGAAAAGAAATTGGAAGAGGTTGGTTCAGAAAGTAATTCCCTTCAAGGGAATTTGGAAGGAAAAGTCACTACTTTCCAACTATCAGAGACTGATTACTCTGGGAAAAGTAAACTGAGAGAAGCAACAGAATGTGAAATCCAGAAACAAATGCAAACGATAGAAGAGCCCCTGGCAAAATCTACAAATTTAAATGACTCCAAAGTCCAAGAGCAAAGAGCTGCAACAGAAGAGAGATCCAGAGAGCGCCTTCAAAGGAAATTGCAGGCAGCTTTAATATCACGTAAAGAAGCCCTGAGAGAAAATAAGTGTCTAAAGGAACAGGTTGATCAGCTGGTGTTGGAAAAAGAAGAACTGGTGAACAAGACAGGAATGCTAGAGCACTTGCTAGAGCTTGGCAGAGAAAAGCAGAGTTCAAGTCCTGTGGCTCCATTGTCTGGAGAGGGGAGCCTTGCTTCGGAAAATGCGAGGCTGCTGGCTGAAAATGAGAACCTCACTGCAGCGTGTGAAAGTCTGAAATCCACCATGGAGTCCATAGTTCAGGAAAAAGAGGCCTTTTCTTTCCAATTAAATACCTTAAAAGATTCTCAGACAGTTGAATTGACAGGATGGAAGGCTAAGCATAGTGAATTAAAGCAGGAGTACGAATCGCTTCTTCAGGCATATGAGAATATCAGTAGTAAAGTGGCAGATATGAGGCAAGTCATTGATCTCAGCAGGAAAGAGAAGCAAGAGGCTGTTCAAAGACTCAGGGAAGGACAGTCTGAAAAGGAGGCTCTGCAGAAGCATTTACAAAATCTCGTTGATGAAAATGAGATTATTAAGAACCAACTGAAACAACTCAGTGAATCCAAGAAAATGGAGGTTGAGGAGTTACAGAGCAAAGCAGAAAGGCAGATCCGTGAGCAGGAGGTCAGGATGCAGGAACACCAGGATCGTCTGTGTGAGCTCACTGAGCAGAACCATCAGCTGATGGAGGAGAACGAGCAACTGAAACAAACCTCTGAAAACCTAAAGCAGGCTTTAGAGAAAATTCAGAATGAGAACGATGTCCTTCATAATAACATCACTGTAACTAAAGCAGCCTTGGGAGAACTGCAGGTTCAAATGGAAGTGTACCAAAACGATACACAATCCAAAATCAGTGATGCATTATGTGAAAATGAATCGCTGTTAAAAGACATGAATGTGTTAAGGGATAAACTCTCTGAAAAAGAGCAAGCTGTTCTTGTCCTAGAACAAGAAAGAAAGTTAATTTCAGAAAAAGCGCAAGAAACTGAGAAATCTCTGCTCCACAAAACTCATTGTCTAACAAAGCTGGACATGGAATGTAAAAGTCTAACACAAGAAATTGTTAGTCTAAATGAAAAAGTTAAGATTTTAAAGGATGACAAGTGTTTGTTACAGGAAGAATTAGAAAATGTACAAGAAAGTTCTTACAAAGTAAAAAATGAGAGAGAATTTCTTGAGACAGAATTGCTTAATCATGTTAAAAAAGTTGATCATCTTACTGATAGGATGAAATCTGCCCAGGTGCAGAATAACTTGCTGTTACAGCAGCTGGAAGAGTTAAAGGCAGAAAAATGTAATGTGGTTAGAGAAAAGGAAGAGCAGCAGCTCCATCTTGTAAAGATGTTTGAGGAGAAGGTGAAAAGTGCTCAGAGAGATAATAATGGGACTAAAAACAAAACGAAAGAATTGCAAGAACTCTTAAAGGAGAAACAGCAGGAGATCAACCAATTGCAAAAGGATTCTATAAAGTTCCAGGAGCTGATCCTGGATTTGGAAAGATCTGTGAAATTGTCACAGTCAAAAAATGAAAAATTTGAAAAGGACTTAAGTAATGCATCAGAAAAGCTGGCAGAATCAAATGATGAAATACTTCATCTCAAGGGAAAGCTTTCTGCACAGATGAACCTGTTGGATCAGTCAAAGAGGGAAGTGGACAGGCTTAAAGATGAGAATCTAAACTGGAGGAAAGAACTTCAGAAGAAAGGAGATGAACTGCAGCTTCAAAAGAGAGGATACGAGAGAGAATTGGAATTTCATCTCCAGCAGCTGAAATTGCTTCACAAAAGTGAAATTTCGAACCTGGAGGAAAGACATGGTGCCCTTGAGAGAGAAAAGGATCGGATGGTGAGTGAGGTTCAGGGTTTGCAGGAGGAAGTCAGCACGAAGGACTCTCAGAACAAGCAGCTGCAGGCAGAGCTGAATGCAGCTCTGGCACGACTGGCTGCTTTCACAAAGTGCATGTCCTCCCTTCAGGATGACAGGGACAGGGTCATCAGTGAGATGAAAAGCTGGGAAATGCAGTTCAAAGAGGCCATCCAAAACAAGGAGAAACAGCTGGAAGATACTAACAAAAGAATAGCGGCCTTGCAAGATGAATTGAAAGATAAAATTACTCAGATTCAAGAACTAAATATCAAATATTCTGTGGTAGAGGAAACAAAGGATGAACTGTACTTGAGGCAAAAATCTGTTGATATGCAGCGCTATGAAGAACTCTGCAGGATAAAGGAAGAAAATACCTTTTTTTTTAACAGACAGCAAGAGCTGGAGAGTGTTCTTCAGTCCAAAGAAGAAGCTTTGCAAGCACTCCTGAAAGAAAATAATTCTCTTAATCATCTCATAGAGAATAGTAAGAGTGCAGGAAGAGAGATAAAAGCTCTGGAAAGTAATTTTACAAGACAGGAGCAAGAATTGCAAGAGCTTCTAGCTGAGAAGGAAAAAATGAATGCTGAATTGCAAAAGCAGATGACCATTTCTGAGCAAATGAAGATCATGCTAAATAATAAAGACAAAGAAATTTCCTTACTCATTTCTTCAAAAGGGGATGAAATTTCGGACTATTTGATTCAGGTACAGACTCAACATAGGAATCAGATCAAAGAGTATGAACTTCAGTTAAGGTCTTTGCAGATGGAGAGACAGCAAGCTGAGGAGTCCTGTCAGAAGCTGGAAAACGAGATGAGAAATCTCCAGGTGAAAGCAGAAAAAGCAGGTCAGGATAAAGCTGCGATTGCCAGTGAAATAGATGCCTTTAAAAAATCCATGTCATCTCTCCAGAATGACCGGGATGATCTTTTCACCAGATACAAGGAGCTGGAGCATCTTCACCAGGATGTCTTAAACCAGAGGGACAGTCTTCTAGTTGGCAGTGCAAGTGAGACTAATGCTTTGAAACAGGAGTTAAGGGTCTTCCTCAATAGGATAGATGATCTGCATTCTGAAAATGCAATGCTGAGTGCACAACTGATAAAATACAGGGAAGATCTTAACCAGGTTTTATCTCTGAAAGACCATCAACTGAAGGACTTACTTAAGCAGAAATTGGAATGCATTAAAAGCCTTGAGCATGAAAAATACGATCTTCAGAAACAAATAAAAGAGATGCAGCTTTCCAGTGAACTGGAGAAGGGGGCTGCTGTGGCTTTGGAACATGAGAATAAAAAACTGGCATCTAAAGTAAGTGATTTAGAATCTCTAATCTCATCACTAAACAAAGAAAAACTTGTTTCTGAATCTGGAGAGAAGCTTCTAAGTAGTGAGAGTATTCAGAAAAAAGAATCTAATGGGCAGCATGGAGGAAAGCTTCAGAAAAAGGTTCGGGAACTTCAGAAATCCAGAGACAGAAATGCAGATGAGGAATACAGTGGGACTCTTTTGACACGTGGAGATAAACCTGATTCTTCTGCAGAGAAGATGCTGCTCGAAGTTCAGTCTCAAAACAGTGAGTTGAGATCTCAAAATGAGGCCTTTGGGAAAGCAATGACTGCTCTGCAGAACGACAGAGATCGGATCATAGAGGACTTTAAAGTTCTCCAGAGTAAATACACCTCTGAGCTCAAGACTGAAAGGAAAAAAGGAGATGAACTTGCAGCTGAATTGCAGGGGTTTAAGTCCCATCTTATGAGTATCCTCAAAGAGCACTCTCTTCTGCACGAGGCTGTCCTTGATGCCACAGATCAGGTTACCCTTGCTCAGGTGGCTGATGACATTGGAAGTGTCTGTAGGACTTTAGTGAGTCGGGAGCTGGAGGTGAGCAGGCTCTCAGCTGAGTGTGGGAATTATGTCCAGCAGATTGAAGCGTTTGCCAAGGCTATGGCCAGTCTCCAGGATGACCGAGACAAATTGCTGCAGGAGCTCAGCCATCAGAAGGTAACTTCTGAAGCCAAGCAGGGCTCAGCTTCATTTCCCATTGATTGCGGCAGCATCAATGAGAGAAATTCTTTTAAAAGTAGTTTGGAGGTGCCTCAGAACAATGTGGTAAGTTGTAATTAGCCACATGGCTCTGTTACTTAATTCTTTGTGCAGAGAATGCTCAGAGACATGCTGGATTCTGGAGTTTAACTTTGTAGATTATGTGAGTGCTAAGATAGCACTCTGTGCCCAGGGGAGGTGTGTTTACAGTTTTGGGAGTTAAGGTAATTACCCTGTTAAACAAAGCAAAAGGGGAAAACCTTAGTCTGTAATTAGAATTTTAGCACTAATCGAACTTCATCCATCTAGTTTTCATTCCAGTTCACTGAGAATGTTTATTAAACCTAGGCAAAAGAAGGGGCCAGCCTTGCAGCTGTTGAAATATCCAAGCTGAAGACCAAGGTTGATGATTTGGAGAGGGCTTTGCATCAGACAAAAGCCTTCCAGGCAGAAACCGAGAGAGAGATCTCCTCATACCAGAACGAGCTGGCTGGGTTAAGGTATAACAGTGCAGCTTTATCCTCTGCATTGATGTGTATAGAATATAGAATTACTGAACATCTGATGTTTTATGTTCAGGATGGAAAAAAACCTCCTCCTCTCAGAGTCCCAGGCACTGAGGAATCAATGTCAGATCACAGTGGCTGAGAAAGACCAGCAGATTGCTGAGCTCCAGAGGCTGCAGCAAGACATGATT
Source organism: Cinclus cinclus (assembly GCF_963662255.1). Taxonomy (NCBI): domain Eukaryota; kingdom Metazoa; phylum Chordata; class Aves; order Passeriformes; family Cinclidae; genus Cinclus; species Cinclus cinclus. The sequence goes on along the minus strand of NC_085051.1, from coordinate 8,550,294 downwards.
GGGAAGAAGTCACTCCCTGCTGGCAGCAGTTATCCAGTCAAGGTAAAGAAATGGAATGTAGCAGGAATGTAAAGTGGAGGGAGTAGTTTATTCTCTGAAATTTGCAGCATGCTTCTCAAAAGAGCAGCCTATAGTAATCCTGTAAATTACTGTCTTAAATTAGTTAAATCCAGAATATAAAAGGAAGTTGAAAAAAAACCCAAACTAAATGGGTTTATTTCTTTCAGATTTATTATGGCTGTAACCCATTTCCAGGGATAGGCTTTTTAAGAGGATCAAAGAAGCTTTGTGGTTTAGACGGACAGGAGTTTTCACAGTTTGTATAGTTGATGCAGAGGATTTAAACACCTAATGAAGTTCATTCTTTAGAGCCTAAATCCATGTCTGGTTCCTGCAGATTGGACTAGGGCCTAACTGGGTGAGAAAGGGGAATGGAAGTGTTCTTGTCCTTCCCCTGAAGCAGCTGGAGCTGGCTTTTGCCAGGAACAAAATCCTGGATTTAGAAAGGTAGCAGCTGACACCCAGGCTGGCAAATGCTGTTTTGTAGACTCTCCTGAAAGATTCAAGGAAAGTGCTATTTTTGAATAATATTCTTACTTACCTTTTCTGTGCCAAAGGAAGGAAGCAGTATTCATTTTAATTTCATTAAAACCAGCATTTTGGTTGCTGAAGTTTGGATGCTTTTCATTTTCTCTGATTGCAATCATGAATAAGAGCTATTGACCAGTAATGTCTGTGGGTAATGGAGTATTTTATGTGGTAAAGACCTTTTATTTCCATGATTGTATAGGTGAATAGATTCCATAAAGCGTTAGAGATGGCACACATCCCTCCTTTATTGGAGATTGATATCAAAATGTTGAGCTGCCAGACATAAAGAAGGCCAAAACTGTAAATTGGTAATAAGCATTTTCTTTTCAAAATGGATTATTTTGGGTTTAAATTCATATTTACCAAGCAGCTGTTTTACAAGTCATGAATACAAGACTTTATTAGCTTGAAAATGATTTTTGAAAGGTGTTTTATGTTAATCCTTTGCTATTTTCCCCCCCTTTTTTTTTTTTTTGCTTCACATGGTTTTCAAATTAAAAATTAGGTTGGGTTGCTTTTTTGTGCTAATTTTTTTGTTATTTTTTAATGCAAGCATTAACACTATATATATATATATATATATATATATATATATATATATATATATCCATATAAAATATTGTATTTAAAGTGTGGTTCAAATGTGGTATTAAGTTAAGTGAGAAGAAAATAATCTTGTGAAAAGGGAATTCTGTAGGATATATTAACTATATTTTATTATAATATTATATATATATATATTGTAATAACACATATATAATACATTAAATATATGGTAATAAATTATTATAAATCTTTTATCTATTTATTGTGAATTATTTAGAGAACTCCTGTACCATTTACCCTGAATATCCTGATATCTTTAAGGCTTTGGAAACTTCCTCCCTTGCTGGAAGTGCTGATGGAGCAGAGGAAATCAAACGTGTCCTGGCTGAGAAGAACCAGCTGCAAACTGAGCTGCAGCGCTGCCTCCAGGAGATGCAGCAGAAGGACCTGCACTTCCAGCAGATTAATTCCAAGGTACCTTGGAGCAACAGCTCTGGTCCTGAAAAGCTCACATGAATCTGGGCCTCATGTTGGAATATTGCTGGAGTGGTTGGTGTCTTGCATGTCTGAATGGGATTTTACTTTGAATTGTAGATATTTTAAAAGAACTCAGCCTGGACGTTCAACTAAATGTCAGTTTCCTTTGTGCCAGGCTTTCCTGACTTGGTGTTTATCTGAGAGGTTTATTTGACTCTGCATTCTGAAGACATTGAACCTCTGAACTTCTACTCACAGTGAAATATTTTTCATTATAGACAGAAACAGGTGCTGGAGTAAGATTTCAGCTTCTGGTTTGGGTCTACTGATGGCAGGGGAAATCACTGCTCAGCTTTCATTATTTTCTCTGCTCATAAAACATCTTAAATCACAACCCAGCTGTGACCTTGCCAAAAAGTGGATGCAATTTTGAAACAGCAGGTCTCAAATCTTCAGGGATTTCCTGGGAGAGCTAATTTGAATGACTTCAGTGTGAATTTCTCTTAGGTTGTGCAGTCAGCAGAAGAGAATGCTGTCCTGTCTGCCCAGCTGAAGACTCTCTCCCAGACTCTGAGGGACAACCAGCTTCATTACACTGACCTGCAAAATCGTTACTTAAGGCTGGAGAGGGAGTATCAGGCCATGCAAGTGACATCTTTCCAAGGCTCAGTCCAGGTAAACAGACCCATGGAAAGGTTCTTAGGTTTCTTCCTTCTGTGCTTACACTTTTCTGGTTTTCTTGCTAAAAATGAAATAAAGTACTTTTTTTTGTAGTGACCCAGTACTTTCCTGGTCCATGACTGAAGATAATTGTATTTATTGTTGTTATAGCTGGTCTATTTTAACTTTTCATTTAAGGAAGCTGTTTTACGTAATTTTTTTCTTGTTTTGAAACATCTTTTTTGAGTTGGTCTGCAGCTGGCAAAGATAACTGGATGATCACTGTGCATGGATCAGGAAATTTAGTGATAATTTGATATCAGTTCTGTCTTATTTTACAATGCTTGAGTAACATTTTCAGAAATGAGATCTACATCTCCAAATCAATATTTCAGTACCCTTTGCCAACCCCTCATGCACATTGTTATTCAGGGTTGGAACCTCATGATTTTTAAGGTCCCTTCCAACCCCGTCATTTATGATCCATCACTGTTCCTTTGTTTTTAAAAAGCTTTCCTGTACTGCCTTGGTTATTCATTAACAATCATTGATAGAACACCCTGAAATAGCATATGGATACATATAGAAAACAGCCCTTGCTCTTTAATAACAAGAACTGTAAATTAAAAATAATAGCTGCCTTGCTTCTGGAATTGTAGGTCCATTTCTTTCCCCTCAGACAGTGTTGAAAGATGGAAATGAAAACATTAAGTGGCACAAAGAATTATCTTTTCCACTGTTTTTGTGGTGCTTATGGCTTCTATAATTGAAATGAAGACTTTTGGCAAGTAGAAAAATGGTTACTTGTTTTGGTTTTTTTCCCCTTAATATTTTCTAGGATGAAATCAGAGCAGAAGTTCCCCCTGGAGCACCACAGGAGAGATCTGGGATTATTGTGGAGATAGACAATATGGAGCTAAATGAGCTCAGAAAAAGGTCAGGACTCTGAGCATGTATTAGCAATATTATTTTCCTGACAGCTGTGTAGTGAGTGTGAAAGTAATGCTTTTCTATCCCTCTCAGGCATTTGTGTGGAGAAGGGTAAGGAGTGGATTTACAGTGCATTACATGTATCATAAGCCATATTCTTGAATTGTTATCATCTGGTAGTACTTGTGGTTTGTATCTGTACATAAATGTACTGGTTATTGGTGACTTTATCTCAATATTTAAGCTAAAGCATCTCATTATAATTAAGTCTGTCATGAAAAGGAAGATTTCCTAATAAGAAAAGAACAAGTAATTATTTGAGTCCATAAAATACTGATTTGAGATTTTATTTTGTCCCAGGCTTGCAGAGACTGAGCAGCAGTATGAGTCAGTGCAGCAGGGTCTCTCCCAGCTCACAGAAGCACTGGCAGAGGAGAGGAGGAGGAGAGAAGCTGCAGAAGATGCTCTTGGACTCTCTGAGGAGAGAAGTAACAGGTAAAACACAGATTGTTTGTTTGCCTTTGATTTTTAGTGAGATTAGTGAGCGGTTTTCCTGTGGGTCTTTAGATTTATTTTTTTTTGAGATACTACTACTATTAGTAGTAGTAGTACTACTACTACTGATAATAATAATAATAATAAACAAACCTGTGTGTGAGCCCACAGTGCCCAAAGCAGTGAAAATCCGTGTGTTAAAAACCTGAGTTAAACACTGGATCAAGAAAGTGTTACAGGCTATGGGATTTTATTTATTTATTTGATTTCATCTGTTAGACTCAGTAGTCAGTGCTATTTCTTGTTTCCAGTTTAGGAAAAAAAATTCTATACAACAACTTCAGCAGAGCCACTGGTTAGATTGAAAATATCATTTATGCACCTGCCTAAATAAAGTGTTCCTCACTACCATCACCTGAAAATCACTGTTCAGTCAGCTGGTGATGATGGGGATTAATTCTGAATAAATGAAACACCTTGAAAGTAGATTGTAAGTAGAGACTGAAAATGACCTGGCAACATAAAGTGAGTCAGCTTTTTGTGGAGACCTTCCCTCAGTCATTTTAAGTATGCAAAATAAGGTTTTTTGTGCCAATTCAGTACTTAAAAGAGGAGATAATTCAGGAGTGCATGTCTCTGTGCCTTCAATTTTTCTCTAGATTTGAAGCAGGCAGTTACAGGTCTGTCCCCAGTGACTTCACTGTCCAGATGGAAGCTGAGGAGGAGAGGGAAGCCTTAATCATCAATCCCAGTGAGCATGTTGTTGTGAGAAAGGTAAGGGAATGAAAGCCTTTATAAAGCCTGAATTGTCAGCTCCTTAAAAGTGGTGGAAAAGCATCCTTCATTTTTTCTGTTGGGCCTGTGAGTCCAAGACCAGCAGCTGTGTAAACTGTGCCAGAAAACACAGTACATATGTCCAGGTTAAAAAATGTATGTAATTATATTTGTACTACATGTGTGGCCATTAAATAAACTGTGTCTGCATTTAATTATGCATGCCCAAAATGCAGTATGCCTATTTATGTGTGTGGAGTTGCATAATACACAGCTTGGATTCATTCCTTTCCCCTCTCATTAATGCTGGGTTTGGGGCCTTTAAATCATTTACGCTTTGGCATTTGGGATTGGTTGTGTTTTGGGGTCAGTTGCTGTGTCAGAGGCAAAAGGTTTGTAGTGCCTGAGAAATCCAGGCTGCAGTCAGGCTGTTTCTGGTTTGTATTCCTGATTGTTCCTCTGATGACTTCTGTCTATTCCTCAGATGAAAGGAGGAGCCCTTTCCTTGCGCCGCTGGCTCCGGGGGCGAAGCCTTTACTGCTCCAAGCTGCTGACGGCCCGAGCCAAATCCCGCTATTTATTCCTCACCTACCTGGTCACACTACACCTCCTGGTTCTCCTGTGCCTCACTGGTGTGCTCTGAATCCACTGCACTCCCTGGGTGGCTCCTTTCCTCTGGGCAGTGCCAGTCCCAGCCTGCAGACTCCTCACGTGCTGCTGTTCTGCTATGCACTGGACACAGTCGTACAAATCCCTGGGATGCTACACAGAATCTTGAGCTTCTCCAGTGAAATCCGTGCATATCACACTTGCTCCAAAGTTGACTTGAATTGCTCTTTAACAGTGGGATATTATATTTGCTAAGGAGAAAATATTCCCCTCTGTCCTCTGCCCTACAAGGAAACTGCTGCATACAAGTTATTTAATATTGTTTGTGGGTACATAACGGTTGATTACTACTGAATGGGTTGTAAATGATATCTTTTCTATACAAATTTTATTTTAAGACTTAAAACTATAAATTCTAAAAGGAATATCAAGCTATTACTGTATATTAGCTTCTTGATTATAACAAGGAGTTTTATTGAGTGCAATAAAGGAAGAACTACTGTATTTTTGATTTTCTTTGGTTGGGTGGGTGTTTGGTTTTTGTGGTGTTTTTTTTTTTTTAAAATAAAAGAATTAAGGTTCTTTCCCATTCCATTTGTAAAGAAATCAAGATGCACAGATCTGTGTGTGGTAATGAGGTAAGCTGATGATTAAAGAGTCACAGTTGAGGTGACATAAATATCTCCAACTTCTAATATTCTTTTTGCAATTTTTTTTCTTTCTGTAACTTGTGGGCTTTCAGTACTTATTAAATTTACTTGCACTTTTCTTGGTGGGGCTTAGTTACTGCCTGTCTTGGAGGTAAAAATGTTCCTCAGCTGCAGAACACATGAAATTCAAGCTTCTAAAGACACAACCTTATATATTTCACATGTTTCAGCTTCAAGGTACAAATCAATAAATTCAGCTAGGAATCTTGTGGGAAAAGGAAAACCCAGTGAATATGGAAAAGGAAGGATTCCACTGGTTTTGCTGATGAGCGGAAACAAGGTTGACTTGGAGATTTTTTTTAGTGAAGTGATTAATCTGCTTAAGAGGTATTTACTGCTGCAGGTGAATACTGTAAAACACCTTCTTTTGATGGTCTTTTATGTTTCTTAGTCTGGTAAAGGTCTGGATTTTTATATAAATCCAATATATTCTGCTATATATTTTTTTTTAAATAGTGATGGTTCATGTCCTTTGAATGGCTGATTCAGTCCATGTATTCAGCCCTGGTGTCACCCAAATACTGAGGTAACTCATAAACACCAGGTACAGTGGGAACATGAGCACTGAGGATGCTGACTTTTCCCTTCCCAGCCTGGAAAGGGGTGTTAGCAGAGTGATAATGAGCTTTACTCAGCTAATTATATTATAATGAAGCAGAGTGTTTTCCAAAGCCAACAATGGCCCTTCAGTCCTTCCTGTCTTACTGATCCAATGTGAAGGATTTTTACCTGGGGGGGAGAGAAAACAACTCTCTGTTCTGAGGCACAGTGAGTGGGGAATGATCCAGAGGTGTTTGAAATTCTGTCCTGCTTTATCCAGGCCTTTGTGCTGTCACTGTGATAAGCACAAACTGGGGAGGGAAAAAAAACAAGTCGAATGGCTTGGCATGTAGATATCCTGTGAACTCCATTCCAGAAGCTGATAAAAATGTATCTGGGAGCTGAGCTCACATCATTTAGGAAGCAGCTTTTGCTGGGTAAGTATTGCCCTGAGACTGCTCATGTTACAGTTCATTATTTAAATGCTTGGCTTCACCTGGTCTGAGATCAAGCAAATTGAGGAAATTTGTTTAAAATTCTCTCTCCTAAAACTCTAGTGTCTCAGCTGATGTAATTCCTGATGTATTTAAGAACTGAATTTACCTCTGGTTTGTGCTGTTGGAGCCAGAGTCTGGTGCAGTGCTGTAATGTTGGATACTGCTGGTAAATAACTGGTTTATTGCAGTCCAAAGCCTTTTCCTGGGGGTTTTGGGAGAAAATAACAATTCATGGCAATGTGAATGAGTGTTCAAACCCATCAACTACTAGAACTAAGGGATAAACATTCCCACATTAAACCCCTTTCCAAATTTATGTGATAAAATCCATTTTTGCCTTGTTAGGGACAAGAACTTTGCTGGGCAAGTGCTGTTTTTCATTCCTTTCCCATTTCTGAAGTACCTTCCCTTACTGAGTGAAGTTGCCAAAGAAGGAAAAATAAAATCTCTCCCTTGTATCAACTTCCTAAAGAGGCAATTTTCCAGTCCTAAAAATAACCCAGGGATCCATAGCCCTTGGTGAGAGTTTTGCCATGAATTTCAGGGAGACCAGGATGTGGAGGTGTTGGCCAGCTCCTGAAGCTGAGGTGTTGCAAGGCAGTTGTGCTACCTGCCTCCTGTTCTTTTTCCCAGAACAGCCAATTCCATGAAGTGTTTGCCACTAACAGATAGGGAATAGGGTCTGAAGTGAGCTCTCCACATTACAGAATGGCTGACACTTAGACACACAGCAAATGCTTCCCCAAAACTTTTGCTGGGGGTTAGTTTTAGTTACTTGTTTGAGATTGAGGATCACCCTCTAAAAGAAAAAAAAAAAAAAAGCAAATTTCAATATTCCACGAGGGAAAAACTGCAGTCTCTGAAGTAACTGATGTTTTTGGTGGTTTATTTACTATTAACTCTAATGTTACAGCTGGTATGTGCCCACAATCAATTAACTCTAGGCAAAGGAACTTTGTAGCAGATAATTTCCCCTTGGAAGAAGTGGGATTTATGCTTAAGTCCCAGTAGAGGCAAGTGTGTGTCCTGTAGCTGAGCTTGCCCATGGTCACGAGGCCAATTAAGAGAGGATCACAGGACCCTGGAGGCTGCAGCAGGAGATTTTTTCCCTCTGGAAGAAACAAAAGGCTGCAAATGTCCTGATTAATTTGCTTTGTGAAATCCTATTCAAGTGGGAATTTATGTGGAAACTTCACATGCTTGGTAAGATCCACTGACTTTGCTGGTTAGGTTTTATTCTTTGCCAAAAATTTTGTGTTTTAATGATATGAAGGTGTCTCAGGGAAGAAAAGCTCCTGTTGGAATTAAATAATATTATGAGTCAGATTTTGATTTTTCTGGGCTGTCAAAATTCTCCCCTGAAGTTCTGTGTGATGAAAAATGTTTTATCTCATATGTTGTGATATTATTTGGGGCAATCACGACAATGCAATTGCCTAATGCAAATGTGATAAACTTCTTAAAATCAGTATTTGAGATTTTTCTTTTAGAAGATCTGTCTCTGCTTTATTTTAATTAATGAGTTTTTCAAAACCATTTGACTTCCAGCAAGGGGGAACCTCACTGTTTAAAGGCAAAATAGTGGAACTGTTTAGACAGAGAGGAACTAAATAAATGAATCTAGAGAAATTGTATCTTTTCCACCTCTAATTCCTTCCCTTTATTCCTTTTTGCCATGACATTCCTTGTGGAGAAACATGAGTTTTGCTGATGCTCTCCTTGCCTGGGCTCCTGTTTGAGCATAAGTAACACTTCATTTCTGAAGCTTCCTTGATCTATCTGGTGGGTTTATGGAAGGAATTATAACAAAGTGGTTACCCACAAAATCACATTTTAGTTCCTTGCATGTTTTGGGGATGCATTCTGTGAGGGCAGGAGCAGGAACAGTATTTCACTGGAAGTTTTAACTTAAAAATAGTATTTTGTCCCTGATGATCCTGACAAACTGCACTAATATTGGAATAATGTCCTTTGCAGGGTGTTATGGTTGGAATGGGTCAAAAATGCATCAATGTAGGGGATTAAGCACAAAGTAAAAGAGGGATTCTAACACTGGAACATTCCATTGAGTGTGGAATCATCACTAAGTGGGATGATGTGGGAAAGGTACGTATTTATATTATAGTATAGTACATCATATAGTGTATATAATATATTTTATTTTATTTTTATTTTATTTTTATTTTAGTATTTTTATTTTATTTTTATTTTAGTATTTTTATTTTATTTTTATTTTAGTATTTTTATTTTAAAATTTTATACTTTTGGTTTTGTATTTTTATTTTTATTTTTCTTATTTTTATTTTTATTTTAAAAATAATTTTATTTTTTATTTTTCTTAATTTTTATTTTTAAATTGTTTAATATTTTTTATTTTCATTTTATTTTATGCATACTAGTCAGTCATGAAGTTCCTACTAAGGCAAAACATGTGACAAGGATAAAAAGGAGGTAAAGTTAAAAAAATACAGATTGCAATTCATCAGAGGTGAATTGGAGAAATACTAAATTACTGAAATTGGGAACAAAACCTGAGGTGAGGTGCAGGGGAGGACTTGTTTTCTCTCCTCTTCCTCATTTACATGAGGAAGAGGATGAGTGGTGCCCACAATCTCACATTCCATGTGACATTCTCACTGTCACTCCCAGAGGAAAGCACAGACTGGGGCTTCCTCTCCCTATTACTGATCCTTTGAGAGGGGGATTTAATTTTTTTTTCCCTGAAGCATGTTTTTCTGTTGCTAAAAGTTGGCTTTTTTGTATCTGGGTGGTTAGAATGTGTCTTTATTCCCCATCCAGCACCACTTCCTCGGCACTGTGCAATGAACTCTGTGGGAAATGCCAGTTCCAGGATGTCCCAGGTGCAGGCAATGGGAGAAGCTGCTAAATATCTTAAATATCCCAAGTGTCCTGGTCTCTTTGGGAAATATCTGGGTCTGTATGTGAAGATACTGCACTGTCTGGGGTGGAAGCTCCACAGGGAAACGCTCCTGGTGCTGTTTTCCTGTGGGAAATGCTGCTGAAAGGGAGATGCAGGGCTGGGCTTGTTCTGTACCCTGCTGCCTAGGACGAGGTGCAGTTATAACTCGTGTGTCTGAACTCGGTGACTGTGCCGTGGCCATGGACCCAGGGTGTTTCTCATGAACACACCAAAGCTGATCCAGGAGCAGTGCGAGTTCCTCAGTTCATATTTGGATATAAATTGCTCACCTACTCCTCTAGATGGAAGCACAGTACTTGTATTTCATTCTCTCCCTGCTTGCTGGCAAGCATACTTTTCTAACTACATCCCATTATGTTTTTCTACCCCACAATTTTCCTGCTGTCTACATTCAGCAAGAAATAATATTTTTCCTGTAGGAGAAAAAAATATTTTTTTTCATCAGCATCTGGCAATTGTCCTGTGCACAACACACACCGGTGTGGATTCCTTCTCTGGGTAATGCTGGGTGCAGGAGCAGACGTCTGAAACCGAGTTAGAAGAAGGAATTAAGGAGGGTTAAAAAGGTGGGATGTGCTTTCCTGTAGTGTGATTATTTTTAGGGTGTTGCATGATGGAGGCCTCAGGCAGTGCTGTAACTCAAACAATGGTCAGGGACTAAATGGGCTCTTGCAGCTGAAGCTTTCCTTCTTTTTGTCTCTTGGATGCAGGAATTACTTGTGGAAGTGGCTCCCTAGCCCAAACTGGTAGGGAAGAGACACAAAACAGAGTTGACAACTGTTACGATTACTGCAAATAAGAAGAAAAAGGGTGATTTTGTTCCTTGTGTGATTTTGATCCAAGCCACAAATTTCTTCCCACTGTTTGGAAATCCTACTCCTGAAAGCACCAGAGCGTGGAGGAAACAAGAGAATTCCTGGGTAACGTGCCAAAAATGGGACAAAAGCACAGCAGTGCAGTGCCCAGCCATCCACAGGGCACAAAAGGGGGTTCCCCAAAAGCTGAGGCTGGGTATGTGAAGGGGAGCAGGATTGGGAATGGTGCAGGATGCACGGGGGGCGTGGGAGTGGAGGAGGAGCTCAGGCAGCCATGGAGTGGAACATTCCTTCTCTCCTGTGCTTCAATTCACAATATTCCAACTGGAAAAGAACTCAGGCCATTGTCCAGCCCTGGGCATCTGTTCCCAGGAGCTGACCTGACAATGGCTGGGAGGGAAGGCATCAGACCCAGCATCTTCTGGCTCTGGTGACAACTTTAATAGAAATGCTGGGATAATTTGGGATAATTCCTCCTCAGTAATTTCTCTTTGCTAATGTGTGTGCTGCTCACGTTTAATTCTCATGGCCTATAAAATCAACACTGGATTGTTTTGGTTCTGGTAGAGTATCTCTATCCATTAATATTCTGGTTATCATTAGGTCAAATTTAATGGGCTGTGCAGGGCCTGATTGTGCCTGGTTTTGAGGGAAAACCTGGAAACTTCCACAGATTTAGGCAGGCTTCTGCTTTATGAGTCCAGGTTTGTTGCAGGTTCGAAACCACCAGGACTTTGGGAGTTATGTAAGCACAGAGGTTTCTTTCTCTTCCCTTATTTCTTTCCTGACTGAAATAGCAGTAATTTTCTTCTTACATCTGATTTATATATATTTTTTTAACTTTTACATAATTGCTTTCTGGTTTATTCTACTTCTCCCTACATTTGTATTCCAAACCTTCAAATGAAGGATGGCCTGCCATCCCAAAGCCCAATTCTGCAAACAGCTGATTATTTCTTTTTCTTAGAAGATTGATATAGAATTGTTTTAAACAGCTGGTGATTTTAATTGATAACTCCAGCTCTGGACAGATGTTGATATTGTAGTTACTTCAAATTTAGAGAGGATCTCTTTTCCATTTAATGTCATTTTGGAGCATGATATAGTTGTTTCTAGGTTATCATACTTGATTTTTGGATATTCCTCAAATAAACTTACTCGAAAAACTATCCTGATATTTTGTGTTAGCTCAGGAAAAAAACAAGCTAAAAAGAAAATAAACATTCAACCCAGACAATTTTTTATTTGGTGAATAGATGTGAGTTTGGCAGATTTGCTCTTGTTTTAATATGCCTGTAAAAATAAGAATATTTTTTTAAAAGTAGTTAGTTTTATTATATGAAATATATACCATGTATTTACAATACATTATTATTTAATTTAATGTATTACTTACTGAAAGTAATGCAATAAAAATATATTACTCAGGCTGTATTTGAAAAACTTATGGCTTTTGGCTGAAAGTCCAATGGTAACTTTAGCCAGGGATAGAATTAAGTGTGATTTAAATACAGAATATAGGTATAGAATCACCTGGGGAAAAGGAGATGTGGCTCTGCACTTCCCTTGGTGCCCACTTTTGGCATATATTTAATGGGAAGATTATGCATCCATTTAGCAACAGTGTAAATAAATTAATTAAGTTGTGAGCTTGACAGCAGGAACGACTGGGAGAGAATACAGCTGGGAGATAAAAACCACCAGCAGACCATCAGAGCAGCCCAGTTTCTGACAACCAGGAGGTAGAGCTCCTACAGGAGACGTGTCTTGGGCTGCTTCTCTGTCATTACACTGGAATGATAAATTTGGGTTTCAAGATTGTTTAAAGGCTTGCTGTTTATTACTGATGGCATTAAATTCATTACAGTAATTATGAATTATTGGTAATTTATGTGTTCTTTAATTGAAAGCATACTTTTCATTAAAAGTTGGCTTTATTGGTGAAGGCATTAACTTCTGAAATTCCAAACTGGAATTTGTGTGTGAGTTTGTGTGTATGTATGAACTTTAGATTGCTGTGTTGTTGCAGCCCTGCCATCAGTGTAAAAAAAATTATCCCAGGGTGTCATCTCCAATTCATATTGTCAGTAAAAACTTGACCTGGGGTAATGGAAATGCATCCACTGGCTTGGGTGATTTTCCTTTTGAATGAAATCCCAAAGAAAGCATGACATGCTGTTCACTGAAGAACCACAGTTCAGGAGAGGAGCCAGAAGTAGCAACTGTCAGTATTCATTTAAAAAAAAAATAAATTTGCTGTCCCTTCAGTTTGTGTTAAATGTAGATCCTAAAGTTTTACCAGTTCTTCCTTCCAGCTCCTTTTGGAGACGTTCCAATTGCCAGCCATGTATGTCTAAAATCCAACTATTTGTGTGCAGGCTTGGTATCAGAAGTGCCTTATTCATTTTGAGTGGAAAACTTGAGTGGAAAACTGAGTTTCGTGTTAGTGGCATTGGATTTGGAAAATGAATCAGCAACTGCTGCCTCCTCCTCCTCCCTTGAAAAGGGCATGGAGTTTCCTGATGGACAGGGGAAGGAATTGCCATTGGGGATGAATGGTGCTGATGCCCAGGATTGTTTTGCTTGTGTAATTACTCTGCTGAGGTTACAAAGGAGGGGAGTGGGAGGTGCTGTCCTTGTCCTTGCTCTCCTAGCCTCACACAGGTGGTTTTTTCCTGGAATTTTCTTAGGGAGACAGCTTGGACTAGTGAGTCTTCCTCTCATTTTAACAGCAGGAAAAAGAAGGGGGTGGAGAGAGAAATAATGTGATGAAACTCATTTCCATGGAGGGCTGGCATCCACAGGTATCCACAAAACCACTTAAAACAGGATTGGGGAATATGATTTTGACTTCCATAAGGATCTCTGTGGGAGAAATGTCCTCTCTGGAGGAAACACCATGTATCCTGGAATTTGGGATCATATGCAGAAGGAGAGGACAGCTTTGGCTCCAAGTACAATGAAGATTAAGGTGATTTTAAACAACTTTACTGCTGATGGTTCCATCTTAAAGTGATTTTTCCTTATTCAAATTGTCTCTTCATGGTAAAAGCTGCAAAATCTGTCAAAAAAGGATTTTTCAAAGTTCTGCTCTAGCTACCTAAAAGTGAGAGGGGTTGATCTTGCCTCCATTCCACTTTTGAACAGCGGTCATCTCAAATTCCCAGTATCCATGTATCTTGTCAAGCGAATGGAAATCATAAATCCCTCAGTCTCTGAGTGAATTTTACTGTATTTTTCTGGTTTCAGTTTGTATGAGTGCTCAGGTTGATAATAAATCCCCTTACATGTAGGAATAGCTGGCCTTATCACTTGCCTGAGCAACATAAGTTAGATTCCAATCTTGACCTCTTGTAGGTGTGATGGTCAAGAGCACCAACCTTGGTCCTCAGATCTCTGCAACCGAGTTATGTTTGCAGTCCCCATAGGATCAAAGCAAAATTCCATTCAATTTGGTAAGAATTTACTTGCCCTTGTTTCAGTATTAATGGTGGAAGATGTTCTTTAGGTTTTCAATTTTTAATTTTTGTTTAATGCAAACTGTTTTGTTATGTCCACAGTTGCTTCTTTCTAATTTGGTAATAAGTTTCTATTAATTCTCAGAATTGCTCTAACAAGGAAAAATTGTCATAATTTAAATGCTATTCTTTCTAAATGGAAGAAGAATCTATCCAATACAAGAAGAAGCAGGAATTCCCCCTCAGACATTTTTTTTCCAGGTGGAAGCACTTTCTTTTCTTAGGAAATTGTAGAGGAAAACATTCATCCACGTGAAGGTTACCTTGCATATAAACCAGTCCAGGTGCAATGGCTTTTGTGGGTGCAATTTATTAAATCCACTGAGATTTTAAATGGGAGTTCTGAAAGTGATTGCAGAGCCTTCAGCCTCCTCTAACTCTGCAATTCAATTCTGCATTTCCCATCCCTGGTAGGTGATACGAGATTTGAGGGAGACACTTGTCATCGGTTATGTCACAGGTCTTGATGTTCACCCACAAAATACAGAGAGCAATTTGGAAGTTTATTTTGGGGAGGTTTCCCTCCATTTTTGCTTCCAAGTTAGATGTTTCATCTGTGGTGAAATTTTCTTGGAGTTAATGAACTCTGTATTAGGGTCTTGATGACATTTTAAAATCTCTAAATACAAGAAAATGCTTTTTTTTTTTTAAAAAAAAAAAAAAAAGCAGTGTTTTCAAGACACAAAATGGAAATGGTAAATCCTGAAACTAATCATTAACCATTCATTAAAATGGTTGTTGGTCATGTTAATTGAGGGTTATGGTCTCCAAAAAAGAAATGACATCTGCTTTATCTCATGGGTGCAGAATAGGGAGGGAAGAGAGAAAAATATATAGCAGTGAAAGCAAATCACCTTGGTGGAAAACTTCTTGAGGTCACTGAGGACACTGTGCTCAGGATGAACTGACCCCTTTTTCTATGTATGGCAAACTTTTAATGAAAGAGGAAAAGGACCTGGTGATCTTTTGCTGCAGAGGTTAATAATGGATGATCCTGATAAGCATTTCATGTAAAAAGCAAAACCTGCACATCTCATTACCTGGGCCTCCCAATTCTGCATTCCCATCCAACAAGAGGAGTGGAAAATACACTTGACACAATTAAGAGGTAATAGTGGGCAGCACTTACATTTCTGATTCCACTGCCAGTGCACTTCCCTACTTAAAAGGGGTAGAAGAGGCCCCTGAGGTCATGCAGGGTATCTTCCCTCACACTGCTGGCTGAGACCCATGGCTCACTGCAGTGAATGGCAAGGTGAGAGCAAGATTTGGGTCCCAGTTAATTGATTAGCAGTTGCTGTAATTCTAAATTGCTAAATTTCTCTTTTGCCTGCATTAATTTTTGGTAAAGCTCTTGATTTCTCTGCAAACCTACATCCAGAAACTCTGGGCAGAGGTGCTGAACCTTGTCTAGAGTGTGACAGTGTGGCCGAGTCTCCATCACGCTGACCAGTGTGCAAAGCACAGAGCAGTGAAAACCACCCAAATTCCACATCCCGCTGTGCTGGTTCCAGAAAATAACAGTCCTGACACAAAGAAGACCAGAATTGTAAAGTGGTGACAAACAAGCAATGAAAGGTGCAAGCTTTGAGGTGAATTAAATTTGTGAAGGTGGAAGCTGAGCCCAGCGATGTGAGAAGCTGCTGTGGAGGAGAATGAGATTAACAGGGTAAAATATCTGGTGTTTAAGGTTGGCCTCAGGCAGGAATGAGTTTGTCAGTGTAATATGTTGTTGAATTTTAATATGGAAATGTCTCCTGGCATGTATTTCAAACACAGTACAAACAGTGATATTGATCTAACCTTCAATTAATGGGAGAGGTCCTCTGTGAAAATCGGATCTGGGTCTGAATGGCAAATAGCTTTAATATTCTGAGGACAGTGGATCATTTGCACAGCTCAGTAAGAGACCATAAATCACCAGGATTAGGGCTTATTTTTTTTTATTATTATCATTTTAATGCAGGCTTGCTTTCCCTGGAGCAAGGAACCAGGAGTGTGGTAAATCATTAAAAAATCACGGGGACGGTGTCAGTAGGTATGGGCAACAAATAATCCACTTGTGCTGAAAGAAATTACTTGAAATCCATTCATTCCTGCTCTCTATTGCCACGTTTTTTTTAGATATCTGCTCTCTTTTGCGATAGAATGCACACTCTAGCTTTTACATAATCTATGAGTGTCCTTCCACTTTTGGTCCTCACAGAGCATGCATCGTCAAGGCCAGTTTTTAGAGCAGTCTGAGATGGAACCACAGCTGATTATTCCTTGAGATAGGAGTAGCAAGATTATTCCACTTGGCTTCTTCCAGCTGTGTCTTCTGTGCATTTGTACATTTTATGTGTGTGTGTTTGTGTGTATGTATAAACCTTAGATTGCTTCATCGTTGCAGCCCTGCAGCAAAAAAAAAGAAAAAAAAGAGAGAATAAAAGGGGAAAAGATGTTGGCAAATAACCCTTCTTCGCCAAGAAGTAACACATGATTTCACTATTTCACTGAAGTTGATGCTCATATTGAGCAGTTTTTCTAGAGAGTTGTTCATAATCAGGCTGTGAATTTAGCAGGCTTACTCTTAATTGATTTCCTATCTGTCCCAGAGAAAATATGTTCTTAAAGGACTTGGAAGCCTCTAATTAAACCAGAGAAGAATTTCAAGCAGTCCTGGCTTCTACTGCTCTGTGAAATGCCCAGGATGAGACATCAACTTGAATGTGTGCAATTCCCTGTCCAGTCAACCTCTGTTGTGGATTGTCAGAAAGGATTTCCTTCTGGAAGCTCCTTCACTCTGGCTGTCCTGTAAAGAGCATTTTGCTGGGGGTTGAGTGTTAGGTTCCTCCCTAAATCAGGTGCTTGGCCCTCTCCCAGAGCTGCTGAATTAACATGATGTGACCCAGGGATGCAAAGGGAGAACACAAAGATGGGTTTCCTAGACAACAGCTGATGTCACTGCAACTGGGAGAAAGTACAGAGGCTGAGAGGGGAGTTTATGAAGAGCAGGAATCAATTTAGGGGAAAAAGTTCAGAATAGCTAGTTATAGATTTTTACAAAATATGAATCTCAGCAGAGTGACCTGTTTCTGAAGTCTGGGAAACAGCTCTTGAGCTATGAGAAATAAAAGTCCCTCACAAAGAAATGCATTTTAAAACACAAGTACATCACTTCCTGAAGTCTTCACATGCTGCAGCCTCAAAGTCACAATCCTTATTGAGCTTTTTCCCCAAAATAAAACAATCCAGAACGATAATCCTGCTGGAATAAACCCAGATGGCACCATGGAAATTATTTCATTTGGATGAAGTTTTACTTCAAAGTCCATGCAGGATAAATAAACCATCCCTTCTCTGCTCTGGATGTGCTCATGGTAGGAAGGCTGCTGCAGCCTTCTGGTTAATATTTAAGTGGCATTCCTGACAGCAGAGTTCTGTGCATCAGCTTGACAAACCAGCTTTTGTCTAGCCCTGTGTTTCCCGTCTGAAGAACAGGTTAGAAACTTGGATGCATCATTCAATTGCATCAGCAGCTAGAGGAGGATTAAATTTACCTCATCTGACCATTTTTAAATGATTTAAAAGATTATTTTTCTGTGCTTAAAACAGCCGTTTAGGGTAATAATTGTTTCAGAGAACTGTTTTAGGATCCTAAAGGTTTTGAGGCTGCAGTTTCACAGACTTCCAAGCTGATCTATTGGCTTGCTGCCATCAGCAAGGCCGGGGCTTTTCCTCCCCCTTCAGTAGTTCTCCTGCCATTCCTTTTTCGTGCTCTGGCCAAACAAAAGGTCTGCTTTTGTTCCAACATGACTAATTAGCTTCCAGATGGGTTAGTGAGTGGAATTGTCTCACGGATGGTCCTGGTAACCATCAGGGCTGATGCCAAGACCTGGGAGACCAAGGGGGTGTTGGTTGCCCCTTCCATTGGCAGGATTTTATTGCATTGCCCTCCTGTTTCATGGAGCTTCAGCATCAGGGGAGGGAATGTGGTGTGGAGCAGGAGTTCTCATCTGTGGCCAAAATTCAGGAACACCTCATTCTGTAGTCTTGTACCAGCACTCTTGCATCATTCACCTGAGGATTTTATAGCCTTTTACAATAAATTCTTATGAATTAACAATTAAGACAGGGACAAGGAGGATGGGAAGCACAGGTCAGTCAGCTTTGTCTCAGTCTTTAGGAAGATTATGGAGCAGCTCCTCATGAAAACTCTTTACTGGCACATGAGGAGCATAAACTCCAAAAGTGTTTTCTAGTCTAATTTTTTTCCTTATTTGTCATTACTTTGCCTCTTTTACAAATGTAAAGTAACTTTGCCCAATGATGCTTTCAATTGGGTTTATTAGAAAAAGGAGGAATAGCAGTAAACACCTCTGACTTTATTGCTTGCTTTGAATTACGTCTTCTCTCTCAAAACTACTTCTTAGGCAAACATCATTCTGAGGCTCACATTGGTCAAATATGTTGGTAAAGTTTGTTGGAATAAAAGCTCTGGGGCACTGCAGTTTATTGAGCTGCTTGCTGGATCAATTTTCTTCTCCTCTACCTGCCAGAGGATGTCACACTTACACAAAAATGGTGCAATAAATGAGCCAAATTTCTACTTCTTCCATGAAAAAGTGTTCTTGCATTAAATCTTTACAGTCTCCTCCAAGAAAGCTTTTACTACAGCAGGAGAGTAGCCTGAGGAAGGGAACAAAATTCAGCCTAGACTGTGTATTCAGTGAGGATTTATTTTGTGCTTTATGAACCTGGACTGAAGGCTTCCTAACAGATGTGAGAGATTTTACTGTGAGGGTTTGTCAAATCTCTGTGAGAAAAGCTTTCTCCCTGGTTTTATTAGTGACCAGTATCCATGCAAGGGAATTCTGCTGTAAACAGAGCTTAAAATGCATGTCACAGTAACAATTTCATCATGATTTTATTATCAGGGCAACACACTCTTGGCATTTGCTTCTAGTTCTTTTCACTGTGACTTTCTGTGCTCTGTCCCAGCAAAACATCAAGGCAGTGAGGTGCTGCTGCTCCTGGGCATCTGTGCCCTGGCAAAAGTGGTGTCAAGGTTATTGAGGGAGTTGTATTTAGATTGGGAAGCATTTCAAAATGAGCACTGCTTCAAATGGTATTCCCTGAAAAAAGTGAAGTGTCCAAAAGAAGCTTCCAAAGACACTTCTGAGTACTGGAGAGATTATTGCCATTCCCCAAGACACAGGAAACATAAGAGGCTTAACCAAAAACTGCAGGAGTTCATTGTGAGAACCCTGGGCTGCTGCCAGGAAAATGGAGCCATTTTTCTTTCTTAATTTTTTTTTTATTTCATTGCTGAAATCTCATGGATTTAAAATAAAATAAAAAAACAAACAAACAAACAAAAAAAACCCAACCAAGCACAAAAGGATTAGTGGCTAAATGATTTCTGTTGACTTTGCTATCCAAGATACTCACTTGGAAACTGATTCTCAGAAGCTAAAATTAGATTGGCATCATATTTAAAGCCCTGGGATTTGTCTTGGTCAGTAGAACTGAAATAAAAACAGATGGTAGCAACCTTTCTTTCCTACAGAGGTATCCTGCTAAAGTCTACTCAATGATACATAATGTATCAATCATAATGGTGTCATAGTTGTATTAATTAATTCCTAGGTTTAGTCAGACTAAACTTTATACCTCTCCAAACAAAGAGCTCTTCTATTATATCAAAAATCAATCTCACTTGTTAAACTTCTGCATTAAAACATAGAAAAGTTCTCAGCTATTTTTGTTTTTCCTCCTACTACAGTTCAGCATTAGCACAACTTTTGGTTGTCATTAACTAATACAGATGTTAGTTAATTAATTAATCATGCTTGCATAGTTCTCTATTAAATTGCCAGTCTACTAAAATTCATCCTTTCTGTTCCCTAAGGGTATTTGGTATTTCAGCAAGGTCTTCTGTTAATTTTCTCTTTTCCACAGCATGTTCTTTTGCTATCATTTAGAGACATTATTATCTTAGTTATCCTCTCTTGAACCTCCTGTATTGTCTATTTTTTTCCCTTGCTCTAACCAGAGCTGTGTAGTTGCCCCAGATTGTCTTCTGATTAAGTGTAAAAAGTCAGGATAAAAACCTGAATCAGAGTTAACTCTACTAGAAGTAAGATTGTAGAATTCAGACCCGACTTCTGGTTCATTTTAAGATGCAATTGCATTGATTAGTGTTTATTTTTAATAAGATTTATCACTGCATGTGATTAGACATTGGCTAGAGAGCTCTGAAATCAAGCAAAATGCAGCAAACCCCAGAGGTTGGGAACTGGAGACAGAGTAGTTCAGGCTACACTTCAGACTGGCTGGGAGTAATTAACCATGAGCACAATTAACCTATGGACATAGTGAATTTGTTGAAGTATTTAAATTGAGACTAAGTATTTTTCCTAGATATGTGGTCGTTCAGCCAGGAATTACTGGGTGAGATTCCTTGGCACTGCCTCCTGTATGAAGTCAGGATAATTCATCACAGACTCTTTCAGCCTTGAAATTTAAGGCTCCAAATATCATCTGCTCAAAACCTAATTTTATTTTATTTTTTTTCTTTCTAAGTGTTTGCAGGGAAACACAAAACATCTCCTCTCCTGGGGTTTTTGCCCACACACATTCCCAACTGTTTTCCTGCGAATAGTGCAGCATATACCTTGTGATTCAAGACCCTTTACTCTTGCCCTGCAATGTAAATTCTCTTTTAATTTATTCCTGTTCTTTGCTATTGCACTGGCTGGAGTTTGATTGTGGTGGCTGCTTTCCTGTTGATGTTTCATTTCCAGCTGGTTTTTTGTACATATAGATATAAATATGTATGTAAATAACAATGTTTCCTGCAGGCCATGTAATTATACCTGCAGATTTTCTCTCTGCCAAACATTTCCTCTTATTGCTGCTTCCTCAGTGAAGCAGTGAGAGATTTGTTAGACCAGCTCTCTGCGGGTAAATCCATGCTGCAATTTAGGTATCATTTGCTAAGTGTTCCATGCCAACCATCTCCTGCTATTTTTATTATTCAAATCATGCCTGTAGAGCTGTCTGGTTTCTTTCTCCCTTTCTTTCTCCCTTTCTTTCTCCCTTTCTTTCTCCCTTTCTTTCTCCCTTTCTTTCTCCCTTTCTTTCTCTTTCTCTTTCTCTTTCTCTTTCTCTTTCTCTTTCTCTTTCTCTTTCTCTTTCTCTTTCTCTTTCTCTTTCTCTCTCTCTCTCTTTCTCTTCCTGTTCTTCTTGCTCTCTGTAATAAATGTAACACAGGTTTCACCCTACTGTGCTGTCAATCCCAAGGAATCTCTTCGTGCTGTTCCAGCTGCATAGCTTTGGCTGATTTCTGCCAAGTCAGAACTTGAGTTGTCATTTCTTTGCCTCTGCTCCCCCTTGGTTTTGTGTGCAGCCCCTCCTCACTCTGTGCAAACAAAGTGAAGGATAATGAAGTTTTATGCCTTGTAGGACAACTTTCTTCCATTTCTACCTCTTTTTTTTTTTTGTCCAGTTTATTTATCCACAAACCTGCTTTTCTCATCTACCTGTTGCTCCTTGCCTTCAAGCACATCCTGTGTGGCATTTGGCCTTCACCTTCTGGCACTGAGCAGCAACTTGCTGTTCCCTGCACCTTACATCTGTGCTGGAGGTGTAACATCTCTTCAAGGAAAGGATGTTGTAGCTTCTTGCTACGGCACTGATGACCCATTTTATTTTCCTTTGTGCTGTTCAAAGACAAAAGAAGGTGAGACCATCCGAGGGAGTTCTCATGATTAATTGGTCTCTGCTACCTGTCCCAGAACACAGATTGGAACTGGAACGTGCCGGCTCCCCAGGCTGAATTCACATAAAGCAGCTGGGGGCTTTTCTAATAAGCAGCAGCAAGACACACCTGCCACTAAATGTGTGAATGGTCTTTGGAATACTGGCTCGTTTCAACTGCATCAAAGCAGCTCTGGTTTTCATGCAGTTAGTTAAGCCCATTTGCATCCACTCTGTCATTGTCGGTGCCAGCCAGAGAGAGGCACTTTAAGAAGGATGCTTTCCTGTGTGTTACATTCATGTTTCAGTTTAAAAAAGCCGCAGGAGGTGCCTGATTCCCATTCTTCTGACTGCATCCTCCCTGATGAACTGATCCTTTGGCACATTAATAACGGGGAATGAGCTGCAGCCCTTGTGCCATCACTGTGGTGCTTCAGCAGCCTACTGCCCGATTCCATTGGAATTTGTTTTCCAATACTTAGGGAGTGAGAAAAGTGGCACCCCCTCACATCCATGGGGAACAGCAGCGCAGAGATGGGGAAATACATCCGTGTCCCTGGAATAAGGAACACTGGAATCAGCAGGCAAATTTAGCATTCAGATGAGTGTTGGAAGAAATTACAAGTTATGCTTTCAGCCCAGGAACATAAAAAATATTTGGACAGATGGGAAAGGGATCTCCAGAGCCACTTCCAAGGCCCTGTGGCCGCATGGAGGTATGTCTCACTTGAAAGGAGACTTGATGGGAGAAGGGGCAATAGGAGATAGGGAATAATTAACTGGACCCTTTGAAGTCCTTAAAACCATGGCTGGTAATTTGGATGAAAAATACTTTGCAGTGACTTAATCTGGTCTAAAATGAGCCTGTTCATTGATCCTTGTTTATGGGTTTGCTTCTGGTAGGGGTGGGCAATGTGGGGGTCCTGATGGCACTTTTAAGGCACTTTTACTTCAATTTTTGTTCCTTTTAGAAGCCTCCAAGCACATAACTGTGTGGTCATGCTCCATAAGTGTCACCAGCTTAGCAGATGTTGGCATTTGCAGCACATTGACTCAGGGCATCCAAAGAAATAACTGTGCTATGCTTTCCCTCAAAGCCTGAGGCTTTATCCTGCCTGTGTTGCTTTTATGCCTGGGGGAAACTCAACTTTTAAGTGCTGGGTCACCAGGCTTCAGGTTCCTAATTTGCACGGAGGAGTTGTGCCTACAGAAGCAGGCTTTTGTTTTGGGGCAGATTGCCCAAATTGCTCAATCCTTACCCTATGAGGGGTGACTGGGTCAGAACTCCACCCTTGCCGCTGTTCACAGCACGATGAAGCAACTGATACCCACATCCCAACCCTCTCTCTGAGCATGTGAAAGTGGAGACACTGAATTGTTTAAGGGTGTGAAGCGTTCCAGGGATCTAACCTGGCAGTACAAAGCCTTTCCTTGTTTGTTTTCAAATGGGTGCAATAGATAGGAAAGTGTAATACAATATAATATATATGATAGATATATTCACAGAATCATTTAAGTTGGAAAACCCCTTTGAAATCAGCAAATCCAGGCATTCCCACAGCACTGCCAAGCCCACCACTAACCCATGCCCCCAGGTGCCACATCCACATGGATTTTCAATCCCTCCAAGCATGGGGACTCCCTTCACCACAGCCTGTTCCAGTGCCTGGCTATCCAGATATTTAAATGTGTATATATATAAAATACACATATGGCATTTCAGCGACTGCAGGTGGTTGGGGAGTGTGCTGTGATGCAGAAGACACTTGAAACAGTCAACACCCGGTTTAAAATCCCAGCATTAGGACAGAAAGGGTAACTGCAGTGAAGGCAGTGGTGAGCACAAATAACACATCGTGATGATGTCGTCCATGGCTGGAGCTGCATCAGACCCTGAGGAGCCCAACCTGGTACAGCCCTCCCAGAGACTTCTGTACCACTGCTCATAAATTCACTTCAAGGCTGCTGGGTGATACTCAGCACTCTTGGGGCACTGTGAGTGTCAAAGGTGCAGCAAATATTTCCCATATTTCCTCCAGAGCTCATCCAACCCAGACCCTGTCACTGTAGTACAACCCTGCTGCTGTCAGGAGCGTGGGGATGGCAGTCAAGGGGAGTGTTTAGCTTCTTATTTCTGGGTTAGCATAAAATGAGCTGTTCTGCCCTGCAATCCGCAGACAGACAATCTGGGACAACAAGGCACCTAACATCATTTTGATATTTTGAGAAATGGGGACAAAAGAATTAGAACGGTGTTGTTGGCTGCCTGCCTTTAAAATTTCTTTGTGACAGCCAGTAAGAATTTTTCAGTAGGGAAAAAATTCTAAGCTTTTTAACTGTGATTTTTTTTAAGCAAAAAGGCAATTTATTGACTTTTTAGCAGTAAATGCAGCTATTAAAAAAACAAAAAAACCAACCAAATTGTAAAAAGGTACTCTGAGCCTTCTGGCAATCAGACCATATGATTGTATTTTCCTCATCACTATAATTTGCTACAATTTATAAAGACAATGTTGATGAAAATTAGACAAGATTTTAAATTTTATGTCATGCTGGCAAGAATTTAGTGTCAGTTTTAGTGGTATCACACACCCCAGTTTTATAACACAAATTTAACTACAAAACTGGACATCATTGTTGGATGTAACAGGTGTAAAATTAATAAACAGATACAATTCAGTTTGACTATAATAAGTGACTTGATGCCAGGTACAACGAATTGTGAGTTATAGAACCAAACACCACTCTTAGGGAATTATTTTTTCTGCTGCTTTTGCTTTTAATCCACTTTGCTGTTATTGACTTTTACCAAATATAAAACCTAATGAGCAGCATGCAAAGAATACATGCCATGCAGGCTTAAGTTTTCTTTACAGCACCATTAAAAAAATAAACAATTACTTTAAAATAGACAGTAAACTGGATTCTGCTGTGCTGGTGATGAAGAAAAACTCTGAGATGAGATCATAACTAAGATGAGACTTTAAATCTGAAGTTTGAGTAACTTTGGTGATGGAGGAGGATGAATATGTCCTGTTCTCATTGGAACTCTGACCCTAAATACCCCAGTTGGTATGAATCAAACTCTCCCAGACCCTTCAAGGACCTGCCAACATGCACAAAATCAATGCCATGGTAAATGAAATTGCATTTAATTTCTTCCTGTGAACAATTGTGCCATTTATATCCTGGGATTTTGTATGAAGACCTGCAAGAAAAAGCTTTGGATTAAGAGAAAAATGCCCTGCATTGCTGCTGCCTATATGTGAGACCCAGCATTGAGCATCCCATAAATTCTCTCAATTAAATGCTATATTTGTCAGCTGGGATAAAATAGGTGTTCAGTATGATACCAACATGATGTGCAAAGGAATATAACTAAGAGAATTTGTAACTAAGGAGAATTTGCAAGACAGCTGGATTAAATTGACTAATGGAATATTTTTACATGCCTGAACCTTGCCATATTTTACTTGGGCAAGTACTTGGGCAGATAAACATCTGGTGAGACATACAAGGATACTCCCAGCTGGGTTTTCAGGATGTTTTTCAGTTTGTTACCTATAGGGCAGTTTGAATGTGAACTGCAAGTTGTCTTTAGAGAGTGCAATGGAGATGCTTCATTAGCTTTAACAGAGTTGATTTCTGGTTGATTTAGCTGCCTGTTGATGCCAAGATATTTGCTTGGTCACCAGATTTCCTTTCCTCACTGCCTTCCTTACAGATTTCAGTTGGAGATTTCAAGAGTCAGTCAGTCAGTCAGTTAAAATATTTTAGATCAAAAGCAACATTGAATTGTTATAGTTACTTTTTAATGGCTAACTTAGTTTTGTCTCCTATATGCCTGGAATAAGTCAAAGCACATTTTCAAGCTGTTCACAACGATCTGCAGTGGGCAATGACACAAAAATAGCAGATTAGGAGAAAAAAACAGAATTAAATAAAAAAAAGAATGTTTCTAGTCTAAAACTCAGTTTGTTCTGAAGGAAGTTTTGTGATTTGAAACACAAGCCCTCGTATTTTAAAATTATTGTTTATAATTTTGTATTGGAATTGGAATCCCTGAGAATCTCTACTTGGTTTTAAGGCAACCCCTAAAGAGGGGAAAGCTTTAAAAGCTGTGTAGATACTTAGATATAACTGTATACTTATATTTACTGACCTATTACTGTCTTTTACTGGGAAGATGCTGCAATTTACTTTTAATTAAGGTTGTGATCCCTAGGGAAGGGACAAGGAAAGAGGGAAATTCCACTTCTTGGGAACCTGAAGTGAGGGAAAGGGCAGCTTTTAAATTGGATTGCAAATAGCAAATCAGAGAAATTCTGAAGTGTAGAAAACTCTGACTCTGAAGTTACATATAATTTCTCTCTGCTTAATTTTCTTGCTCTTACTTGGCAGAACTGCAATCGGAAATGGATTCTGTAATTTTTTTTTCAATTTGATGATTATTCATTAGCCATGAATATTCAAGATTTGAGCTATTATTTGAATGCAGTTGGCTAGATACTTTGTATGTAGTGCCTGCTTCTTGACTGGGGAGGAACAGAGCAATTCTTTGTTCAAATATTTGCATCCACACATTCTCCATTTGTTTTTAAACAATAGTTATACATTTGAATTTAAAGTGGTCATGACATAGCCTGATACCCAGTTAGGAATAAAATTCCCTGGAAGGATAACTTGAGTGTTCAGCTGGGAGAGGAGATTTATAAGTGGCACAAATACGTGTGATGAATTGCAGAGTCTGGTTTGTCTTTCAGTTCTCAATTCATAGAATCATTTAGGTTGGAAAAGACCTCTAAGATTATCAGATCCTACCACCAACCCATCACTGCCAAGGCCACCATTAAACCATGTCCCCAAGTGCCACATCCACAGGGATTTTAATTCCCTCCAGGAATGGCACCTCCACCACTGCCCTGGACAGCTGTGATCACCATCCTCTTAATCAAGGAATTCCTGGAAGCATGAAGGGGGAAAGCAGAAATAAGGTCAGTGCCTATGGAGAATATGGCAGAGAAGTTCTGCCTATGCCAGGACACCCAAGGCAAAATAAGATATCCCACAAAAAAAGAACCTCCCTATTTCTGTGTATCTGTGCAGTGCTGGTCTTGCAGAGGTGGGGCCTACTCTTCTTTTATTCTTTTCCTCCTTAATATCGAGGATTCGGGGCAACTTTCTATTTCAGTAGCTGTTTAGGGGCTTCATTTTCTTTTTCCCTAGATGTTTTGGTAATACACGTCTTGCCCCCAGCCCACTGGGTTTGGTGCTGAGAGCAGGAGCAGCCACAGAGTGTGACAGCCTGTTTGTGGCACCTCAGTTAGGGACAAGGCTGCAGTTTCAGCTTGGATGAGCTGAGAGGGGAAATTCAGGGGCTCAGGACGTGATATGGCCCTGGAAATCACCTGCCACTTCATTATTCACGCTTGGATTAATTCCTGCCAGTGCCACTGGAATTTCCCATCCTCTCCCCAGGGAAATCCCATTCCTTCCCATAAGTGTCCTTGCCTCCAGCAGTGGGGGGAGGCCTTGTGGGGTTTCTGCTGTCCTCCAAAATCTCTCAGCTCAGCATCACAGAATATTCATGGCTTCTGAGTTTGTTACGAGCCAGGCTGCAATCAGTGTGATGTAAAATGATCCCATGCTCAAGTTCAAGTTTTCTTCCTTAGCTTTCCTTCTTTTCCTAGTGACCAAGTGCATTCCTAAAGGGAAAGGGAAATCAGTCTGCCCCATGCACTGTCAGTTCTAGTACAGCCAGTATGTGTAACAGGATGGGTGTTTTTCTGGGAGCAATAAAAACTGTATGAGATTGCAAAAGGTTTATGTATGTTTTATAGCAGGAGCAACCATTGGAGCAAAACTACATTGTTTTCCTCTTTCATGTTCCCTTTCTGCTTTCAGACTACATTGCTGTGAAGTCAGGCAGGAGGTTCTTCAGATTCACAACATGACTCAGGGAAAAAAAAATAGCAGTAATGTTATGTATTTATGCAGTGGCATTAAGCAGGTTGTAAATGTTATAAATCAAACAAATAGGAGGTTAGGTATGTTAATGCAGAATGTTTCCCATACAGATCCTCCAAAGAAGCAGGAAACTCAAGGTGTAAAATATCTGGTGGAATTCACTAAAGTCAAAGGCTGGTGTTTGCCAGGTTTCCCTCGGTGGGTTCCACAGCTCACTCACTCCATCTTATTTCCAGGACAACAGGATTTTCAGCAATCATAGAACAGCTCAGATTGGAAAAGACCTCTAGGATCACCAAGTCCAACTGCTAACCCAGCACTGCCATGAAATGTAAAATTGCACTCTGAAAATGCTCAGTGACATGCCCAGAGATGGCACAAAGTGATTCAGATAGAGTTATGCAAGTTCCATGTCACTGCCATTATGGATGAGTGGTGGAAAAGCAAAAAAGTTTAATCCCACTGAATGTGTTGGTTGTGTGTTTGGTTTGGCTTCTTGCTGGAAACATTGCTAGGGACAACTGACATGTTTTTTCCAAGGAATAGGGAAATGATTTGCAAAATGCTGGGGCTGCCCATGCTGTGTGCATATTTTTTTCTCTAAGTAGATATTGTGGATCTCTCAGATTTGAAAATTCAAGGTGTTGCTGATAAGTGCAGCCAAGTTTTGATAGCAGGCAGTTTTTCAGTTCCCAGTTCTTCTGGAAGATTGGTAGGCTTTTGGTGCTGAGAAATCTGTCAACTGCTTCTTCTCTGTTTCCTGAAGCCTGGATTGACTCCTGTCCTCCCTAAAGGTAGGGTCAATTTTATTGCCTTTGAAAGGAAAAAAATCACCATTTTAAATTTGGGAAGAGGCAGGCTGCACCATTGGCTCGAAGGATTGATGTAATGTAAATAAATCCCCATGGGAAGCTGTAAATATTACTCTGTTCTACGTTGGTTTGTCCACAGACAGCCTCTCACAGAAGGGATGTTTTTCCTATCACTAAAGTCACCTGGCATGGAAAATTAAAAGCCAAACTAAACTTGAGGCCTTTCCCTATCCCTGAAACAAACATTGTAATAATTTACCTTGCCTTTAGTATCCTAATAGTTGCAGTTCAGTTTAAATGCTAATTAGCATCAAAGTACTAACTAATATTGGCATTTTCCATCAAAGAGGCTAAAACATAATGGGTTCCTGCAAGTCAGTGTTGAATTCTATGGAAAACTGAGACTCTGCAGTAGCTGGTCATCTTCTGTGACAAAACTAGGTAAAAAATAAATCCATAAAACACTAGCATGCCCATTTTTCTTGTACAAATTCCAAGGAGTTCAATGACACCCAAACCACTCTGTTATTCTGTTCTGTTCTGGGATACTTTGAATATGTGCAGTGTTGAATTTGTGTTCTGATGCTTTGATAGTTTCAGGTTCATCCTGTGCTGGCTCTGCTCCTATGTGTTTTTTTACAGCAGTAAATCACTCTTCAGGACTGTAAAATAAACATTAAGAGGTCAGTTCATTTATAGTTTGCCCTTTTGGAAATATTCTTACACAGGTCCATTACTTTGCTGTATTATGGAATAAGATCCTTAGCAACTCCCCATCATAACCTTGGATTTAGCATTGTTTGTCCTTCCAGCTTCCTCTGGGACTTACTTTTTCCTGAAAAAGAGAAATATTCCCTTTAGGCAACTGAACAAAATCTTTGGGTCCATGGAGGGGTGGATACAAATCCACTCTACAGCCAGTTGTGGCATCAAAATTTGCCTGCTATGGAAAGTATCTTCAACTTCTGATAAACTTGGAGAATTGTTCCATTCCCAGAGCAGCCCTGGAGCCTATGACATCTGGGTTTCCGTTTCATAGCTCTGAAACCCAGCTGACACTACCAGGAGCAGAATGCTGTTTGTGGACCTGAAAACCTGTACTTCGACTCTGCTTGTTCCAGGGGAAACTCGTTTGTAAATAATAAATAAAATAATTCATTTCACTTCAGTGTTTCTACTGTCGAAACTACAAAAATCACTGACTGAATTGGCCTTGCCTGTATTTCAGATTTCCCAATCTCATCCATTTGGGATAGTCCCAGGAACTTGGGTGTCACTGAAATGAAAGTTTTTAGCAGTTTCTTGTCCTGACCTCTTCATTTCCTAAATATTTTATTTTCTCACTCTCTACAGTTGGGGTTTTGTTTTATCACTGCGTTTTCTTGGGTGTTTCCTGGAAATATGAGCCAAGCTGAAACTGTGGGGCTGTTGCTCCTGGAATTTTTCAGTGCAGACCTCTGATTCTCTTTTGGCACCCTCATATTTCCTGCCAGTATAGGACTGTTCTTGTTATGCACAAACACTTGTATTTGCAGGAAATGCATGGAATGCAGAGAAATAACACATTTTTTTGTTTGTTTTCAGTCATTTCACACCCAGAAATTTATTTTGACACAGAGTGATTTTGCTCTTTCTTTACGTTACCTTGGAAAAACAAGTCATTAAATGATCATTTGGCTTAACCTCCTGCTGGAGCTGGCAGAGGTTGCCAAGGTGTCTCCAGGAGATGGCTGGTGACATTTTGAAGCTGGCACATGTGGGAGCTGAGTTTCAGAGGGCACAGGGCCCTGTGAGCAGCTGCAACTTTGCTCTTTTAGGCTGCCTTTTACTTGCTTGAATAACTGTGGTTTTGATGAAACCGAGGAAAGCAGTGGTGAAGGGAATTAGATGTAACGACTGTAAAAAGAAGTGAAGGAGAAAGGGGAAGTCCATGGCCTCAGTGTAACTTATCTTTGACAAGCTGATCTGTTATTTCTCACTGATGGAAAGGTTAAATCCATTAGCTGGTGCTCTTCCACTGAGGACAGGGAGCTGACAAGGCATGAAGGGCTTGGGCCAGCAAGACCACCAAGTACTTGATCTTTGAATGCATGGCTTTTTTTGTCAGCAGCAGAGACAACTTGACTTTCATATGTTCCCCCTACGTGTGAGGAAGTGAACATAAATTAATAGCTACAGTAATTTCCTCTGGGTAAATCTGTCTAAATGATCCGAAATACCAGGATGCTGAAAGGCTAATGGCTTCCCTGCCTGACATGATGAGCATCTACAGCTGTTTGTGGAGCCAAAGGCAGGTCTGGGTGCTTGCTGTCTTTCAAAATCAGGTCACAGCACCAATCACGTCTTTCTACACAAAATTCCCTTGATTTCAGTAAAATTTACATGAACTGGATGACAGCCTGATGTACTGATGCAGTTTCTGACTTTCTAAATATTGCAAGGCTTGGAAATGACTGCTCTGTTTGCCTTCTGAGAGATGTGAGACTACAGGTGGAGTGTTTTTATCCCCAGCTGTTGAATGTGTCACTGTTTTGCACATTTTTCTATGTAAGTCTGTAGTCAGATACTCAAAGCAACAAATCAGTAAATCTGGGGGACTTGCTGCCCACTAATGCTTATACACATCCAGCCTTGTCCAGCAACAAATAAAACAGATTAGCCATAAAGTTCTAATTGTACACTTAATACATGGATATTTAAATTAATGAGTTTACCTACCCCTTTAGTGAGGTGTGTAAGCATGTGTGAGTTCTTCCACCACTGCAGTGAGAAGGAAAACAGGTTCCTGTGATCTTCTAACCCTTGTAATCCACTCTTGCTCAGTAATTTGCTACCAACCACTGTGGCCTGGGTTGTCAGTTCAAATGAAGGACAAAAGAAAAATCAAGAGAGAAAAAAAATGTCTGTTTCATGTCCTTTCTTTTTGCCCTGGGTCTCTGTGACGTGGCACCCATCAGACAGTAATCACATATATTTCACTTTTTGAAATTGATTTGCAGTTTGCAAGAGGCTGAGAAGCAATAAAGTCTAAGCTTACCTAACACCTGGTAGCATTAACTACAGTTCAGAAGCTTCCAACTAATATAAGAGGGGACATAATTTGGATTTAGCAAGAAGCAGGATTTATGAATTCTTCATTCACTGTGACTAACTCATACCCTTGGGAAAGTTTCTCCATCTCTATTTTACTGGATCCATGTGGAAAATGAACTTGGCACTGAAGATATTTATGAACTTTGGAAATTCTATGCAAATAAACCCAAGTAGTCAATGATTGGTAAATACATTTAACCTTAAAAAAAAATAATTTATCTGCTCTTGTTTACCAAAGGCTGCCGAGATGTCCCTGAGGTGCTGGTTGGTGAATGCTGACTAGAAGAGGGAAGTGCTTTGCTTTGTTTACAAAGTAGAGATGATATTCCTGCATAATAAAAGCTGGTTTTAGCAGGGAGCATCTCTTCCCATTATTTAGCAGTCTCCTCTTTCGGCAGACACAAGTTCCATAAAGATCATGTTCAGCCTGACAGCAGAGAGCTCTCATAGGTTTGATGAACTCCATCTTTAAACAACAAAATTCAATAAACTCTAATTTTTAAAAATGTGGAGTCTATGTAATCCCCACTTTGTATAATTCAGCTCTGTCAAAATCTTGTTGTGTATCTTTCAAGCAAACATCAGCCTTGGCAAATGGGTATTTATGACTGTGGGTGGTTAAATGTGGCATATTCCTGATCCTGAGGAGTAAGTTTTGAGACAGAAAACCTCAACATGAAAAGAAAAAACGTTAGTAGATATTCCTGTTGGCAGGAAAAAGAGAACATCTGCTCAAGTCACTAGTGGTTTGTTGCCTGAGTTAGCAGCAGGACAGCCTACAGCTAATTAGCTATGGCTTGATAAGAGAACAGGAGTGCAGTGGATAGAAATGTTTGTCATCTGAAGTTGCTTGAAATCCCTCTAAAAGCGTTAAAAACATGACACTGGACATTCCTTTTAAATTCTTTCCTTGGTATCTTCAGAAATGGCTGCAATGACTGCTTAGCTATGAGTGCAGACCCCTGCTGAAACCTCTGTGCATGAAATGTCCTCATTTGATCTGGTTTTCATTAAAGCATTTTGGTAAGCACTTGTCCATTCCTACCCAGAAATTTGCACATAAGCACATGCAAAGCACTGAGCACATGTCCCAAACTCCACTTTAAACACAGATCCTTCCACATATACTGAGGCAGCACTGATATCAGCCAGAATATGGATTTTGCATTCTTTTAAGGTTTTATTGCAGATCTGGTCTTGAGAGCAGCAGAACCAGGCTGAATTTAGGACCACATGCTCCAAACACCTGTCCTGCTTTTTTCCTAAGGTCACCTTTTTTCCTAAACTCATCTTGAATCTCTCAGATTCAAAAGGGATTTGTCCATTCCAGCACCTTTGAATCTCAGATATCTGTGGATGGCTTTGGTGTATGGGTGAGGTAATTGTGGATGCCAACATAATTAACCTTGCATGTCTGTTATGTTAATTCCTAAGACAGGCCTGCTAATGTTTCAGTCTTTTCCTCAGCTCCCTGCAGTCTAAGCCTATAATTTATATTGTGTAAGATGCTTCATTTTAGCATAGCTCTTTTGAGAGTTAAATGCTGAATTCCCTTGAGAAAGCATATTTTTAGAAATTATAGCTATTTTTATAGGCAGAGAAACTCTATGCATTTGAACAAGGTGAGTAACACTTGTTTTCCACTGTATTTGTGAGTGGCACACACCTCTGATGAATCTTCTTTGGTAATCTGCACTCAGCTTTGTCCTCTGCCAAAAGTGTGGTAAACGAGCTGCTTCTCTGGTTATTTCTGTCTTCCAGTTTCATCACTGCTGTCTTCCAGTTCAATTACTACCCAGATACAGTAAAGAACAGAAGTAAGTTGGGGAGCATTCAGCAAAAGCCAGAGGTACCATATTTAAATGCCAGTTTTCCTCTGCTTTGTTCCATTTTATTGTTCTCATTGATTTCAATTAGTTCAGACAGGAAATCCCATTGATTAGAGGCTTTCAAGGGGATGTGAAGCAGAGGCACAGGAGCACAACATCTGCTGCACACTACAATAATAGTGAGGAGATGATTTAATAACTGCATTTATAGCTGGAGGAGGCTGTGCTGCTGTGGAGGGATGGTTGGGATGGCTGGGGTGCAGCTCTGGCCTGGGCTCAGGAGGGAGCTCCAGGGAAGAGGAGGAGGAGACCCAGCTCTGGATTAAACCACACTCCTCCTCCAGGGCTTCAGATTAAGCAAAATGCCTTTGATACTGGTGTGTGAAATTCTCAGGTTGCTTTACACAAGTTGCAAAGCCAATCCTATTTCTGTGGCTTGTCCCAGGAAAAGGAAGGGCAGTGGAGCAACCAAAGCACTGTGGGCACTGGAGAGGCACCAGTGGTCTGGGGAGTCATGGTGATGTCCAACAGGACAGGCCAAGCTCTTAAAATAAACAATTGTGTCACCGTGTCATCATGCTTGTAACCTGAGGAAGAAATAAATTAACCATGGAAATCAGAAGAGCCAAATCACATAACCATCAGAAGAAAAAGGAAAGGCACCCAAACTTTCAGTACAGGAAATTGAGATCATTTATTGTTTAATTTTTGCTGCATTATAGTAACAATTTTTGCTTTTATACTAATTTGTAGAACTTTTTTCTTCAACGGGAATGAGGTAAGGAGGGGAAGTTAGGGAAGCTTTTCATTCTCTTTTTTTAAATAGCAAGAAACTTGCAGCAAATTACTCCGTGGTATTTTATCTGTAATGGGAAAGGAACAGATTTCTTTCCTTGTCAATCGTTAATTTAAAAAAATATTTTATCTTGGAGAGCAAGGAACCTAGTAAAAATTGACACAAAGTTTTTTATATTTAAATGCCTTATTATCTTAAAGGCCATAATAATCTTACATCAGGAGACGTTCATGTGTTTAACACCTCTTCCAGATCTGTGTCTAACTGGTGCTTTTAATGACCTCTATTATTCTTGAAGAACATAAAGAACTGCTGGAGGAATCTATTCCCAGACACAGGGAAAAAAATGTCTGCATTAATTTAACTTTATACTGGTTTAAGCTTAATAAACTGGCTTATTAAGGCCAACAGAAAAACCATGTCTGAATAGAAGGGGGAAAATAATTACTGACAAAGTATGGAAGCAAAGTACAATAATGGGATAAAGATATCAAATAATCCCTCCTTAAAAGAGTTTAGGAACTCAGAGAGTATTGAACAGAGCATAAAAATGGATTGGGAATTCAGTGGTGAAGGTTGTATGGGCCTTAAGAGTGAGAGGGTTGAGACCTTGTCTTATAAGCAAAAGCATTATTCAAAATTATTTGAAAGATTTAATTTGGCCATGAGAGTACTTTTAATGGGGTTCAAAAAAAGGTGCAAAAAATGCTAGGTAAAATTCACAGCTAATTTATACAACTAGACCTTGTGTAAGATCTCAGAAGTTTGGAAACTTATGAAATGCCAAGGAATATGTCGGTGGTATTTTCTTTTTAACAAAATATTTAACATTTTAATCTGTTGTACAAGAAATCCGAATTTGGAGTCAGGCACATCACTGCTTAGTCGTACCTCAATTTCTTGTCATTCAGCTGATGCAGGGTCTGTTTGACAGTTTTAAAAATCTTATAATAAGCCTAATGCTGGAACTCGCATTCAAAATTACCAGAATGTACTGAAACCAGGTCATTAATCTGTAACAATGAGAGGTTAAAAAGTCCTTGAGACTTCCTTTGCTATGTATAAGAACCATGGGTTTCATCCCACCTGCCCCTCTCAGACTACAAAGTGTTCATTCTCCAGGCTGGCATAATTAATAATCAACTGTACCCATGGTAGGAAGTTCCCTGGAGCTGCACAGTTGTGTAATTCTTATGAAATATGGAGATTTGCTCTTGCTCCACCTCCTTTTTCTAAAGGATGAAATGTCACAGACAAAATTTCCTAATACCATGTCCAAATTTTCCAAGTTTTTCAGGCAACTGGTTGTAGTTGGGGGTGGCTGCTTTGCCCTGGTTTTCTTCTCTCAAGAAGCTCCTGAGGGTCACCAGAATGTTTTTTAAAAGGACTAAACCTAAGCATCTGGAAGCTAAAATTTTATTTAATAATAAATAAAGCTTTGGCAGGACTTAACAAGGAAAAGTTTTAGACATAACAGTCAAAATTTAGGAGAAGTAAATTTATGCTTCCAGCTGTATTTAGAATTTACTTGAAGGATGCTGAGTTTCTCTTGCATCTCAGGCATGGCAAAGATAATGTGCTGTTTAGTTTGGTCATACTTTGAGGCTATTCATGTGGAATTTGATGAATTAGATGTCAATAAAAATATTTTTTGTTTCCACT
Source organism: Cinclus cinclus (assembly GCF_963662255.1). Classification (NCBI taxonomy): domain Eukaryota; kingdom Metazoa; phylum Chordata; class Aves; order Passeriformes; family Cinclidae; genus Cinclus; species Cinclus cinclus. Next base: position 8,514,289 of record NC_085051.1, on the reverse strand, counting down.
TTTTGTACACTGGCTGCAATACACTGGTCATTGGCTACAATATTGAGTTTGGAAATAAAGCATAAAAAATAATGAAAAACTGTTGTTTTGCATGGGTTTCTTCCCCCCCTCTTTTGTTGCTGTTCACTGTTTGCAAGTTTTTAATTGTAAAAGATGCTGTAGATTACATTTTTCTCCTTACCACTGCTGTCCTATTTTCCCTGTGATATCCCCAGGGGATCTAACATGAGTTTAAGTAAGTCCATTTTTTTCTCGACTGACAGAGCAAATGTTCAGATGCTTTAAAATTTAAAGAGCAAAATGCAGGCATGGGTAAATTAGCTCAGAAGAGGTAGGAAATTCCCATCCAAGCCAAATAATCTTCTTTTGGTTTGTTTGCTTGCTTAATTCTCCTTGGTTTTGTTTGCTTTTAATTTCCCATAAGGATGTTGCATTTTGAGAGCTTGGAATTCCCAACGTCCTTGACTGTATCTAAAATCTCCATGTTTCACCAGGGACTTGCAACCAGAAGGGAGAATGATGTGTGAACTTTGCCAGTGAATACACCTATGTGCACAGGTCCTCTCGCATGAAAATTATTTTCATGGCCGAATGTTCATTAATATTCATGGAGTAACATAGCTGCTCTGTATATATTAAAGAATATTCCCCCTTTCAAGGACATTTCTTATTTGAAAAAGAGCTGCCATAGTAAAAAAGTTTGGTAGCTGTACAAAGCAGTTCAGGGAGTTACTGAAGGTATTTGTGTGCGTTTTCTGTTCTATGCAGTTTGAGGCTTATCTGGAAAAAAAATGTAGCGAGGGTCATTGTGCCTATGGGTTGACACTTTCAAGCAGTCTGAAATCCATATTCCTGTACGGAGTAACTTGAGATTTGCTCTAAATGGCATTATTGATTCAAAGTTCGAGTCCTTTGAGGATAAGAAGAGTCCAAGATGTTTCGAGGATGACATTTTGCCGTCGTCTTAACTTTGTGGCATCCAGCAAGGACTCGGACCGCGGTTCTCACGTCCCCCAGTCCTTCCAGTGCCTGGGCAGAGATCCTGCCCGTGCCGTGACAGCCTGCGGTGCTTTTGGCTGCCCAGCCGAGCAGGTGGAAGCAGGTGCGGGACTGGGAAGATGTGGGGAGGCAGCAGCGGCGGCGCAGTCGGAGCGTGCGGGATCAGCACATCCCTGCCCTCATCTCCAAGCCGGGATTGCCCCCGGCTCCACATCCGTGCCCTCCGCACGCTTGTGTTGAGCCTGGCGCCCTCCATGCCTCGGGAAACCGGCGTGTCGGGAGAAGTTCCTGCCGGAGCCGCTCGTCCTCAGCGGCCGCCGCAGCGGCAGCAGAGCCTTTGGACAGCCGCCCCGTGCCGGGATGCGCGGGACGCTCCCGCCCCAGCTGAGCGTGCTCGGGCTGGCCCCGGGGCAGCAGGACTGAAAAAACAAACCCCAAGAAATGGAGCGTGCGGGGAGCGGCGCCGGCTGAGGGCCGGGTCCCGCGCAGGTACCCCCGGCCCGCGGCGCTGAGGGGCACGGCCGGGGCGGGGAGGGGCCGCTGAGGGCGGCGGGCGCAGGGGGCGGCCCGGGCGGCGAGGCGGGCGCTGCCAGGGCGAGCCGGGGGGCGGCTCCCCGGACCGGCCCCCCGGGAAACGCGGCCCCGGCGAGCCGGAGGAGACGGCGGCGGCAGCCGGTGCCGGGGGCATCGCGGCGCTGCCCCGTCCGAGGGACCGGCGCTGTGCCCCCCCCTTGCAGGTGAACCGGGGCGTGAGGGGAGGGGCGGTGGCCGCGGGACCCCTGAAGGGCTCCCCTGAGCTCGGCTCGGAGTTTCGGAGGAGCGGCCGCAGCCCCGCGGCTGATGCGGGAGGTCCGGCTGCTCCTTCCAGGGCAGCGGCACCTCCTGCCCCGGCTGCCGGGTGGGGATGGGCAGGTGGAGATGTGAGGATGGGGAGGTGGCAGTGAGGGGATGGGGAGGTGAATACCAGGGGATGGGGAAGTGGATACCAGGGGATGGGGCAGGTGGATACGAGGGGATGGGCAGATGGAGACGAGGGGATGGGGAAGTGGATACGAGGGGATGGGCAGGTGGATACGAGGGGATGGGCAGGTGGATACGAGGGGATGGGCAGGTGGATACGAGGGGATGGGGAAGTGGATACGAGGGGATGGGCAGGTGGATACGAGGGGATGGGGAAGTGGATACGAGGGGATGGGGAAGTGGATACGAGGGGATGGGCAGGTGGATACGAGGGGATGGGGAAGTGGATACGAGGGGATGGGCAGGTGGATACGAGGGGATGGGGAAGTGGATACGAGGGGATGGGCAGGTGGATACGAGGGGATGGGCAGGTGGATACGAGGGGATGGGGAAGTGGATACGAGGGGATGGGGAAGTGGATACGAGGGGATGGGCAGGTGGATACGCGGGGATGGGCAGGTGGATACGAGGGGAGCAGGGCGCAGTGAGGCTGGACGAGCCGGTGCAGGTGGACCCGGCGCTCACGGTGGGGCGGGCGGGAAGGCTGAGGGGGGCACAAGGGCGTCCTGGCTTCTTTGCACTGAGGGGAGAGGGCAGGAAATGAGTGAGGATGTGAGGAAGGACAAATCCTCGCTCAAACGCAGAGCGAGCTCCCACGAGCGGCAAGGTGAGTTAGGAGATGGGAATATCAGTGTGGATAGTGGGAAAGTGCTTCCTAAGGGCACTTTAAAAACAGTAAAAGCAGGATGAAATTGAATCATGCCTTGCTCTTTAACACAGAAGTCACACAGCCTCCCTGCAAGTGACTGGGTGCACCGGTGAATGGATTACTCTCCTGAAAGCTTTTTTTTGCCTTTTTTCCATCTTCCCTTCCTACTGTAATCTTGGCTCTGTTTAAATCCTTTCAGAATAACCTGCCTTGTTGAAGGGACTCTCTGTCAGGGGAGGGAGAAAAATGTCTTTGCAAACAAACGCTATCTTTGTTTAAAGCTATTTGTGGATCAAGGTTGTGACTTAACTGTGAAAGAGAATGACTGTCCCTTGCTTACATTAAAAACACAGTAACACATTAAAACAATCCGAGTCTGGGGAGGTAACTGGGCTGAAATGCAATTCAGCATAGTGAGACCTTAATGCAGGTTTTACAGTACCTCAACTCTCTGGTGAATAAATAGGTAATTAGTGATGAGGCTTTTCTTTTTCTGTGTTATTTAAATAAATTCTTCAGAGTAGAGGTGGTAATTGATAGCATTTTTAATCTCTCCCGCTTTCTTCCTGAGGCCTGTAGGTATGATCTTTAAAGTCCTTTTCAATGCAGACCATTCTATAACTGTGATGCACAGGTTTGGATGGTAAATCAGAGAGAAAAGGGTAAAATATGGATCCACCCTTTCCAAGTTCCTGTGCTGTTTAAAAGTTGCAGCTACACTCAGTGAGCTGGAAGTACCTGCTGATAAATGTTTGGATTTGTTGCTGGATGCCACCACTTGTTCCCAGTCCCAAATTTGATGGCCCGTATGATTTTACATCTAGCAGATATAAGCACTTACATATATCAGGTATTTGCAGTAATTTTGTGCAGGCGGGTACAGAAACTCCAAACTACACAGCAGCTTTGGCGTTTCTTCTCTAGCCATGGTGCATTGGCATAGAGGGATTAAAGTTGCAAAAAGTAGCAGCTGAATTCAGGTAGGGAGGCTTGAACCCTGGCCAAAAGAAGTGATACTTCTTCACACCTTTTCTAGATGTCCTGCTGTAAACTAGAATTAAGAGCAGGAGAAAATACATCTGAGAGAGGGGTCCTGCAGCTTTAGGAAGTGTCTGTCAGAGGAAGAAGGCTGGGAATTGTGGTGTCTTTTTCCCCAGCCCGGCCAGGAGTGCTCCAAAGAAAGTGAATTATGCAAGAGACTCCACTGGCTCGATCAAATGTCTGTGTTCAGTTTCATTGTCAGGCTTGAGTTTCAGGGCTCCTGAGGCTGGCCTGTTCTGCTGGGGGCTGGAGGAGTGTTCCCAGTGTAAGACAACTGTGAGTTGCCAGACAAGCCCCTCAGAGCCCCAGTGTGACGTAGGTCTTCCCATCAAACTAGTTTTCCATTAATTAAAAAAGTAGGCACCCTAGATAGCGTGAACTCCTTGGCGAGGATAATGGAGAAAAGTTATTTATCTTCAGCTTTTTAATACTTTCCTTTTTGTAACCTTTGCTTATTTCATCTGTGTTAGTTATTCATGTCTCTGGCAGACCTGAAACAGCTTTGCTGAGACCTACAGGAGGATCACTGCTCTATTTTCTAACTTCTCAATCTTGTCCTAATCAAAAATGGAAATACACGCATAATGATTTGCATGTCATTAGCTTCCCAAAAAACACCCTCATGCTAAAATCAGTGTTTTTTGAAACCAAATTTTCCTGCCTGCCTGAGAAGTTACACCTGAAATTCACCAAACATGAATTCTGAGAACATAAACTGCCTTCAGCACTGCTGTTTGCTTTCTGCTTTATTTTTTTGTTTTCCATTCCATCCAGGGGAGAAAAATAAATTAAAAAATATGTGGATAGTGATTTTTTCTAATCAGTTTCTTTCTTCAGTCTTCATACTTCAACAGAAAGCTTCAATATTAAAAATGAACAAAGTTGGCATGGTGTACACTCACTGTACACTCCTTTTGCCACCACTGAACTCATTGTGATAATTTATGAACAGAGCATCTAACGCATTCCAGAAATTCCAGGGAGGTGTGTACGGGAGCTTGCAGATTTCGAGGAATACAGGGAAACCGGGAAACAACAGTGTCCCTTTGAGCTAGGCTGGCAGTGTAGCTGCCCCTGGATTTCGGTGTCCCGGCACAGAGCTTTGTGTGTGAGCTGAAGGATCCGGCTGGGAGTGTCTGTGTGGAGCAATCAGCAGCTCGGGATACGGCACGGGCGCCTGGCCAGCAGTTTACAGGAGTGTGTTTTTGCCTGGTGCCAGGGATGCCGGGGATGAGAATTCCCGGCCTCTGGCGCGGCTGCGGAGGTGACTGCGGAGGTGTCCCTGCCACCTCAGAGAGGCTGAGTGCGCGTGTTTGACGGAGGAGTCGCTGCTCGTTGAAGGATGAGCAGATGAGGTCGAATTCCCGTTGAAAACCCAGGGCCTGGAATGTGCCTTTGCTATGCATGGCTTGCCCAGAACTCGGGGCTTGTTTTAATAGGCTGCCTTCAAGTCAGTGAGTCTGGGAGCCAGCACAGGGTTACCCTGGATCACATGCCAGAGCGTGTAAGGGCTCTCCCTGTCTGGAAAAGCTTTGGAAACAGGATTAACAGCAGTGCTGCAAACCCCGTGTGCTGCTGGCTTTATTACGCTGTGGTTACAAACACAAAATCCCTTGGGAGCAAACAGAAAGTGCCACTGCTGTTCAGTGTAGCAGCTTTAACATGTCCCTTCTTTCCGGATGGGGTGGGGGTGAACAGTGTGCAGCAGTTCTGTTGATACAAATAAAAGGTCTAAATAGCAAGATAAAACGTATGGCAAACTGCAGATCAGCTTGAAGATCCAGTGATATTTGAAAAAGCATTTTGGTTTCTCTGCTAGGACACAAGCAGCTATCTGATGCCTGGGATAGATTTCACACTCAACACTGCTTCTAATGAATTTTTGTGTTAAAAGTCAAAGGTGTATTATCTCCCACTTAGAAAAAAACCCCGAACAAACAATTTTTTTCAGCAACCAGTCAGGTCACTTGTGGGAGGGCGGATTTTAAAACAATAGAAGTAGTGCTGAAGGCAATCTCACCCCTGATAAATTGCAGCTGTGCTAATTACCAAAGAGTGGGAACAGCCTTGCCCCTTAAAAGGTCAGAGTGAGGATGGGCGTTATAAAGGAGTGGGTTAGCTGGGTGAGGGTTGGCGGCTGCTGGCCCTGCTGTCAGGGGAGCGGGCCAGGTGGCTGTGCGAGGCACTGAAAGGCTAAGGTGCTGTATGGGGGACAGAGGATCAGCTGCTTGTGCTAGGGACTGGAAGAGTTTGTTGGTCCTGCAGAAGGAAGAGAGAAAAAGTCTGTGCTGTGTGGAGCTGCCTGTGGGAAGCTCACGGAGAGAAAGGTATGAAAGTTTTTAAGATACTAAGGGACTGATGCTTGTGTCAGTCGTGAGTCTGCCATCAGGCACTGTGGTGAGAAGAAGCAGGAGAGGGCAGTGTACCTGTGTTCACTCCTTAGCATGGATTCTCCTGCTGTAGCATGTGAGTAATGTGCTTTGTGCTCGGGGCACTGGGAGCACCCAGGAGGATCCTGGTAGCTGTGCATGGTTGAGCAATGGGGTGCTGAGCTGTGCAGTCAGCGTTGTGCTAGCACCACCTCACAGGCACCAGAGACTGTGACTGCCTCCACAGTTCAGAAAAATAGGCCAGTGGTTCTGCTCCCTCCCCAGGGCCAGAAGGCACAGCTCCCTCCCACGTGCTGAGCTCCCCTCTCTCCTAAACAGAGTGGGACTGACCAGGCTGGCTGTGTCCAGAAGAAGGGTGGGACTGACCAGGCTGGCTGTCAGAAATGGAACATTTATGTTCCTGTATTTGGATCTTAAGTATCACTGATCTGGGTTTTCGTAGCACTATTAAACTTCACCTCGTGCATCAGCTCATCGCTGCAATTTCAGACTCAGTGCACGAGTGCTTTTGTTTAATTAAACTTTACTGACAAAATATCAGCAGTGACAACAGGAGAAAATTGTAATGAGAGTGCAGTTGGAAATACACTTCTGGGACTAGCATCCTGTCAATTACAAACAGGTAATGCTTACTCTGAGTAAATTTTGAAAGTGAGCCTCAGAAAACCAGTTAGTAAAACTCTGACGTTGTGAAACCAGCATTTTAAGTTTTAAATTTCAAGTTCTATCACCAGAGTGTAACAGATTATACATTCAATGGGCCTTAATCTGATGTTTTATCAAGATATCCCTCCTTTAACTTGCACTATTGCTTCAATATAAATATTTAAAATCATCCAGGCATTCCACTGTAATGAATTTTACCTGGGGATGTGAGAAGAGATTGTGCAACTCTTGCGTAGTTTGGATTCTGCAGGTGATACTTTTGCATTGCTGTGTCTGGTAGGGAGATCTGTTCCTGGATAATTTCTCATAGCTGGTGGTAGCACTTGGCAAGAAGCCCAACCAGAGTACTGAGGGAAAAATGTAGGGGAGGAAAAGGAAGAAAGAGGGCAGATATTAAAGAAAAGTAGAAGTAGAGATGGAGAGAAATGACCAAGAGTTATTCATAAGAGGGGAGGAAGTGTTTGCAGTGGAAAAGGCAGTAAGTGTTAGAAAACGTCCTTAAAATGCCACGTATTTAATCCTGCTGGTAAAAGAATCTGTTTCCAGTGGAAAACTGATGTTTGTGTTTCCCAGCCATGCAACAAACATAAAATGCTTTCCCAAATTTAGCTTTATTCCAAATACAGCCTTTTGGCTTCCTGCATTTGTGATTGAACTGGTGCACTCTTTTTTTCATTAAGCTGTAGAAGTTGCAGTTAGTCAATTTTGCCCCTGAAAATCTCTGATGTTGCCTTAGGTGTAAAAGATTCTCCCCCTCTTGGGAAATGCTTTTAACATCTTGTCTCAGTATTTTTTTTTTTTTTACTAAGAAAGCTGGACCTACGTCTTGGTAGCTTGAAGTGTCACTGATGGTGTATTTATACATGAGCTCCAACCTAATTTTTAACCAAAATCTCAATTAAACAAGGCATGCGATGAAATAATTTGAAATAAGACTCTTCTGGGTACAAGGAGAAGCTTTAGTGATGAGAAAAGCCTGAGCACAGATCCCATGAAACCAATATTAAATGAGGGCTGATGGCAGAAACTGTGATGTGCAGTGGCCTGGTAGTGAATTATGTTGATATTCCTCATGTATTTTGAAAGCAGCTTTACCAGGGAAGGAGAGTGATGTGAATAGGGTGTGTCACTGGGAACCATGCTGAGTTTTGGTTAAGTCACATTTTGATTAAAATTGATGTGTACCAATGCTTTTCCATCTCCCTGCTGTTTTCAAATGTTTTACTGTCACACATGAAGATGTTTTGCAGTTGATCAAAATCCAGTGCACAGAGTTCTTCCACCACAGAACATTCCCACTGCCACACTGCAGATTGGGAAAAATGGGGACATCTGGACCTACTGGTCACCTCCTCTCTGGATCTGATTGAAAATGAAGTGTATTAAAACCTGTGCCACTTGCCAGCCTCTGGATTACTCCCAGGGCACATCCTTACAGCTTAGATTTTTCCAGAAAGAGTAAATTTTAACCAGCAGGTGAGTGGCCTGTGGAAATCTTCCAGCAGGTCTTTCAGACCAGCTGTTTTCCTCTTGGAGCCACCCCAGAGCATGTCATTGCTGGAGCAAGCTCAGCAATCTGGCCCCTTGATTTAGCCTGGCATGTGTTGATGTCTGTGGCCATTGCTGCTGACAGCAGAGTCTGAAGTGCACTGTGAAGGTCCCTGGCTGTGTGAAAACATCCTGGCTTCTCAAAGGATCTCTATCCAATGAGACAACATCCTCGTAGGACAAGACTGGGTGTAGCACATTGCTATGAGTTTTGTTTCTGTGCATTACTTTAATGATGCTGCTACCAGTGCAGGGGACTGGACAATTTCTGTATTCTCCAGGAAATATTGGGATAGGGTTTTCTGAAGCATGCTACAGCCTGAAAAACATAAATCGGATGATACCCCTTCCTACTGCTGCTGCTCACCTTTGTTACCCTCTTGGGGCAGACCTTGCAAAGATGAAAAGTTTCAAGTGGAATGGCAATTTTTTGGTGGAGAGGCTTATCTCTCTGTCTGCTGCAGGTTATAAGGATGTAATTCTTACTAGGACAAGCAGGGTGTGCCAGCTGTGGGTTCCTGAGGGAAGAAATGGAGCTGTGCTTCTTGCCATCAATATCTCTCTGAAATGGGCCTGGAAGCTACTTGGGAAGTCAGCAGTTCACCGAAATGTAATGCTTTCCTTGCTTTTTTGCTTCCAGCCCTGCTCCATCCCCTTGGATCCATTCTCTCCCCGCTGGAAGGCATCATCCCACCAGGACAGAGGAGCAGGAACACCTTCGGAGCCGCTCTGCTCGTGGGTACAGAGGTGAGGTCACGGGGGGAAAAGCCATTTCAGGGTCAGCATTGCACATTCCTCCTGGCCTTTCACCCCACAGGACTTGTCTCACACCTGTGGATGCTGGTTTTTCCATGTTTTCTGCAAAACTAAATGAGCTCACCATTTTTTGTGCATTAGAGAGGGCAAACATGCACCACTTTGGCATCAGCATAGCGTTTACCTGATAGTAAAGATCACTCTAAATGAATATTTGAAAATGTTATTGTGGAGCAGCTTAACTTCTGGCAAATTTTGCTTTTGTTCCTCTGGCCTTTGCACTTGTACAGTCAGGTCTGAAAATGTGTCACTGTGAATGCCACTTTGCCTGTCAGTCAAGGAAACTGAATGTGCAGGAGAAAGCCAAGTGAAATTTTTACAATTCAGAACACAGGGAAAACATTTGAGGAACCAAAGTGTTTATTTTTCCTACTTGGAGGTCCTCAGCTGCTGTTAGCAGCTGTGCTGAACTTGGTTATTTATGCCAATATTCAGACTTCAAAACTGCAAGTGTTAATGCAGAGAGCTGCCCTTAAATACCACATTGAAGAAAATGTGTCAAGGTCCCTAAAAGACTCATAACCACAAAAACACAGTCCAAGGCAGTGTTTTGCTCCCCTCCCCCCCCCATGATATCCCAATATCACTGTATTCCCTGTTTTCCTTCTGAAGAGAGTGGTGTTTCCCACCCAGCTGTGTGATGTCAGTGCAGTGCCTGATATCCCTTGGAGCTGGATCTTGTGGCTCTGTTTCTTTGTTTTCTGGGGGATTATATTTTTTATCCCAAATTTCTGTATATCAAAGTGCTGGTGACTGGTGGCTTTTGCACTTCCCCTCCCATAGAGGGTATGATCTTCATTTTTAATGAGTTCCCGAAATAAACACCTTCTTATGTTTCAAAGCACAAAAGAGGAAAAGGAACCTTTTTCAAAGTTCAACTGAAAACTGAAACATTTCCTTGAAATTTTCTCTCCTGTGGTAATCCACCTGTTTGATATGACTTTCTCTTTTGTCAACAAAGCTGGGCTAAAACTTTGAGGCTTATGATGAAACTTTCCTCCCATGAGACTTCAGATTGACAAAGAAGGTATTAAACTCATCAAATTATGTATTGCTCCCTTTTTTGCAGAGCTCCCTTACTTGCCAGACCAGATGGGACAACATACAGTGCAAATTATGCTGAATGCAGAGTTTGGCTCTCAGTAATACCTTTTTAGGAGAAAATGCATATTGGATTTTTTTGGTTTGTTCATGCTTGTGACTTCTCTTCAGAGTGGTGGGCTATTGTGTAGTACAAAATGACATGTGCAGTAGTATATTCATTTAATTGATATTTTTTGACGTGAAGAGTCTATAATTTTTAACCTAAACTGAAAATAATATCCTACTGAGATCTTCAGATATCAACATTTCCTTACTGGTCAGTTGGAAGTGTGTAATAATCCTGTGAAGTTTAACCTAAATAAAAATTTTTCACAATTTATACTCCATATCAGTGTAATTTTTTACCCAAGCCTTGTTCCACACTGTGCAATTGCTGGTTTTGTTTCCTTCCTAGTCCTCAGCGCTTGGCTTCGGCTGAATTGTTTATGGAATTGCTGTTCAGGATTTCAGCTTCTCTCCAGTCTGTCAACTTCTGCTTTGAAAATTACTTTGTCTCTTTTTAAAATTGAAGACCTGCTTGACACCTGCATGGTAGTTTTAGCTTTTCAGTTTGAAATCTGGATTTAATTTTTTTCTTTGTAAACAGTTTGTTCTATTGTAATCTCTCAGTAAGAAACTATTTATGATAAATTTTACTATGGAAAAAAAAAATCTAAGTTAGGCTTTAGTTTGTCATATAGCATAGACATGGACTTTGTCCCAAGGGAAGAAACCCCAACCCATTTTAATTGCTGTTCATAAGGTGCAGTCAATATGAGTGAACATTGTTCTGGTTTTCAAATTTTTTTTTAAGCCTATATTGGGTGAGTACCTGATCCTCAAGGAAAGACTTTCCCAATAGGGCAAATATGCTGCAGCATCATGAAAGTGGTGGATTAATTTGGGAACCATTGTTCATTGAGCTCTGCACTGTGAGAGATGTAAGCTGGAATTCAAAGTTGAAATTTGGGTTTAAAATTTGGTTTAGAACGGATATAGGACATTTTTGCATGGTGGATGTTGTACTGTGTGGGCTTTGCAGAATGTGGCTATAAAGACAAAGCTTTTAATAAGGGTAAGAGTCTTCTTGGAACAATGCAAAGAGAGTCCCACTGCTACTCTCTGAGCAGGGCTGGGATAAGCCCAGACCACTGCACCCGAGTGCTGCTGAGCTGGGGAGTTTCATCCTCAGCCTTGCTCTTCTCTGCTCACTGTGGGGAAAAACCTCAGCAAAGTTGGCAACAAAGCATTGCCAGTGCAGTGGGTGTTGGAAGAAAGAGAAGTAGGTTTTTTTTAAAAAAATTCCACTTTATGAAATGATGTCTCAGTGGATGCCAGGTTGTCAGAGCTTCTAGGAAGTCCAAAAATTGACCTCAGTGCATCATGGGGAAACTTGGTAAGCTCTTGATTGAAAATACTACATCTCAGGTGGGACTGCTACTGGTAGGTGGTGTTCTAATCTGTTCAAAATATTGTTTGCAGGTGGAATGATGGATAATGAGCAGGAATATCCAATTTGGTAATTGTGCTGCTAATAGGTTATTAACAGCTGATCCTGTTTGCACTAAGTGATGATGCTTGTTTCAGGTTGCTTCCTATTGTGTTTAGCAGTATTAATGAGGCACACGAGGTGCTCATGTGATTTGTCCTCTGAAGGATCTCCCAGTTTCTTTGGGGTTGGTAATGCCATCATGTTCATGATGCCAGTAGGAGAAATATAAGGATATGGCTGGTAGGAGCTCTGAGGCGCTCTGGAGATGCAGCCACTCATACCACACAGACAGGAAAAGAGTAGGGCCAGGGCCTGAGTTTCACATATTTATACCATGATTTAATATATTTGACTTTGTTCTTTATTTCTTCCCCGAAATCCCAGTTACTCCTGTGAATGCAACATGGAAAACTGACATTTGCACAATACTCTTTCTGCATTGGGACTAATCAGCTCCATTTCCAGTGATGTGTGTTTGGAATTGGTTTTGCCCAATTCACTTCATGTGTCACTTCATGTTAATCAACTTCCTTTTCAAATTGCCTTTTCCTTGTCCAGTTATCTCTTTCCTGCTGCTCTCTGTTGACAGCTTCTCTCCTCCCTTCAGATTTCTCCCAAACTTTGTTGAAAGTTAAGTTGGAAATGCTCAGAGAGTGATGCAAGTTTTGCTATTTGCTGCAGCTCCACAGACAGCTCCTGGTTCCTTCCCTGTAGGAAATAGGACCCAGAGCTGTTCTTTGGAGGAAGTGCTCATGGGAATCCCCCAGGATAGCTCAGGATGGTGGGGCTGCTCAGATCTTACTCTGGGTTATTGCCAGTAATAGCTTTTGCAGCTATTCTGTGCTCCCTGCTGTTCTTTCTTTCTTTCACATAACCAGGAAGGCATTCTCTGTCACCTGGAGATTAAATAATTGCTTAATGGGAGGCTTATACATCTCTCAGCAAACTGAATGTTTTTGTATTTCACACATACAAATGTGCTCTTTGAAGTTGCAGGGACTTTCTCTCTCTTTTATTTTTTTTTTTTTGTGCACCCTGTAATTGTGTCTCAGGTCAGGGTGCCATGGCACACATTAGTTTTGCTTTGTTCCTGACAGATACACACCTTGTGTTTTCAGGGTGAGGAAGGGAAGGGCTGTTTCTCTCTGAGGTTGCATTTGAATAAAAACACACTGTTTCTCAAGGTAATGATCACTCAGAAGCTGCACCTACCCCATGTATATTGAATATTTGAATTCACTTAGCAGGCTACATAGCCATAGATTGCTTAGGGGTATATTAACATTTATGTTTTCAGCATGGAAGGTCATTTCTCCATATAGCAATCTCCATGTTTGTATAACTGCTCTGTGATAGCTGAGGGTCTTTTTATAGGTGTGTATGACTTCTTCAATACCTTAATTTTGAGGCATAAATTTTCTTAGTATTATATTATTTCATGGTATTTGTGGGGTTAAACAAACGACTTTGTGGCTAACAAAACTAAGTCACAAGGGCAAGACTAACTAACCTGTACCAGGGAAGGGAGCAAACTGAATAGAAGAAACACATGACTGAGGACAGAGAAACACGTATTTGAAAGTGAGAGAAAAATGTGTGCTTTGATTGTAGTTACACTGTGTACTCTAGACGGTGCCAGGTTTGTGCAAATGGGAGACCTTAAATTACATTGATACAATGAGTGGGGATGCAGTGCTAAATAAACACCCTGTGGAAAGAATAGGTGGTGTTCTGTGTAGCAGATCCTTGCTGGAAAATCCATACAAATGAATTGTTGCCTGACAGAACGCTGCTGCAATATGCTATGTCAGCAAGGAGTTTGTATCTGTGGCTCTGTTGATATTGGTAAGTGAACTTTAACTCTCTGGTGATTCAGAGAAGGGAGTGTTCTTCACTCCTCCCCAGAGCTCAAGGCAGCAGACCTTCAATTCAGCACCCAAAGCCAGTCCAACAAACAGCTTCAGTGCAGGGGGAAGGCAGGGCAGGGCTGACACACCGGTGCCAAGCTCGTGTCACAGCACCGGCGATGTCACAGCAGCACGGGTGGCACTCTAAGGGAGATGGTGGGCTCAGTGAGGGGCAGTGGGTGTGACACAGCCGTGTCTCACTGCTGCTCCACTGGAGTCAGCTGGAGCCAAGTGTCCTTAATGTGAAGTGTCAGGAGCTGCCTTCTTGGGGGTTTCTTTTCCAGCTGCTATTCTGTGATAATGAGCATTTCAGTGTGTTTTCAGCAAAAGTAAATAAGTGTTGTATAATTTGCTTGATTGGTGGGGGTTTTATTGGTCCAGCTTGAGGTCTCCACTGAGATTTGGGTACATCTGTCTGTTTTATTCTCTTTTTTTTTTCCCATCCCTTTATCAGGGATGTTTTGCCTGGGAGCAGTGGCTTCCCTGGGAATGGTGGGTTGTTAAGGAGACTCAAAATTCATACCTGGTTGTTTTAAACCGAGATTGTTATCTTAATGCATTGCTTACATGTGGCTGTCCAAAATGCTTATGAATTTCTAAGTTGTGAAAGCCTCTGTATTTTTCAATTTGTGCTTCCAGTTTCCTTGAACCTTGGTTGTTGCTATCTGTGCTCCTGAGGGAAAGAAGAGAATCCTATCTCAATCTGGACTGGATTAAGGGATCCATGTCCAGATCTTCTTATCTGGGAGAATGTGAACACCTGTATTTTGACAAGCAACCTATGCAACTTTTTAAGTTGTGTGTGGTTTTCCCTCTTTTAAAAAGCTATTTTGCTTGTAATTTTCTCTATAGAGAGCTCATGCAGCATCAGTTTAATTAGGCCTGATGAATTTCTTGAGATCACATGACTGCAGCTCTCAACCTTTGTGGTTTATGTGTGTAGCGGTTTCCTTGCTAGACCTTCACTAAATTTTAGATTGTACTGATGATTTCTTTATTATTGAGATGACTGCCATAGTAGTTTCAGTAAGAATAATTTAATCTTCCAGGAGAGATAGATATACTTGAAAATTATTCAAAATACTGTACTTTGAAGTGCAATATATTGCACTTTAGCTTGCATTTCTCTTTCACTTAAATACTGCTAGTGATATAAACTGTTTTTTAACCCAATACCATCAAAACTAATAATCCTGTCCACTTTCACCAACCTGAATGTGTTGCCAAGAAACTGAACGGGATGGGGCTGGGTTGAACCTGTGTGTTGCAGTGGAGTTGCAGGCAAGACCTGGCAGCTGAATAATTCATTTGTGAGCAGGTCACCAGGGCTGTCCTTGCACAGGTCAGTCACGATGCTGGGCTCTCTCCCTTTCATTACTCCATCTTTCATCTCTCTCTCTCTCTCTCTACTTAGCATAGCTCAGCCAGCAAAGTTAATAGATTCCCATCTTTCACTAGAATTCCTGTCTTGAAGGGGATGATAAAGAAGCAGAGGCTGCAGCTGCCATTGGTGATTTGTGATTTATTACTGAGGGGAGAGATCTCCCTCCTGTTGTCACAACAGTGACAAGTGTTGCCACAATGCAGCAGTGATTGTTTAGATGGGACATGTAAATAAAACAGAGCCATCTGGACTGTTAAAAACACAGCAAGCGCAGAATTCTGCTACTGGGAGTGAATTCAGGCTGTTTTTCCCTTCTGGGTAATCAGAATCCATGGGTTTCATTCACTTCTTGGGAGTATTTTTTTTGTTTTTGGTCAGTAACATTTACAACCCTTGGAAAGTGCTGAAGTCTAAAAATCTACCAGCCCACCTTTTTTTTGGTACATTCCATCAACAGGTTTTCTTTTGAGCTAAGGCTCAACATCTGGTTGCAGAATAGGTAGGAAATGGGTTCAAGTTTTCCTGTGAATCTGTGTTTCAAAGTTCTCCAACTTCTCACAGAACAAAAGACCAGAAAAATGTTCAGTGCAGAATTTAAGATTGAATTCATTGAGTTGGACAGAACTGTGCAGTTACATGAAAAATTACACCCAAGGTGAGCACCTTCCAGCTCTTTGGAGAGCTTTTATTATTTAGCAGTTATCAGGGATTTTTGCAGTATTTGGGAAATTAAATAATTATGAGCCTTGAACTGAGGACATACTTTGCTTTCATTGCTGATTGCTGATAATTTTCAGTCCATACTATTTTAAATGTATTGCCATTTTATGTTTAGATAAGCATAGGAAGGGTGGTTTTTTTAGGTTTTTTTTTTTTTAAACCTACCATGATCAGGAAGTGAAAATGCAGGATCTGATGCTAGACCTATCTAGAATTACATTATTCTTTATGTGTTGGGGCTTTAAGTGCCTTCAAAGAAGCAGTGTGTGTGACGTTTATTGTCTATAATATATATGAAATTAGCAGTGCACATTTCTATTTTTGGCATTTGGGCAGGAATTGCATTTTGGTGTTGACTTTTTTTTGCTGCTAGCATGAACTTGCTGCCATAAGCAGTGAATAATCTGAAGGCACAAAGCATCTGGCATTTCTGAAGATCATTCTTTGCTGCCAGACAATATACAAGCATTTAGGCCATTATGTTTAGGCTGCTGAGGAAAAAAAGATTAGAGTAGTGGAGCATAGAAAAACCATCAAAGAGACACAAATATGTGAGTTCATCCCAGCAAGTGTTTGAGCAGCTGTAGACTTCACATTTAGTTCTGAAAAGGTCCATGTGGAATTCTATTCAGAATTTTAAATATGTGCCCAAATATGGTGTCTCCTGATGAAGAAAATAACTATTTTTCCACTTTCTTGAGCACTTTTCCTGATTCTGTTTGCATTTCCACCTCGTGACCAGGCTTTGTTTGCTCGGGCTTTACATAATGGCAGGATTAGCTGAGAGCAGCCTCCCAAAATCTCAGGTAGCTCTTCCCTTGCTGCACTCATTTTTCTGCTTGTGGCCTTCTTTGCTGAGCTGGAGTCAAATCAGGTTTTGGTTCATCTCTCCCGGGCAGGATTTGAATCCATCGTGCTGGAGACACAAGCTTTGGTCTTAGAGCTTCCCTCAGTATTTGAGTTCTCAATTTTACTTGAGGAAGAGTGGAGAATTCAGTGTGTGTGTTTGTGTGTGTTTGGGGTCTATTAGTGCTAAAGACACCTGGGAGTCTCTGAGAATTGCTAAACTAATGGACTGCCTGCAGCCTGACAGTGCAAATTGTCTTCAGCTCCCTATAAATTGCATGAGTTTTCTGTTAAAGCAGAAGTCAGGACTTCCATGCAGCATAGCTGGCCTGCTTTAGCAGGTTTGTGACAAAAATGGGTCGTGTCAAGTGTTCTGTAGTCAAATGAACTCCTCTGGTATTCACATTTTGTAGACATCAGGTATAAATTACCTTTGATTTCAGAGGCTGCTAGGAAAAACACGAGCCTATGCTGCTATAAGGGTCTTCCAGGCAGATGATATTTTTATGCACTGACAACAGAGAAAACAGGATGCTGTGTCAGTGCTTGTGTTCAGAAAAGTCAGGGCTAAATGAATGAAATGTGTAATTTGAAGTTGTATTATTTTAGGCATAAATCACTGAGTCCTCCCAAGTGCTTAATTTTCAAGTGTTTCAGTGTATCCCTTTTCTGTGCCATCCTCATAAATTAACAGGGATGGATGTTTCTCTGTGGCTGCCCAGGCATCTGAGCAGATAAACTGGATTGTCAACTGGGAGCCAGCTCAGAAACATAAGCTGGGAATTCTCTGGCATTGTGAGAGAATTAAGAAGTTAGGCAGAAATATTCTACTTGAGATTGCTGATAGGGTTGTATGATTTTTGTTGACTTGTTTGTGTGAGTCAGAAGTGCATGTTTGTAATTGAATTCATTTTTGGTTAGTGACTTTTACTTTCCTAGGTGTGCACCTGGGTCTAGAGAAACACTCCCAAACAAGGTTATCTTCCTTCTTGGAAAATTCCTTAAACTCTGAAGAAGGGAACGGGAAAATCTTGACATTTTCTTTCTGCTTGCTAGAATTCACAAAATTCTTGGAATGTTTTCTCATTTTGACAGATCTGGGGAAGGCTTGCCCCATGTCAGATCTTTTGGGAATGTTCCATCTGCAGCACAGTGGTACAGCAAGGGCTTTCCTCCAGCAGTGGCAGCAGCTGGGCTTGGGAGGCAGCATCCTAGCTGATTTGCTGGAGGGGGGAAAAGAGCAGGGAGAAGGAGCCGAGGAGAGAGGCCTATAATAAATACTGCATGGCTGCAGCTCTGCTGCTCCCTGAACCCAGATACTACTGCTACAGTGCACTCTGCAAAAATGTCACATCCCTTCACTGCTCAGCACTGAGTTGGGTGGAAATCACCAACTGCACCACTTGTTTGGGTTGGCTTGGAGTCACCCTGCTGTTTTAGAGATGGATTTGATCAGGAAAATGGCTGTCAGCCTTTCCTCCCTTCCTTATCCATCTCCTTCCACTTTCCAATGGCTCTGGACTGTACTGCTAAATTTCAGCCAGAATTTTTAAAGGATCAGAAATGCTTGAAGGTGTTAAATTTCTACAACCATGTTAGAAATGGGTGGTTAGGTGCAGGGGAGACCCCCACTGGGGCTCCTGCAGAGGGAAAAACACCTTGCCTGTGGTGGTTGGTGTTTTTCCAGAGGGATCACCCTACATGGCTCTGCTCTCTTGCCTGGCCACACGTGGAAATGATGTCTGGAAAGGAAACCTGCAGGAGGAAGTGCTGGGGGTGTGCAGTAATCAAGGATTAGCAGCACAGAGATTTATTTAGGCATGCATCAGACTGAGACAAAGAGGAGCATTGATCCTGTGCTTGAGGAGAAGGAAAAGCAGGATCTGGGAGAGGGGTTGGTTTTTGTCTGCCAGTGAGTGTTAAGGGGATCCTTTTGCAGAAACAGGAGAAAGAGCAGTTGCTCACTCCTCCAGTGTCTTTCCACTGTGTAACATGCTCAGTCTCATCAATAACTCAGGATTGACACAATTTGTTTTTAATATATAAATACTCACATACATATACTTACATACAGTATATGAACACTCTCATTTAAAGAGCTCTCCCCATCTCTTGGCAAGCCACAGGTTTCCAAGTTGGTCCCTTAGTGTTAGCTCTGGACAGCACAGAGAAAAACAAATCAACATCCAAAATGCAGAGTGGAATCATCCTGCTGGACAGTTTTTGTAAATGGAAGAGTTTGGCCTCCACATAGAACCAGCTTCTGGCATTCTCCTCTCTTTCACAGTCAAGTGCAAGCTGTTGCTGTGGTGGTCTTACAGCTTGGTCAGACTGAATAAAGGTAAATCTTTCCTAAAGGCAACAACGCCTGGTCTTAGAATATGTTGAGCTGATGTGTCAGCATTTGAGAGCAGTTTTGGAAAGTCTTCTCTCTGATATACCAGTCCCTGGTTATTCTTCCTCTCTCTGGATCAATTTAGAAACTGAAAGCTGGTGTGCGCAAAAGAGAGCGCTCAAAAGCAGAAGCAGTTTATCCCATCTCAGAGATTAAAAAACCTGTTAGGTCAGTTTATTTTGCTGTACTTTCAACCTGCTGACTTCTTTCCTTGCACAGATTCTGGTTTTTGCCTTATGAGAAAGAGCTGCTGAACTTTTTACCTACCTTTCCTATAGCCCCAGTGGTCCTGGAGATCACATTTTTATCTCCCACCATAAAAATGCAAAACCTACCAGGCTTAATCTCAAACACTGCTGACATGGGTACAAAATACAATAGTTCAGTGTGGGAAATGTCCTTCAATAGTTTCTTTTGTTGCTGCTGAAAGAGCAGAATCACACAGGTGCTGGAGATAGATATGCAAGTGTTTTCTTCCTACTCAGAACATTTTGGATAGGAATATACTGAAAGTAAAGTAATTCAGCAGTATTTTCTGATGGAGAACCATACAGCAGAGTATAACAAAAAGCAGAGTTAGTCAAACTCGCTGCTGCAATGGAAATACCTGGATTTTTCCTTCCATTCATATCTGTAAAAAGAGGGAAATATGTAGCAGGAAAGAATTTTGTTCAGCGTGAGGTTGTAACCATCGGTGAAGGCAATGAAGTTTGAATCCAGTCAGGCACACCTGGGAGCACAGCTGAGTATGGATACCTGGATGCATGCTGTGCCCATAGCTGGACTAGGATGTTGAGCACGTTTGCTGATTTGGGGAATCCCTCTGGGGGCCTGCAGACAGCATACCCTAATTTCAGGATCTCAGGTGGACTTGGGCAGGCAAAACCAAGCATTTTTGCTGCTTGTACTTGGGCTGTTCAGCCGATGCATATCCCTGGCATGCTCAGAGCTTCGTCAGGACTTAAATCAAGGAAGATGTTTGGGGGGAACAGCAGAGCAACACCTTTCACCTTTTGTCAGATCTAGCCTGGAATGGTGTTTTTCTTGTTAACCAGAAGAGCCTCTTTTTGTCTTAGTGATGACTTCATGCTGCCAGAAGCACTCTGGAGTGAGTGAAGCCATGGCAGGCTCTGCCCTTGCAAAGCTGTGCATAATACTTATGTTATAGTATGAGGAATACTTTGGGAATTTGCAGTGTAGTAAAATTCCTCTCTCCTTCTCCTATCAAAATCTCCTTTGTGGAAAAAAAGTCTCCTTAAGTGTTTCTGCTTTATAGCATTTAAATAGGGTGGCTCTTGGGTCGCTTAATTTCTTTCTTCAGCTATAAATCTTTATCTTTTTGTGTTTTGTTCAGGAATCTGAGGTGAAAGAGAACTAGATTCTGATGATCATCTTGACACTATTGCTGTCACCTGTGTTGGCAGGTAAGTGTGCTAAGCTGGTTTTGGAGAGAAAGTGTTTGAATTGTGTCAGGTGGACAAAGCTACAGCCCAGGACCTCAGCTGTGGGTCATGCTGGATTCTGCAAAGGTGAGTTTTTTTAACAAGCAGGTGGTCAAAAACACTTCCAAAACCTTCTTGATCTCTAGAAAGGAAACTGTTCCTCCTTCTGCTTTATGGTGGTAGGTAGGTTACAAAAATGATCTCGGAGCAAAGGAATTTGCAGTTGAACTGCAGCTTGGAGCCAAGATGGCTGGAAGATCTTGTTGACTTTTATCCTTCTCTTCCCCAAAGTACCTGAAATATGAACTAGCATGTAAAATAAAGTTATCATACTGCTTGTGTTAGACATTATGCACACACCCCCCCCTTTTTTTTTTTCTAGGAGCAATTTATTAATGAGGTTCCTACAAATTTGTAGCTGATGTTAGGACTGGGTGAAGAATTTCTTTCATTTTGTACAGTTAGGTGTGAACTGATGGACTTGAGCATCTTGTGATACAGCACAGTCATATTTCTTTAATCTTTTACCTTACCTGAAAGCTGCATTTTCGATGTTTCCAATAAATAGAGACTTCTAGTCCCTATATTTATTAGAAATGTCTTTATCCTTGGTTTTCTCTGGTTCTTTCAAAACACAGCCCAAGCAGTTTTGGCAGTGCTCTGAAGATGACTTAGAACTTCTTATGCAGGACAATTTATTGAAGTAACATCACTTTCTTGGCTTCCAGTTTAGTCATTACAAAATAAATTGAAACGTGAAACTCAGAAATCGGAAAGCAAAAACAAAAAGGACACTGATTGAAACTTAGGTTTCCTTCGGTGGAGCATGATGCTTCTGTATGATCTGAAAACTAAACGACTCATTTTCTCTGTGATAAGAGGAACTGAAGTTGCCTTTTCTTGCCCTAGCCACTGCAGGTGACTGTGTCAGTGTGCATTTATGAACATAGATCAGGGATTAGATAGTGAGTCCTAACAGTGCCTTTGGATGAGCACTGGAAGGAGAATGAAAATATGAAAATTAAGTAGAATGTGTCAGATGGATTGCTGTAAAGTGTGTGGTGATGTGAAGCAGTATAATTTGGATTGGTAGTCTGCAAAGATGGAAAAAGGAGAAAAAGATTAAAAAATGGTGTGCTTCAAAGTTCAGCCCAATGAATTTTTAGCTTATCAGGACATTTAATAATTGACTTTGCTTCTGTAGTAGGGCCACAATCAAAGATAAGCACACCAATCTAAAGAGAGGGGTGCAGAAACAGGTGTGCAAATTTGGATTTTAAGTGTTGTTTCACAATGAGTTGAGTTGATGGGAATAACTGTGTTCTATCAGCTGAAATGTTTAAGTTTGCAGGGACACATTCCATTATCCCAGGGTGCTCTGAACCCTGTCCAAACTGGCCTTGGACATTCCAGGGATCCAGGGGCAGCTACAGCCCCTGTCACCTGGCCTGGTGCTAGGGCCTCACCAGCTCCTGAATAAAAAATTTCTTCCTAATCTAAATCTCCTCTCTTCCAGTTTAAAACTATTCCCCCTTGTCTGTCATTATCTGCCTGCGGAAGAAGTCACTCTCCTCCTTTTATATAAGCTCCCTTTAAGAAGCATGTCAGATATTTCAGCTGATGTGCAGAAGTGGTCACTCTCCATATGTGCCTGAAGAACCAAGTGGAAAAGTTTGGATTTATTAAAAACCACAGAAAACTTTCGAGGTGAGGCAGCTGGTGATGGCAGATGTAGAAAAAAAACCCAAAAACCAGCTGTGAGGGGGGCTGCATAAAAGCTGTGGGAGAACATTAAGCAGACACAAAACCTGACAGCAAATCTCTTTTTAATGCTTCTTTTCTTTAAAAGCGTGGAAAAAAAAGTATTTCTAGTTTTATGTTAACGCTGAAAAGGACTTTTCTCGTGCTGGCTCTGCCTCCTTTGTTCCTGCAAACAGCAAAGCAGAGAGAAGGTTTTGTAAATCTCGTTGATGGGTATGTCCTGAAGGGTTTGGTTCACATGATGGGCTTAATTATTGCCTTCCCTGCTCAGCTGCATTACAGGGAAAGCAGAGCTGCCTGGATGCTGTTCCTCTCCTCTGACCAGGTGCAGGCACAGGTAGCTCTGGCAGCAGCAGCATCAGGAAATGAGCTTTGCATCACAATTGTTCCCATCAGCAACCCACCTGGAAGCACTGGAGCAGCAAAGCGAGGGGTGCCTCTTACAGGGTCACCCTAGCCCCCAGTTTTATAGAAACCCAGGAGCCCTTCCTAGCACAGTGTTCCTGGGCATCACTGCTTTTCATTGCTAGGAAGCCACGATCACACGTGGGTGTCCTTCACAAAGGTTCTGTCAGATCCTCTATCAGCTGCTGCTCCTTTGGAACATTTAATAAAATCTTTTCTGAAATACTTTCCCTGTGGCAGAAACTGATAGTAATATGCCTGGAGTGCAAGTGATGCTGGTTTACTTGTTAGGATTATTTTCTATCCTGATTCTATCAATTTTTTTTGTAAGTGCTTTTATATTCAGTTTGCATGTCTTGATTAGACTGTGATAATTTCCATGGCTGAAATCTCCGAAGTGTGCTGTCAAGAAATTATAAATGGTAATGAATTCACTTAATCAGGACTTCCAGGAGTACAATCAACATGAAATCTAGTCAATTAGAAATAAATCTGTTTAAAGTATTTCTGGTTCTCCAACAACCTCATTTGAGTCCTTACATTACCTGGGACTGGATTAGAGACCTGCAGAGACAGGTAGAAAATGCACTTTGCAAAAAATCACTGTAAAGGGGTATAAATGAAGACAGAAATTTAGGTGATGCTGAAATTTGCCAGAATCTCCATTATAAACTAAGTTATATAGCCACTAGCTGGAGAAAAGTTATGGTACCAGCTATGACTTGGCTCTCTGCAGCCCACACTTTTGTACCTTGTGTCTGGTTTTGGACCCACCGCAGTACAGGAAAGATATGGACAAACTGCAGCAGGCTCTGTGGAGGGTCACCAAGGAAAAGGGAGCTGGAACATTGTCCTACAAGGAGAGGGTGAGGTAAGCCTGGAAAAGGGCTGGCTTCAGGGAGATTGTCCAGGCAGGCCTGGATAAAAGCATGGCAACCCAAGCAGATCTCATTGCTGGACCTGCTCTGAGCAAGAGGTTGAAATAAAGACCTCCAGAGACCCCTGTGACCCAAATAACTTGGTGTTTCTGGGTTTAAGACACAGAAGGGAATCCAGGTCCTTGTGTCAGGGAGGCTGATTTTATCTTGATTCTGCATTGAGAGAGGGATACTTCGGAAAAACAGCCTTGTTGGTATCCTAAACAGTCTCTAAATTAAAGGTATTGTGAGCAGATAACCCAGGGTGATTTAGCATGCTATTTATTTTTAATACTAAATTCCAAACTAAACCTGGCATTTAAATAGCAAAAGCTGGAAAAATTTATGAATCTGTATTTTCACAAAATAACATTCTTTCTGTTTTTTGTTTCCTTTGTTTTGCCTAATGGTCATAAACATGGGTCTCATTCTGTTTTCTTCTAAGAAGTGATATTTTATTTCTTGAGCTTTTTACTGAAGGTAATAATTAAACCTTGGTAGTCAGTGAGGAAACTGGCTCTTTTAATTAGCTTAATTGGGTTGATTGCCTAATTTTTGTCTGGCTATAATTTGGTAAAAATTAATTTCTTATCTGTATAATGAATTGAATCAAAAACCTCAAAGTCAAGAAAATAATTTATTTCTCAGTTATTCTACAGAGTGACTGTGCTGCCTGGATCAGTTTGGCAGATCACTTAACCTTTCTAAGCCTGCAGATATTTTCTTCAGTCTGTCATCACCATCCTTCACCTACACAACCTAAAGAATGTCCTTGGTTGTGCCATGAGCACAGGCTGAAGTATATATTAAATCCAAAGATATGCTTAGCTTAGGTTGGAAGATGGCTGGGGAAGATGCAAGTAAGGTCAGAAGAGCTCCTTCTACAAAATTACCTCTGAAAAATACAAAAAAAGTCAGGGAAGTTTTTCTGCAATTAAGAGAAGCCTGGAGACCATCTGTCCCTGGGAAACAGGAATATTTGCTGCAGACAGACACAGATGGGCAGGGAGTTGGTGAGGACAAGGCACGTGGCTGTGCTTGCACTGGAGTTTGGCTAATCTAAGGGCTGCTCACCTGCCCTGCTTCTCCTCCTTCCTTTCTGGGTCACCATTTGTTTGTTGCTTCCCCCTGGATTAAGGAAAGAAATGAAGCTGGTGTGATGGCCAGGGAAAATTTCTCCCTACAGGCTCTTTGGCAGGAGACTGGCCCAGAATTGCAGACCTGGAGAGTCTGAGCTCTGTGTCCCCAAATCCCACCTGTGGACACTTGATGTCCTCTGCAAACCTCAAGGGATGTTTCCTGCTGAGTTGAAATAGAAATGAATTTGTTGAAACTAAACGAGAAAAAAAAACCCAACATAGACATGGGGAAAGGGTAATTGATTTTGTTGTACCAGCTCTCAACCAAAGATAACTCATCCTTCTATAAGAAAAAAACAGAGCACCTATTTGAAGCTTTGCTTTGTTTTTAAGTGGCATGCTATTCCTTTGATTAAACTAAAGCAAGCAATGAGACTATTTCTATCAACACAGCAAATCAAATTACATAGTAGCCCCCACCAGGATTGCATCTGAGGAAAATTCGGGTTGAACTTCATAGCAAACTGAATGCTAACCTGTGTGTAAGGAGGAGAGGGAATCTTCTGTATTTACTCTTAGGGTTTGATCTAATCTACATAACAAGACACCAGCAGTGCTTCTCTGTTAACATTTAATTCTGTTTGTATTTGAATTATCAATAAAAAATGTTCCATGGATAAAGAAGAAGGTAAGCATCAAATGCAAATTAACAAGCAATGAAGTTGCTTTGTCCATCAGGGATGTGAAACTGAGGTAAATATGTTCAACAAGCTTTGTTTTTTTTTTTTCAGACTCCTGTTGTAAATATTTTTAAATTCTCTTATATCCTGTTCTTTCCAACATATTATAATCTTTTTGTTATTTACATAGCTAAGTGCAAGCAGAGGCTGGGAGTAGAAAGGCTGGAAGATAAAATGCCTTGCCCTACATGCTTCTGTTTGGTAAGGAAATTTGGTGGGCACCCCAAAATGACCATTTAATCTATATTTTTAGAAACAGACAGTGACTATTAAAAATTGAAGCGGTATAGTACTTCAGTGTTATTTCAAGAACATGTCCTAACTACTTACAATGTAGCATTCTTGATTTAAATAACTGAAGGGGAATTTTTTCTTTCAGTCAGTGCATCTGCAGCTTATTTTGTCATAGAAAACTTCCAGGATGGGGCACCTACAGCTGTTTTGGGTAACCAGTGCCTGCCCACCTTCACAGTAAAGAATTTCTCTGTGATATTTTATGTAAAAGCTGTCATGTTATGAAGAAATGCCTTTTTCTTCATAACATGAAGAATGTGGGTCCAGAACTGGATTAAACTGGATAAACTTTTCCATGTTTCATGTTGCCTTTTCATACCATGGCTGTTGTTTTCACTCATGAATACAATGTTGAGTCCAAGAAGACATCTCAGTTTTTGGATGCAAGGGAAGTTGTGTATCTGGGACAATGTACTTGGTGCATTTTCTAAAATGTTTTGTTGTTTTCCACCCTATTGCATTAGTTAGCTGCTACTTATTTAGCTTTTGTGTTTGTTTGGTTT
Organism: Cinclus cinclus; assembly: GCF_963662255.1. Classification (NCBI taxonomy): domain Eukaryota; kingdom Metazoa; phylum Chordata; class Aves; order Passeriformes; family Cinclidae; genus Cinclus; species Cinclus cinclus. The sequence continues at coordinate 8,488,192 of NC_085051.1, read as the reverse complement.
TTTTTCCTTTTTTTTTTTTTTTGTTTGTCATCTGTTTAAAGTAGTTTAGAATTCTGGATCGATATATACTAAACAGGTGAATTTTCAAAATGAATGTTGCTTTTACAACTAAGCGCATGCAATTCCTGTAAGGATCTTATTTAATACTTGAAAGTGATTATTATTTTGCAATAAGTAAACTATAGTTTCCACTGTAAGGAGTATTTAAAGAATGCCTTAGGAGCACTGTTGTCTATCTGTTGGAAAGCAGAAGTTCCAATAAATGTGCAAACTAGAGGCCATACTAAAAGCAGCTGTAGAAATGAACAGAGCCTGGAAGGTACCTCCTTGGGGCTCACAGGGCTGGGGCTAATTCCCTGTCTGAAGAAGGACCTTTAAATAAAGGTCAGCCAGAATTGCTCTGGAAACCTTGCAAGGGCTTAAAAGAAGCCACTTAAGATCTTGTATTGCCACTGGGAGTTGGCCTTTATTGCAAACTTTCCTGTACTGGTTAACATTTATAAATAGTTGCTATGTTTCCCCTATTAATATGTTTTAATTATTTTTTAACATTTTTAACCATTCTAACCAATTTTACTGCTCCACTCTGTGCTAAATCTTTACGCTTTGTTCATCTTCCTTCCAGCACGTTCTGTTTTCTCATGTTAAAATTATATTTCAACTGTTTTTCATGTTGAAATTCCACTTCAGACATTCAAAAGCTTTTTCTACATCTGCTTCTCCACTTTCCAGCCTTCCTTTTTCAGCAGAAGTTGCTTGTCTCCTGTATTCGTTGTGCCTATCCTCTCCCAAAATATCTCTTTACATCTGCCTGGCTGAACTTCAGCCTTTCCATGGAGATACCATGACCAGATGAATAGTTCACAGCGAAAATAAATGCTAAATACAAGAGACAGAGAACAAAGGAGAAATTTAGCATCCAAAGCTGCTTGGTAACGAAAGAAACTCAAAAAACTACCCTGTGTTTGCAGAAATAGGCTCCTTGTGTAGATTTTGTGCATGTGTGCAGCAGTGATAATGGTGAAGTACCTAGGTTTAAAAATACTAAAATAAAAAATTGCCTGCTACAGACCCACTTTAATCATATGATGCTGGCATTTAAGTCTCTAAATACCAAAAGTTAATGGGGCTTAGCCTCTTCTTGGCAAGTCTGTGCAAATCTATGTGAATAAGGGAACTCAGAAATAAGTGACAGGTGCAGCAGTTTCTTAACACTATTTTCTTCTTTGTTTCCTTAAAAAAAAAGGAGGTGGAGTGAAGGCTCACTCTTGAGCCCTTTTGCAAAACAATTTGACCCTTGTGCTGATCACCAAGCAAAGAAATTAAGAGCTGCATAAATCTGCCCTTTAACAGAGCAGTAAAAACAATCTCCTGGTGGTGCTGATGAGAACCAATGGATATGACCATTGATGTTGAATACTGATTTCCAGTCAATAATTCAGTTTAGAAGCATGAGATGCCACACTGAGGAACAACAGCTTCAGAGAAAAGTACAGGAGGAATTTCTGCTCATCGTTCTGGTACTGTAGTATTTGTGTCAGCAGTCATCTTCTAAAATATTTATCTGGGTGTTTCAGTTATTTAATGGAAAGATCAAAAATACATCACCAGGAAGTGAATTTAAGTGAGGGATTGCTGAATAGGGAATAAAGCTGTAATCAGGGGGGTTGTTGTCCCTGTCTGGTGGAGCTGGGAGAGCAGGGCATCTCCAAGTGCCTCGTCTCCCCTGAGGTTTTGCTGCGGATTGTTTAGCACTCCTTGTGCATGTTCCAGCTTTCTTCTTGTAGATATTTTCTTTTAGGTTTTGCATTTGCCTGGCTGAGTTTTGTGTCCGTGGCTTTCAGCCCTGCCTTGCTTGGAGTTGTGGAATTTGGGTGCTGATAACATTTCCTTCGGGGTTTATCAGATGGCTCTGTTTTGGGAGATCCCTTTCCCGTCACTCAGGCGGTGGTGTCTCAGATCCACTCCGTGCTGACAAACATTAATGCTGCCTTTGGATGAGGTGGTTCTGCCCTTTTCTAGCCCTGGCAGTTCACTTCTGGCCCTGTGCCATCTTTCTCCTGCTGCTTCTGCTAACATTTACATAGCGATCCAGTTCAGAGGCATGATGGATGTTGAAATTAACCTCCCGAACAACAACAACAAAAAGCTGGAGTTTGACCTGGATCAGTGCTTTGTTTTGCTTCACTGTTCGTGTTAAAGAAGTCTGGGGACAAGGATGGAGTGTTCTGGGGTGAGGAGGAGGGTGGGCGGTGCTGGTTACTGCCAGTTTTAAAGTTGGAGTGCAGAGAGAGCTTAAACACATCAAATTGCAAATTGCCATTTGGAGTTGGTCTTCAATTTTTGGTCTGCATGACCTTTCCTACCCAACCATGGGGAGGTGTGAAATGCACGGTGTGCTGGGACTCAACCCCCCACCTTCAGCTCTGTCTGAAGTGTGTTTTTGTTTTAATATTATTATAATTAGAAAAGAAAATGCTTGATCTTCTACAGCATTTTAATTTAGTACCTCATCATGCTGGTTCTTGAGCTGATATGTATAATCCTGAATAAAGCCACAGAATCCAAGTGTTGGGAGCTCTGGCAGGTTTTACACAGAAATCCCTTTCCTGAATAGTTTTCCTTCAGAGTTAATTACTAGATACCTCTTTCTAGCTGTGACTGCTCCTCTCCCAGCAAACTTTTCTCACACTCCGGTTCATGGCATTACTTGGCCCATGACAATGCCCACTCTGTATCCCAGATATTCCCACAGGTAGGTTTGTAACTGGCCTGACAGCAGCAGTCTGGAGGGGTTCTTCCTGCAGGTAACAGAGCTGCTATTGTGCAAATGGGTGTTTATATAAAAATAGATTGGTCTTATCTTGACTTGGAGCCAGTGACCCCTGAATTCAAAACCTTGCTCTAAGGATCAGGCCTTGGTGGCCTTGGACAAGACATATGGTGCTTGTGCCTCAGCTGTGTTTTAGGGACAAACAAGACCAGGAGGGTTTGGTATTTTGTGGGGTCAATAAAATCAGACAGAGCCATAATTAAGATGAAGATTTTCAAATGTGGTTTTTATAGTGGGTTCATCTGATAATACCTGAATGTTCAGTGAAGATACCCTGTCTGGTGTGTCTCCCTATCAATGATATTTTAAACCCTTTCACATCAAGTTTACTGTATCTAAGATACAAATAAATGTAAACATATGTATATTTATTAAATTCTTTTTTTATGATGTTTAACAGCCTTAAGGCTCCAAAGAATAGATTAGTCTGTTGCTGCTCTTGGTTTTCCCCTGCTGTGTCTGTACTCACTGCAGCACACCTTTCATCCTGAGAGTGAGTTCTGGGAGTTGAATTTTTTCCTGCTTGAAAATCTGTACTGTTTAATTCCAGCCTTTTACAATGTTCTTATAGGTTTTTAATTTTTATTATTTTTTAGAGAAAAAGGCAGTTTGATGGTGATGGTTTGGACTGTTTCAAACTCTCCTTAATGGTGCAGTGGCAGCAAATGGGAGAATAAGAAATTCCAGTAGATTTTGTGAAAGCTGCCTGCTGGACAGAGAAAAAACAAATCTAAAAATAGCATCTGTAAAGGGAAGGCAGCAGTCTGAGCTCTGCTTCTTTCATCTGGCCTTTTGGTCTGAGAAACATCACCTGGCCATGGCCCCAGAGGCTGGGGGCAAGAGCTAAAGGGCAAGGTGCTGGGGGAACAGTCCAATAATAAGGGGAGCATAAAGCCATCCTTTCAGTCTCATCTTCCTGCTTTTTTGTGGCCTTCCTTTGTCAAAAGGGGTGTTCAACTAGCTGCAGCTCAAGCTTGCTTTGCTTAGGGGATGTGCAGGGCAGGACAGTGCCTGGAGCTGGGACACTCTCAGTGCCCAGGAGTTGAGAAATGTGGACAGAGGACATGAGGTGGAACAAACCCTGTTGGTGTGACAGTTTTCATTGTGTGTTTATTGCCAAGATGATAAGACATCTGTTTTTATTAATTTACAGAGAATCTTGTCAGCACCTAACACTTCTCTACACCAAAAGCAGCCACAAACAAAACATGATCAGTTTAACTGTAGGAATCCTATGATCTGTTGCATTTTGGGTTTTTTTTTTTTAAGAAAAGGAAAGACAGCATCCCAGACAACCATGATAAACCTTATCTATGTTTCAGCTCTGTTGAACCAAGGAATTGCCAGCTAGGAGTTAGGAACTTGGGATGCAATATGTTCATGAGTTATACAAGTATTAATTAGTAAGACAGGCAACCTGCCTTATTTTCTTGATGTAATAAGTTTGGTGTGGAAAAATCTTCAGAAATATCCTTGGGGCAAAAGTGAAACTGTTCCTAAAAGATAATACCTTCCCTGTGGCAGCTGTGATAGTCAGTGGCTCTGGTTAACAAATGGTGGGGTCTTCCACCTCCACACAACTTGAGCCAAACCAATTGCTAGTTTCTCCAGTATTCAAAGAATCTTGTTTAAAAAATGGTGTTAAATGATCTGTTTCTCTGCTGTGCTGGTGGGGCCCGTATCCTGTTCATTTTTCCGTTGTGGGTACAGACTTCCATTATCCTTTCTGTGCTTACTTGTGCATTATTTTCCAGAAGATTAGGTGAATTGTGCTTTGTTGATGAGTCTCCTTGTCCCACTATTTATTAAACTTAAAGGATTGCTTCCTGGAAGCTGGTTCTTCAGCTGGAGGTTTCCCTTTCTTATTCTAGTTTGAGATGTTCTTGAGTAGTTTGTGCATAAAAATCCACTTCCCAAACCTGGGGAAGTTTTTTTCCTCCTAACTCAACTTTTTATTTGGCTGCTGTATAACTACAGTTTACTGCTGTCTGTCAATTCCACTGCCCTGGAAAGTGTTGCACTCTCAGATGGCTTTAAGGACAGACAAACCATATGATGGTCTTTATGTCTTTCTGCTCACACTCACTGGCCTGTACCTCTTATGCCCTTAAATTCTGTGTGTTGCCCCTGCTGTATTTTGGGTTCACGTGTCTTAGCAGTGGCAGATAAATAGAGAAGCCACAGAAATGTTTATGCTTTTTATTGACTTAAGGTGCTTTGGAGAGAAGCATTAATCTACAGTTCAGTGAAGCAGCAGAAAAATGAAATACTCCCTGCAGAGTTTTCCTTTGTAAATAGAGCCTTGCATTAAGCTGCTGTGAACTGGCTTGCTTTCAGATTTCTGAATGCACTGGTTTTGTCTTCATTAGTAATTTTAGCTGAGGGTAATAACGCTGGAATTATCCTTCATCAGAAACACAATAAGCCTTGATGATGTGGGGATGTGATATGATGTGCTGTGAGAGTGCTTGTCCTTGACCTCCAGCCTCAGGCCTGACTCACCACTGCCCAGCCAACCTACGGACACCTTAAAATGGGAAATGACAGTGGCAGCCTTTGGTCCCTGCTCTGGAGTCACTGCTGGAACAGTGACCGGGCTGTGAAGAGGGAATGAATTCAACTAAATTGGCTTAAACTAAAGTGTTAGACATGGTGGAAAAAAAATGTTCTTTTATCCCTTGCTGTTGTTTGACTTTATTTTCTTGGACTGATCTGGCTGAGAGGTCAGTATAGAAAACATGTATTTGGATACCTCAGTGCACTCACTTGGTTTATGAGTGACCTTGGTCAAGTCATTTCACCCTTCTGTGCTTCATTTTTGCTTTACTGTCTCTTTTTAAATGTGAGCTGACAGTGGAATTGCTTGTTTGGTTCTTAATTAATTTATTTATATTGTAACTGAATTTTTTATTTTGAGTTAAAAAGCGGAGGAATTGTCTTAGAAGATTACTCACAGGAAAAAAAAAGAGAACCAATAATGCATTTTTCTGGCCTAATTCTGAAAAATTATGTGATGTCCAAGCACTGCAGAGTTTACTGTTGGGCTTTTCAGTTTTTTCCACTGTAAATGCATTCCTCCATTTTTCCATAAAAGAATAATTTTCATATCTTTGAGCAGCTTTGAGTTTGAGGGACAGAAAAAATTATTTTGCTCTTGTAGGTGGAAAAGCCCTGAAGGAAAATGTTCTGCTGTTCTTAGTGTGAGACCCCTGATTACAAATGTCCTTAGTCTGGAATAAGCATTACTTTCATTTTAGCCTGAGCTGTATCACAGATTAAAACTGCTTCTAAACTCTTGAGTATGTATAATGGACGGAGTTGGGTGCTGTTCATTTGAAAGGATGTCATGTGTGAGCCACAAACCACAGAGCAGCATCTGTGGCTGTCTGGCTCCCTGTAGGATTTCATTTTTGGTTGGTTCCGCTGTTTGGGAATACTGACTTTCATAAAAGCCTCACCTGGCAGATTCTTGATACGCAGGATGATGTTAGTTTAGCATTTACATTAATTCCCTGAAATGTCTTTTCACTGGGAGGAGGAGGCTTCAGAGCCTTAGTACAGTTTACAGTGGTGTTGATTAGCACAGGACTGGGTAATTTTGCTGTTTTTTTCTGGATCCTTTGGGAGGTTGGGTGTGCCTGGGAAGCAAGGTCATCTTTTCTATTACTCTTTTTTCCTTCTCCTGCCCTTCCTCTTCTCTAGTAAATTGGTAGCCAGATTTATTTCCTTTACACTCTGCCTACCCACATAATTGACAGAAAGAAATAAAAGGAGGATAAACCATAAAACTTCCTTGTTAAATGCATGTTATTTTCAAGATGAAAAAAAAATTGTAGCTGATTTATTTTGAAGACTTGAACTGTAACTTATTTTTTTCTTTTTCTCCTTTGTATTGGCAGAATAAAAATCTTTAACATGCCTCGTAGCCCTACATCAAGTGAAGATGAAATGGCACAAAGCTTCTCTGACTATTCTGTTGAGTCTGAATCAGACAGCTCCAAAGAAGAAACTATTTATGACACAATTAGAGCAACTGCAGAAAAGCCAAGCAGCAGAATGGAAGACAGTCAGAGCAACACTTTAGTGATTCGAATTATCATACCTGACTTGCAGCAAACGGTAAGGGAGTGTGCACTGCAATTAAACAAAGTGAAATTAATGATTAGCTTTCCTGGCTTCAATCTGCAGTATATCTGTTCCCTTTTCTTCTTTTTTTTTTTTTTCCCCTTTGACATACTACAGACAAAATTCATGTTTTATTTTAACGTCTGTGCTTTTTACCCTGGTGGTTTATCTGGTTGCTCCAACTACAGGCACCATCCCTTCCAAGGGAGTGGATTCAGTGTGTTAACCTGATGAAAGCCATGTTCATAAAAGCAGAGTATCTCTCTGATCTGCCTTCAGAGATTTTGGGTGAAAGAAAGAGACTTAGGAATTTATAACCTCATCAAAAGATGAAGATTGAATAAAAAAAATCACATGTTTACTCTATGAAAACCTCATATATATATATATGACTTCTCTAGTTCCTCTTCTCATGAGATTGAGTGACACTATACTTGGGTCTTGCAAGAGGTCTCTTTACTTGCAAGTTCTCTCTCTTTACTATATTTGTTGTTTTTCTCTGTCACCTGCCACACAAAAGACATCCCTTTTAGAGGGCCTGTGGCTTTTAGAGTGTAAAGATGAGGAAAGAGAAGCACAGATAAACCTTTCCTTCCTCCTTTTCTGCTGTGCTTTTACTACAAAGTGTTGTTTCTGAGCCTTTCAGCCAGAGGAACCAACACAAGTGCTGTGATAGGAATAAAAGTGTCATGCTGGAAAAGGTTTGGTAGAGTCTGATTCCATCTAGAACCACAATTTGTCTGAGTTTATTATTAATTATTTGAATTACTCTGGGTCTCCTTGAGTCCTGTGGTCGGGATTTTCAGTTGTGGCACCAGCCTTTTGAAATTTCCAAGATGATTATAAAAACACATCCATTCCATAAAATGTGAGTCACATACATCACTCTCTGCTGACATGTAGGAGCTACCTCATGCCCTGCTGCCATCGAAGATCTATCTCAGATAAAACTCTTCCTTTCTTATTAATTAAGTTCATTTTTAGAATGATAGAGATGGGTGACTGCAGCCTGACAGGGAAGATCTGTTTTGACAGTGTGCCCTCAGGTGTGTTTCTGGAGCTCTTTTTTGATGATCTTACCAGCTTGCTCTATCTGTGACCCTGCCAAAGAATAGATCCATGGAAGTGGAATGGAACAACCAGCTTTACTCTGTGTTTACTCTGCTGTTAAAACTACAGGGATAGTAGCTTCATGAAGCCCTCTTATTTAATTACTCTGGTTTTTAGATCAATAGTAAGTTATTTATTGACACTATTGAGACAGTTTATAAAATTAATTTTATCATTTGTTCATTTTTATTGCTTTACTTTTTGTATTTCTTTTTCCTTTTCAATAAACTCTTCATAAAGAGTAACTGAATTGTTTTAAGCAGCTCTAAAGCAACTGATGTATTTCTTATTTAATTTATGAGCCCACAAACTCTTTGTTCAGGAAAGTGAAACCTGGATTAATGTTAGTAAACAGGAATATTGGTGGATTAAATGTGGTGGAGCAAACTGTGGAGAAGATCAGAGTTTGACCTGTTGTACAGCTACAAGCCAGAGCAAATGTAGGCCTCATTTCCTATATAATTATGATTAATTTAACATATGCGGTGTTTAAATTAGTCTGTTTAATCAAAGAAGCATGAAAAAACATAATTTAGTTTTCCGCTTTTTTTGGTTTTTAGAGAGTGTGATCAAGACTATATTTGTTCTAAGGAAGACAAGTTCAGGGGTTTAGATAAAACTGAGCCCACTGGGAAGCTTTAAAGCCTTAGCCAAAATCCCAGAGAATGAAGTTTGCTCATCTGCAGTGGCTGTGGTACAAACTGCCTTTATTTCACTGCAGGTATGAGATAAGCACCAAGCACCACGAGTAGGATGTGCTGCCATGGAAAATTTTATAAATTACCACTCATTGTAGGAAGTCTGTCTTGTTGTTCTTTTATTCTCATTTGAAACTTGGAAGACAATGTGAACCTTGACAAGTTCATGCAGAGCCCTAAAGAACAATTGTTTTTCAGTTCTTATGTATTTTTTTTCCCTCCTCAGTTGAGGTGGTAACACAATTTACTGAAACACTACTTGGTAGAAATGGTAATTTCTTATTGCCTCTGTGCATGACCTGTATTCAGTAAGTGTCATCCTTCACACAGGAGGGTGGAGAATATTTAAATGAGTGACTGAAAGATTTCCTGAGCTTAGTAAATTCCTGAGGTAATGGAGAGCATGGAAAGCCCTCCACAGTCACAAGGAGAGTGGGTAAAAAAAGCTGTATTATCTGGCATATATTATTTGGTCTGAATCCAGGCCCAGTCATCTTGTATCCATTTGCTTTTCCAGCCCATGTAGGAACAAATGCCAAGTGATGCTGCCTATAAGTGAAATCAGTCTGGCTCTTCAGGAGCTGTTGTCAGGAAAATCTCCTTTAGCTTGATATTCTGACAGTGATGGTGTTTTGTCCTTAGAATTGTTCTTTGCCACAGACACTGAGAACAGTTCTGCCAGCCAGTTGTTTTAAGGAAGATTTTCATCATTTTATTATCAACACGTGGTGCTTGTTTCACTCTTTTGTTTTACCCTGTACTTATGTGCTCCCTCTGGGTTATGTTGAAAGTCAAAATGCTCAGATCCATACATTTTATTAAATTCTGAGGCTGAGGTCAGTTTGGATCTGCTGAAGACTTCTCTGAGATGCTTTCTGCCTATGTGTTCTGCTGCTCCACTGCAATAATGAGCATTTACTGATTGCTCCCTCCTGTGGCTTTTTGAGTTTTAAAATTATATTGGACTTTCCATTCAAAATGTTGTTTGGTAAGTGGCAGTTTGATAAGGCAACAGCTTAAGTTGGAGACACTTTCTGGTGTCCTGTTTCTGCATTGCTTTTTATACTTTTGTATCCTTTCTTTGCTTTTTTATTATTTGGGGGGAGGGGGGGGTAGGATTAAGAATCTTTTCCTTTAGTGCTTTTGCTTCTTAGATAAAATGCTTTGTTTACTTTGTGCAATTTTTACCTTAAAAAGGTAGGAACCCATTTGTCACAACTGCAGCTTGAGTCCCATTTTTCCTTGGGATGCCTCCATTTTCACTTGTTTCCAGTTTCTGCTGCCTCATAGATACTCCAGGTTTTCTTTTGCAACTTTTCCCAAGTATTCTTCTGTATCCCACTTTGTGCCTCATTGTGCCCCTGCTGCTTTCTGTTTGCTCTTCCTTGTTTTATCTTCAGTTTGATAAGAGAAGCATTGTGCTGCTGGTATCTGTTCACATGCCCTTGATCTGGGCAGGTGGTCTGCTGACAGCCTGACCAGACTGGTTTTTCTGACCTGTCCCCTCATGAATTCTGTGTTTCCTGATGCAGTCTGATGGAGAGCAGGGTTTCAGCAGGGAATCAAGCTGAGCACAGCACACACCAAAACAAGGGATTTGCTTCTTTTCTTTCCGTGATGCCAAACTCTCATTTGTGTTTCCCACTTTTTTGGCTGTCACATCTTTAATAACAACGTCTTTCATTGAAAGGAATTACTCATATTTTGATATCCTGGCATTTATATTATTGGAGGCAGCTGTACAAACCATTTTGTCATGTCTGTCAGTCATAGCTCAGTTTATGTGATTGACAGCTGAGAAGAAAGATAGGTTTGCTGATTGATTTTAAGCAGATAAATATTATCCCTCAGACATTCTGTATCATAAGCATTATTCCTACTGAATTAATATCTTCCCTTCAGCTGGGGGAGTTGTATTTTCCCTGCTTCCCATCCTGCCCTTCACTCAGTGACTTGCTCTCACCAGCATGCAGGAATGCAAGATTATAATTGACCGTGTCTCCTGTGATCCAAGGAGCTTTCCCATCCTACACACAGGCCTTGCATCTCAGCAGCCAGTGCTGATGTGCTGTCTTGCTGCCACACTTGCATTTTGAGGGACCTGGTGTGGTTTTGACAGTGACTATGAGCCACTCAGGGCTTTTTTTTTTTTTTTTTTTTTTTGGCTGTTATTTGTGGGGTTTTTTTACAGTGAATGTATCTGTCAGTGCAAAACATCTTTGTTTCATGTGTTTCTGTAGTTCCTTGTCACTATACTGTCCCTATTCTTTATTTTTTTTATTTCTTGTCATTGAAGATTAGAAAAGTTGTCTTTTTTTTTTTTTTTGACTCTGCTGCTGTCTCCTTTCCTTATGGTCACCATGCCATATATGCCTAGTGAATTGTTCCTTATTTCATAACTAGAGCAGCCTGTGTGTAGGTCCTGCTGTGATTGAGCTGATGTTTCCTCAGGGTACAGAGTGTGGCAGTAAGTGATGACTTGTCTGCAGGATAGAGGGGGTGGCTGTGGTGCTCCCTGCCTGGAGGGCTGCCAGGAGGACACAGCAGCAGCACAGTGGAGTTGTTCCAGGGGCAGGCTGATGGAAAATGCACCTTATGCAGCACCTGAGTGCTCCTTTTTATCCTCTTGGTCAGCACCTGCCTCTGAGAGAGTGGTAACAGCTTCACTTCTATCCTGCCTCACTTCATGGAAAGCACAAATAATCACTTTTCTCACTAGTTTTACTTTTCTCAGTCTGAAACATGTTGGTAGCAAAAAATTCTTCAGTTATCAATTTGCTTTTTACATATCTGATCTTAGATCATTCTAAATTGCTAATGGGATCAGCATTTTTTACAATACACCCACTTTTGTTTCTTATGAATCACTAGGAGAGCTGGGGCTCCCACTGAATTAGTTTGTGAAATACTTGTCTGCCATCAAGAACAGAGAGAACACAAGAATAAACTGAACAAAATTTAACTTTTTGGATTCTCCAGGTGCATTAAAAACCAGCAGACTTAAGCGAACTGTTATCAGAAGTAACTGGTTTGTATTTAAAAATCAAAACTGTGTCATACAAGTCCAAAATTAGTTTGTTTAATGTAAGAAAGACCTCCCTGGGAGAAAAAAAAATACATGTAATTTCAAAATTATCTTCCCATTTGGATAACACTCATTGCAATCTTTCAGGATGTATGGATAATGTGTGGATAATGTTAGAATTAAGCTCATTACACACCTTGTAACTGACAGTTTTGTTGAAAAGTGCTGATGTTTGAGTCTGAATCTTGTATTGAAGTTTGAATCCATGTAGGAGTCGTTGGGCAAGTGATGTTCAGAAGGAGCACAGGGATTTCAAACAGCTTGGCCTTGCTGCTAAGTCAGTACTGTAACTACTGGGATGTTTGGGGAAGAAAATACTTGTTACAATCTACTTTGTGTCCCTCTCTCCTTCCCTTCCACATATAATCCCCCACAAATTTTCACAATACATCTTGAAACATAAATAAGGAAAATGAAAACTGCTTCCTAGCCAGCCTTACTTGTGGCAAACTCTAACATCTCATTTTATATTGAAGACTGTAAAGGATTAAAGCAGTAACAGCATTGTATGTTCAGGATACACATCAGAGGCACCAAACTGCTTTCTAGGCGTTGCCATCTGCTGGTACCTTGGAACCAGTGACTGCAATGTAGGCAAAATCCCTAAGCTCCTCAAGACCCTGAATTCCAGCTTGGTAAGAAGCAGAGAACTGGAAAAGTTTGTCAAGGTTTTCAAGTAGTTTGCTTCACCTTGTATCATTCCTGCCATAAACTTACTCTCAGATAAATGTAGCTAAAAAGGAAGTAGAATTCTTTCCTGAATACCATTCTTTGTGAAATCCTTGTGGATCTAACTGATACTAGAACAGCCAAGAGTCAAGTGGATAGTTAAATATCTTGTAACATCCCTTTTGAACAGGCTTTCCCTGAAGGTGCTCTCTCTCTGAGAATACACATATGTCTCCCTTGATGTTTGTGGAAGGACTTGAAATGTCCTGTGTTTTCACAGTACTTGTGCATTAGGAACTATCAGTGCACCTCTGAAATAGAATTCTTGTTGAGCAGTATTTTGTCATTGAATTTGTATACTTATTGTGTATATTCCTAAATGCTCACAATAGTTGTAAATTTTAGAATGTAAGACGCTGTTTAAATTTTTTTTTTTCAGTAATTGGGTTCCTTAAAATATTTTCTCTTTGCAGAAATGCATTAGATTTAACCCAGAAGCTTCAGTGTGGGTTGCAAAGCAGCGGATTCTGTGCACTTTGAACCAGAGTTTGAAAGATGTCCTGAATTATGGACTGTTCCAGCCTGCAAGCAATGGGAGAGATGGGAAGTTTTTGGATGAGGAGCGACTTCTGAGGGAGTACCCACAGCCAGTCAATAAAGGAGTGCCTTCACTCGAGGTATTTTTAGATTTAATACCTGAAGCATTTCTATTCTGATACAAACTGTGCAGAGCACTGTATTTGAGGTGTCTGCATGCACATGACTTGCATCTGGGAATTAAATGCTTATCTGCAAGTCTGAGCTTGAACCCTTGCTCAGAGAAGTGCTGGAAATCCCTGTTCATGGGGCTGGTCCATCCCCAAAAAATTGCAGAGTCAGCCCTTCTGGTGATGCCTGGAAACCCAAGTCATCACTGGGACAGTGGATTTTTGAGTTTTCCTTTGCTGAGGACACAGAACATGTATCTTATTCAGTGATTTAATGAAGAAATGTAAGGCTCTTGGTGAAGCTGTTGGGTCTGTGATTAGGTTTACAATAGCAGTGTAACAGTTGCTGGATAACCAGCCTTTGCTTTCTCCCAGAGAACTTTCTGTCTCAGTGAAGCCTTTCTTAACTCCCATCTGGTTCCCTCTGTGCTATCTTTCGAATGCACAGGTTGTCTCTGTCTGTCCCCTGGGAAAGCAGTAAGGGAGGAGAGGATGTGTACTGGGATTTCCCCCTCTCTGTACCTCCTGCAGAGGCTCTGCAGCTGGGGATGAGCTGGGCAGGACTTCTATGGCACTGGACAAACTTGGAGCAGAGCCAGATCAGGCAATAGAGCAGCAAACTGGGGCATGAAACTGGCATTTAATTAATTTTGATATTGCCTGTATGGTGCCAGATCAACCATTAATAATGTGCAGTTAATGGATTTACTCCACTGTAACACAAATTCTAGAGAAAAGAACCAGGGTACTGAGAAGGCTTCAGGTCTTCCATTTCCTAGGAATTTATTTCAAAGTTTCAGGCACTGATGACCACATTACAACTGTAAGCAAAGTAAACAGCCGCTTTATTTTGTTCCTGTTGTGCTTCATGAGTGTTGACTGCAGCAGTTGAGGTGTTAAAAGTGATCTTGTGGGAAGCTGGTGCTAAAGCCTCAATGCAGTCCCTTGAACACCAGACAGGCTGCTGCATTCCTGGAATTCTGCACAGGACAATGAGAGAATGGTAAATCATAGCTATGGAAACCCTCATGACTTTTGCTACAGATCTTGCTACTGTACCCAAGCTGATCAGGATAAAATGTGACTGAGTTTCAGCCACAAAGAAGGGCAGTCCTCACAACCTCATTCACAAAAACCAGTCAAAACATCAGGAGAACGATTCCCATGTGCAAGTTCCTCTTACTTTGAGTAAGGGATTTTCAGGTATCCTCTTTTGTTTTGTTTTTGTATTTCAGAAATGCTAAGCTGCAATTTTGAAATCAATATGTTTTTATTTAACATGCCTTCCCAGCTCTTTCTGCCTGAGACTATAAATGAAAGTGCACAGAAATCATTGGGGAAAAGCTCTTTTCAGTGTAATTCTTGCTTATTTCTGTAGATTCTAGAGGCTGATCTCATTTCCCACACACCTCCACTGATCTCAATGTATTTGTACAAGGTATGAATTTTGCTTAAATGATATAAAAACTATATGAAATACTTGAGCCTATTTCTAAAAATTTTGCCTGCATCTACCATCACCGTGGATGATACTTCCTGGTAAGGCCAGAAAATGATATTATGAGTTTTAAGTTTTGAAGTTTTAAAATGTCTTCTCCATTTCCTCCCTCAGTTTCGCTACAAGAAAAGAGTGTACAAACAGTTCAACCTCGATGAAAAGCAGCTGGCCAAGCTTCACACCAAGGTATCCCAATTTCCTGCAGGAGTTAGCAATTACCTACTGGGGGTGTTGACATCAGTTGACAGAATGCTTCATTTTTAGTCAAAATTTTATTTTTGAAATCAGAGGATGATTTATTTTTCGCTCTTTGTTTCAGGCCAATTTGAAAAAATTTATGGATCATGTCCACCATCTCTCTGTGGAAAAAATGACCAAGATGTTGGACCGAGGACTGGACCCAAACTATCATGACTTAGAAAGCGGAGGTCAGAACAACAAAACTAAGCAGCATAAAGGAGTGCCTTGAGTTAGTTAAATTTAAATTGATTAACACGTTGACTTTCACACATTCCTTCGCAACTCTGAGCCAGTGGAATCTGTAGGGCTTTGCTGTCCAAAGGAGATAATTGATAGTATTATGCTTTTCTTTGAACAGTATTTTAAACATTATTTTATTAAGTAACTTTATTTTATAATTTTGCTCACTTTTTTCCAAGTGTACCCTATTCTTTTCCTTAGAAACACCCCTAACTTTGGCAGCACAGCTTGACAATACAGTAGAAGTGATAAAAGCCCTGAAGAATGGAGGAGCACATTTAGACTTCAGAGCCAAAGATGGAATGACAGCTCTTCACAAAGCAGCCAGGGCCAAGAACCAAATAGCACTCAAGGTAAACGCTATCAGGAGCAAATTTTCTGCTATCTTATGGGGGGAAAAAAAAAGCATAAAGGAGACTGTTTTCAGTTAATTACTGTATTGTCCTCCATGGATTCTTTATGATGTGCTTGTTCTTGTGCTTTCTTGTGGCTTTCAAATCTTAGCATTTGCTTTCAATAAAGAGCCTTTTAATTTCTGGTTTATCTTTTCCTGGTAGGAAGAAAAAGTGGTGAAATTTAAGCTTATTCATTGATACACTGAGATCTGTCTGAAGAAATAGGAATAGCATTATTGTCACCTCTTTGAAAGCAATTTCCAGTGGCATGGATTGCACATTATGCCTTAACACAGTGTCTTATGTTTTCTTTTGTATTTTAACAGGTATTGTTAAATCACACTGATGGTCTAGATTAAGTCTTAGGTTTATGGCTTTTGCTTATTCCCTTTTGACAGATACTCAAATTGCATGACATTTTTGATAGAGCACCTTGAAACTGAAGAGGTGAATGTGTTGCAAAGGTGATGCAGCATTTTCAGAGCTGACATTTCTGAACCTAGTGAGAGGATGGAAACTGGACATTGCCACTCCTTTCTGTGCCATCCCCATAGATCCCTTTGGATCCTAATTCTTTCAGGGTCATTTTTTGCTTAACTTAGTTTGTGCTGTGGCCCACTCTTACCAGCTGATAAATAGGTGAGCAAAAGATGTTATGTCAAGTATCAACCTTATACATACTTTTCCAGGTATTTTTTTTTCAAGCAAAACAGGCAGAATTCCCTCCCAGATCTATTTTTCACAGTCTCTGATTACTTTCAGACCCTTTTAGAGCTGGGAGCATCTCCCAACTACAAGGACAGCTGTGGCCTGACCCCACTGTACCACACGGCCGTGGTGGGAGGGGACCCTTTCTGCTGTGAGCTCTTACTCCATGAACATGCTACAGTCAGCTGCAAGGATGAAAATGGATGGCAAGAAATTCATCAGGTAGGAAAGATTGGCTTTTTTGGACTTGCTTGAGGAAATGTGCCGTGGTTGTTCTAGGGTTAAGCACTATTTTGAAGTCGCTGCACATTCAAGTATGAAATTTATTCATTTTTCTATCTGCTCTTTCTACTTCATTTTATTTATTCACTTTGCATCCTGCTGTGGTGACTTAGAAGTAGAAAACTGTTCCAGTGGTGTTCCGTAACTTTGAAATCCTCTGATTACTGTGGATTTTGCTGCAGAAATTACACGGTCATATTTATGTCAGTGACTCTTGGAAGTTTAGATTCCTGTTCATGGCACTTCAGTAGGAAAATGCTGCTCATTCTTTTGGTTAGATGCCAGGGTCAGTGTCCTTGGTAATGCTCCTTGTGTTTTTGTCAGGGTGCTTTCCCCTTGTCTCTGCTGAACTCTACAGGAAGATAAGGGTTCAGCATCCTGCTGCTGGGTCTATCAGCCTCTCACTGCCCTCCCCACAAACGCCTGAATGTTATCCAGCAGCTGTGTAAAAATGCTTTATTGATTTCCCTTTGCATAGTGATAAAGTCAGTAACAGATGAAGTTTAAAGATTCTAACAGCCCCAGTGTCATTGCAGCTACTTCGTCGTTTCTCTGTATGGATGAGTTTGGATAATTACAAAAATTGGAACTGATGTAGTATGAGATAAATAAAGATACAGCTAATCAACGTTAAAGGTCTTCCTGGGTCATCTTGACTCACTTTATTTTCTGTGTACTAAATTTTTCAGTACACAGATTTTTTTCTTCTTTTCTTGGAAGGAAATGGGAGATAGCTTTGGCACCCACATTTGGGCAGGAATGGGACCTTTTTCACTAAGTGGGTGTCTAGGACAAGGTTGTTTGGATCCATCTCTAGAGCAGGGGAAAAGAAAGGAATGATTTTATTACCATATTTTCAGGGGATGTGGAGGAAATGGATTGTCTTGATCAAAGTATTACCCCATCTGGACTCCCTGAAAATACAGAGAAAATGTCCCTCTTTTTAAACCCCAGCCTCACACACACAAGGTTATTACTTCTCATGATGAAATAGAGCTTTCCAAACCCCCTGTGTTGGTTGTAATCCTAAATAAATCAATGTTTACATCTGGGTTAGAAACAATCTGTTTTGACTGATCAATAATTCAAACATTACTCAATGAATCAGGAAGGATGGGGATTTAATTTGTGCGTTGAGCAATCCACTTAAGTTTTCTCTTCCAAATTGTAGTTCCAAGCCAGGTGTGTACCTCCCACGGAATTCAGGAGTGATGAGGTACCTCAGGCTGAATGGATTCCTATACCTGTATCTCTTACCTTAAATTGTGATTTATGTGAGAATGATGCTGATCTGAGGTACCACAAAATTCAAAACTTTAGAAATTGGGAGGTGCTTGGTCAGTGGGCCATAGAGGAGAAGGAAGTCAAGTAAAAGAGGCGGAGAACTAGAATTACTATGACTTTTCTAAAGCTTATTTGCTAATCAGGAAAGTTTCTAAGTTCTATGAATCTTTTTCATAGAGGCTTATTTCCAAAAATCCAGGGTATAGCATTTTATTTGAGTGACAGATAGAGTAACTCTTGAAGATTTCCCTGTGTTTTGGAGCACACAGCTCTGTGTATGCTGTGTATCTGCTTGACATCACAGAAGCAAGATTTACTTGGATTTTGGCCAGATTTTCCTTCTAAGGCGTGTAAGCAGTTTGGGAAAAAGCTATGGCACTCTGATCATCTTCAGTGCCATCTGGTGGGCAGCGTTCCGGAGTGCAGCAGGACAAAAAACTTGTCACATTTGAGTCATGAACATTAATGGATAAAAAGTTCTAAAGGCAGTATTTTCTTGATTCCTTAGGCTGCCATTGCCAAAATAATCCGATGGTTAAACTCAAGCACAGGACTGCTGAACCTGAAGTGCCCACATTGGAGTTGGTGCAGGAATGCACATCTGGGTGCTTGTGCTCCCATCAGAGAAC